>NC_089883.1:360000-710000 GCF_040182565.1 Anser cygnoides
TCGAACGCGTCTTGCAGGTGACTGTGACACCACTTTGGGGCCGGGGGACCCCTGCCTGGCTGCAGGAGGAGCCCCACGAGGCAGCTGAGCCAACCTGGGCTGAGCTGCAGCTGGAGACTGTGCGGTGGCACCGCGGCACAGCTGAGGCAAGGAAGGGGCCCGGGCTCCTGCAGGGACAAATCCTGATGGTGCAAGGCCCTGGTGCCTGGCCGCTGGAAGGGGCGCCGGAGCTGGGGGCTGCCCAGCAGCTTCGGGGCTGTGTGCTGGAGTCAGCCTCGAACACGGGGGACCGGCAGGGAGGGGAGGAAGCGCAGGAAATCTCGCAATGGCTGTATGGTCAGCACAGGGTTTCCTGTTCCTCTCTGGGAGCCGGAGCTGCGCCAGGTCCAGATTGCACCGGCCCCAGCCCCGGGAGCACACCAGCGCCAGCTCCGTGGCCGGGACCTCGCGGCACACACAGGTTGGAGGGAAGGGGACCCCTTTGTGGGGCTGGGGGGGTCATGGCCCTGTTCTTGTGCGGGGTTGTAGTCTGCGTGGGGACATCCTGCCCTGCATGGAGCCAGGCTCCAGCACCCTCCTGCTGCTGGCTGTGCCCTCGCTGCTGGGCTGTGCACCCTGGGACCACGCCTGGGCTGAATTCAGCTCCTGCTGGCCATGCCAGAGTTCTGTGCGCAGGGACAGGTCCAGGCTTGGCACTGTCCCCCGCGGCTCAGTGCCCTGTCCCCCTCTTGCTGGCCTCCTGCCCGTGCCCTGGCCCCTGGGTGCTCTCCTGCCCCAGTGTGCCCAGCTGCCCCCGGCACGGGCACAGGGAGTGGGGCAGGATAGGGCCAGAGCTGCCGGAGCCCCATGGGGCCGGTGCTCCCGGCCTTGCGGCACGCGGCAAGGCAGCGCTGGATTTTGACCCCACGCTTCCTCCTCCCTGGCATTGCCCCGCCGTGGGCCCCCGCTGCTGCGGCGCGTTGGGCACACTCAGCCCTCCCAGCTGCTTCTAATGCCTTTTGCGAGGCAGATTGTGGAGGGTGCTGGTGACTCTGCCCCCCGCTGTGGGGCTGCCCTGGGCACCGCATGCCTGCCGTGGGGAGATGGGTGAGGGGGCATCGGAGGCAAAGGGCCCTGCCCACAGGCGAGCTCAACGCAGAGTGCAGGGTAGCAGCCACGTCTCAGGCTGCCCTACTGCTCTGCAGCCTCGTCCCACCAGGACCACGGTGCCATGGGCTTCGGGCCGGAGCTGTGGAGCCCGCAGGGGCACAGCGCGCTGCTGCGGCTGCAGGACAGTGAGCTGCGCCTCCTGGAGCTGATGAAGAAGTGGATGTCGCAGCGGGCCAAGAGTGATCGGGAGTACGCGGGGATGTTGCACCACATGTTGTCCCAGCTGGAGAAGCAGGAGGGCTCTGGGCAGCTCCGTGCTGGTGACCACGGAGGCCAGATTGGGGAGGTAGGGACGTTAGGGTGTGGGAGCACACCCCACAGACCCGGCACGTTGCCAGAGGGTGGCCGTCCCTGCTCCATCCCTGATACCCTGTCCCCCCAGTCGTGGTGGGTGCTGGTGAGCCAGACAGAGACGCTGAGCCAGACCCTGCGGCGGCACGCAGAGGAGCTGGCAGCGGGGCCGCTGGCCAAGCTGAGCCTGCTCATCCGCGACAAGCAGCAGCTCCGCAAGGCCTTCAGCGAGCAGTGGCAGCAGCTCAGCCAGGAGTACGCCCGGGTAGGCAGGACCCTGTGCGGGCAGCTGGGGGGCTTGGGCCCTCGCCCCGGCCCCGCTCCGCTGAGGGTGCCTCGTCCTGCAGACCACCCAGCAGGAGATGGAGAAGCTGAAGGCGCAGTACCGCAGCCTGGTGCGTGACAGCACCCAGGCCAAGCGCAAGTACCAGGAGGCCAGCAAAGGTGGGTGGCAGCCCCGTACTGTCCTGACACATCCCCCAGCCTCGTCCTGCTGTGCCCTCTTCTCCCTGATCCCCGGTTCTCCTCGGGCCCCACCGCGGGATCAGGGATGCCTGGAGCCACGGCAGCCCCACGGGACCCATGGGCACAACCTCGGTGGGCCTGGGAGCTTGGGGGGATGCACTGGGAACTGTGGTGCCAGGGCAGCGGGTGCCCCCATGGCCTCTCCTCGCAGACAGGGAGAGGGAAAAGGCGAAGGAGAAGTACGTGCGCAGCCTCTGGAAACTCTACGCCCTGCACAACCAGTACGTGCTGGCTGTGCAGGCGGCCGCGCTGCACCACCACCACCACTACCAGCGGGCGCTGCCCAGCCTCCACGAGTCCCTCTACAGCCTGCAGCAGGAGATGGTCCTCACTCTGTAAGAGCCCTGCCACCCCTCCTGGCACCCCCTTGCTTCTGCACCCCTGTTCCCCTTGAGAACCAGCGATGCTCCCTCCCCCTGCTGGAGCCCCCAGCCACACAGGCACTGTCCTTGCCCTGCTGCCTGTGCCACGCACCCCCTTCCTCTGGCACCACAGCCATCACGGATGGGGCAGCTCGGGGCCCTTCCCCAGCACCTCATGCGGGGCAGGGGCTGAGGGGACACCGGGACCAGGCGGCTTGGGCAGTGCGGGGCCAAGCCTGGGCTGCGGGGGGTACGGAAGGCCGGGCAGCCCCCAGCACCCATGTCCCTGCAGGAAGGAGATACTCGGGGAGTACTACAGCATCAGCAGCCTGGTGCAGGAGGACGTGCTGGCCGTACACCAGGAAATTGCCCGTGCTATTGAAGCGATCAACCCTGCCACTGAGTACAGCAGCTTTGTCCAGTGCCACAGGTAGAGATGGCGTGGCCGCGGGCACCGCACCGGGTACGGCCCTGCAGGGGGTGGGCATGGGCACAGCGGAGCAGAGGGCAGCTCTGTGCCGGGTGCCCGCAGGTATGGCTGCGAGGTGCCGCCAGCCGTCACCTTTGATGAGAACTTGCTGGAGGAGACGGAGAGCCTGGCGCCAGGGGAGCTGCAGCTGAACGAGCTGACTGTCGAGAGCGTCCAGCACTCGTGAGCGGGGCCGGGCCGCAGGCGGGGGGCAGGCTGGCGGGCTCATGGCTCAGCGCCCACCCAACACCCGTGTCTCTTGCAGCCTGACGTCCCTCGAGGAGGAGCTGGCGGCCACCACAGAGACTGTGAGCAGCAAGGAGCAGCGGGTGCGGGAGCTGCAGGCTGAGATCCAGGGCGAGGAGCAGGGGCTGAGACCCGGGGAGCGGTGAGGTGCAGGGGGGGCGATGGGGCTGGGGCTGAGGTGGCAGGGGCTGACCCCGCTGCATCCCGTCCCCAGGGTGCACTTGCTGAGCAAGCGCCAGGGGCTGCAAGAAGCCCAGCAGCAGCTCCAGGGCTGCCTCTGCACCCAGGCCAAGCTGCAGGCACAGCGGGATGTGCTGGCCAACAAGCTGGCAGAGCTGGGCTCCGGAGATCCCCTGCCTGCCCTGCCTCTGCAGGAGGACCGGCACTCAGTCTCCTCTGTGGTGAGTCCTCCCCACAGTGCTCCGGGAGACACGGGGCTGGGTTACACCGGGTTCTGGTGGCCCCACGCAGGGTGCCTGTGGGGGAACAGCTCACACTTTTCCCCAGGAGCAGGAACGCAGCGGGGCCACTGCGCTGGAGACCCTCAAGAACCACATCTCGGGCATCTTCAGCCCCAAGTTCTCGGTGAGACCCTGGGCACCTCCAGCCACCCTGCCCTGCCCAGCCACCTTGTCAAACCTCCCAGCCCCTCGGCACCCCCTGTCCTCTCCTGTCTTGCCCCACAGCCCCGCTCCATGCTGCTCTCCAGCCCCTCTCCGCACCCTGCACAAGCCCCTCTGGACCCTGCTGTCCCTGCCCCTGGGGGAATGACCGGTCTTGTTCTGTCCCCATCCAGCTGCCACCCCCAGTGCCCCTCATCCCGGAGGTGCAGAAGCCGCTGTGCCAGCAGGTCTGGTATCATGGGGCCATCCCACGCTCAGAGGTGCAGGAACTGCTGAGCTGCAGCGGGGACTTCCTGGTGCGGGAGAGCCAGGGGAAGCAGGAGTATGTGCTCAGCGTGCTGTGGGACGGGCAGCCCCGGCACTTCATCATCCAGGCTGCCGATGTGAGTGACCGCAGGCGGGGGTGGCACTGGGAGCGGCCCCTGCAGTGGGCAGATGTTGGGGCCCTACCCAGGCCCTGCCCTGGCTGTGCAGCCACAGGGACGCTGGTGTTAATGCACAGGATGTGTGCGTACAGCTGCGAGCTGTGTGCGTGTGTCCTTGCACAGACCAAGCATGGAGCACGAGCCGTGAGCCTGCATCGTGTGTGAATGCACGCTTTTGCTGTGTGTGTGTGTGTGTGTGTGTGTGTGTGTGTGTGTGCACGCACCCCCCCATGCATGCACTCCCCCAGGTGTGCACCCCATGCATGCACGCAGGCACGACCCCGCAGCCTCCCCTCCCTGCAGAACTTGTACCGGCTGGAGGGGGACGGCTTCCCCACCATCCCGCTGCTCGTCGACCACCTCCTGCACAGCCAGCAGCCCATCACCCGCAAGAGCGGGATCATCCTGGCCAGGGCCGTGCCCAAGGTGAGGGTGGGCAGCGGGAGGCAGGCGAGAGCCCTGTGCGGGGGCGCAGCCCTGGCCCCTTCCAGCCGCCGTGACTCATCTCTGCATGAGGGAGCTGCAGGAGCAGGAGGGGATGTGGGCTGGGGCGCGCTGGGGGTGGCTCGCTGACCGCAGTGTCTGCTGCCTGCAGGACAAGTGGGTGCTCAACCACGAGGATGTGCTGCTGGGGGAGCGCATCGGCCGGGTGAGTTGGGGTGCGAGGGTCCCAGCAGGAGGGCAGGGCTGGCCGCGGGTGCGCTGTGGCAGGCTCGGCCGGTGCACCCGTGTCTCTCGGCAGGGTAACTTTGGGGAAGTCTTCAGCGGCCGCCTGCGTGCTGACAACACCCCCGTGGCTGTGAAATCCTGCCGGGAAACCCTGCCACCTGAGCTCAAGGCCAAGTTCCTGCAGGAAGCCAGGTCTGTGTGACCGTCATGCTTGTCCCGGCCCATCTGTCCTGAGGTCTCGGGGCTGCCCAAACCCCACTGGGATACAGCAGCCCTCTGGCTGGGGGCTGCGTCCCTGCACCGGCCGGGCACAGCATCCTTGGGATGCAGGTGGTGATGGAGGTGGTGTGTGCTGGGGGCAGCTGGGTCCCCATGTGCTCACGGTGCTGTTCACTGTCCCCGCAGGATCCTCAAACAGTATAACCACCCCAACATAGTCCGGCTCATCGGCGTCTGCACCCAGAAGCAGCCCATTTACATCGTCATGGAGCTGGTGCAGGGTGAGCAGCCCCATCCTGCCGCCCGTGGTGCATGTGTGTGAGCTCACCCCGGTGCAAGAGTGTGAGCTCGCTGCACGGGGCTGGGATGGCCGCCCGCCAGCTGTGCTCCTCGGTGCAGGGGGGGACTTCCTGAGCTTCCTGCGCAGCGAGGGGCCCCACCTGAAGGTGAAAGAGCTGATCAAGATGACAGAGAACGCTGCAGCAGGCATGGAGTACCTGGAGAGCAAGCGCTGCATCCACAGGTGGGCTGGGGGGGCAGCGGGGGCCGGGCAGGGCAGGGGCAGCTGGGCCCCCCCTGTCCCGGGGACAGCTGGGCGCAAGGCTGACGGCTCTGAGCCGCCCCAGGGACCTGGCTGCCCGCAACTGCCTGGTGACGGAGAAGAACATCCTGAAAATCAGCGACTTTGGGATGTCGCGGGAGGAGGAGGATGGCATCTACGCCTCCACGGGAGGCATGAAGCAGATCCCTGTGAAGTGGACTGCCCCCGAGGCACTGAATTACGGTACGGGGTGGCACCGGGCATGGCCCGGGACCTACGCAGCATACGGGGAGGGAAGGGGGGAGGCTGTGCCGGGGGACCCAGGAGTCCAGGGGGCACCGCCCGGCACCCCGCGCGTGGTGCCGGGGCGGGAGGCAGGGAGAGCCGGGGCACCCGTTGGGGCGGCGGTGACACGGGCGTCCCCCGCCGCTCGCCGCCCGGCCCACGCCGTGTCCCCAGGCCGATACAGCTCGGAGAGCGACGTCTGGAGCTTCGGGATCCTGCTGTGGGAGGCCTTCAGCCTGGGCGCCGTCCCCTACGCCAACCTCAGCAACCAGCAGACGCGCGAGGCCATCGAGCAGGGTGAGGGCGGCGGCGGGGCCGCGGGTCCCCTGCCCGGCCGTGCCCGCCGGGGCCGCGGGGGCGAGGGCCGGTGTCGCGGCCGGCCCGTCCCCAGCGCTGCCGCCCCCAGGCGTGCGGCTGGAGCCCCCCGAGCAGTGCCCCGAGGAGGTGTACCGCCTGATGCAGCGCTGCTGGGAGTACGACCCCCGGCGGCGGCCCAGCTTCGGCGCCGTCCACCAGGACCTCATCGGCATCCGCAAGCGGCACCGGTGAGGGGCAGCCCCGCGCCCCGGGGCCGTCCCGCCGGCAGCGCCCGTCCCGCGGGCGGGGCCCGCCTGGGAAGCGGGTGCCGGGGGCGGCCGGGCGGCGGCGGGCGTGCACCGGGAGGCTCCCGGGCAATAAACGTGGGCTCTGCAGCGCTGCGTCTGTCGTGGGCGCGGGGCGCGCGCCGGCCGCGCGGGACACCGGGACCCCGGCCCGGGGCCGCGCGGGAGGCGTTCGCTCGGCCCGGCCCCGGGGCCGCCCGGGGCCGCAGCGCCGCGTCCCGGCGGGGCGGGCCGGGGGCCGGGGCCGGGGCCGGGCGGGCGGGGCGGCGGGCGGGGCCTGGCCCATCCCGGCCGCGGCAGCCGGCGGGGCCCGGGCGGGCGATGTGAGCAGCGGGGCCGGGCCGCGGAGCCGCCCAGGGTAAGAGCGGGGGGGCCGCGCCGCGGGGGGGGCCGCGCCGGACAGCTCCGGGCCGGCCCCGCCGCCGGGAGCCCCGCCGGGAGCCTCCGCCCCCCCTCCGCCTCCCTCCGCCCCCGGGCCGCGCCGCGCCGAGCCCCCCCCGGCCGCCCGGCTCCGCGGCCTGCCCGTCCCCGCCTGCTCCGGCCCGCTCGGCGCCGCCTTCCCCATCGCAGCCCCCGGCCTGCCCCGGGCCTCCCCCGGCCCCCCCCGGCTCCCCGGGCGCCCCGTCCCCCCCCGCGGCCGCCCGGCGCGGGGCCGGGCCCGAGCAGCCCCGCGGGGCCGTGCCGCCGCCGCCGGCGCTGCCCCAGCCCGCGCTGTCGATACCCCGCATCGCGCCCGGCGGGGCGCCGAGGGCACCGGGGAGGCGGTGCCCGGTGTGCCCCCCGCAGGCCCGTCCCCGCGGCCCGCCGGGATGAAGCTGAAGAAGCAGGTGACGGTGTGTGGAGCTGCCATCTTCTGCGTGGCTGTCTTCTCCCTCTACCTGATGCTGGACCGGGTGCAGCACGACCCCGCGCGCCACCAGAGCGGGGGCAACTTCCCCAGGGTGAGCGGCAGCGGGCGCGGGGCGGCCGAGGGCCGGGCTGGCTCCGGTCTGGTGCTCGGGGCAGGGCTCGTTCCCCGCTGCTGCGAGCGCGCAAGCAGGGCCGGACCTGTGCGAGGAAGCCCCGAGCCAGGGCAGCGCGCTCACCGCAGTGCCCGTGTCCCCAGAGCCAGATCTCGGTGCTGCAGAACCGCATCGAGCAGCTGGAGCAGCTGCTGGAAGAGAACCACGAGATCATCAGCCACATCAAGGACTCGGTGCTGGAGCTGACGGCCCACGCGGAGGGACAGCCGGCGCTGCCCCGCCACCCACCCAACGGCTCCTGGGCGCTGCCCCCTGAGAGTCGGCCGAGCTTCCTCTCCGTGTCCCCACAGGACTGCCAGTTTGCCCTGGGGGGCAAGGGCCAGAGCCCAGACCTGCAGGTGAAGGGCTGGGGTCTCGGTGCAGCAGTGAGCACAGGGGGCGAGGGGCCCAGCCCTGTGAAGGAGAGGGAATGCGCAGCAGGGCACCTGGGGTACTGCCTCTGCTCTGCTGGGGTCTCCCAGTCCGGTGCCTGCCCTCCTGAGCTCGCTCTCCCGCTGGCAGATGCTGGCCGTGTACTCCCTGCTGCCCTTTGACAACCAGGATGGCGGTGTGTGGAAGCAAGGCTTCGATATCACCTATGAGCCCAATGAGTGGGACGCTGAGCCCCTGCAGGTGTTTGTGGTGCCGCACTCCCACAATGACCCCGGTGAGCAGAGACAGCGCGTGCTCCCCCAGCCCCTGCCCTGCCGGCTGGGGAGGGCTGGGCCCCGCTCAGTGACCCCCCCACCTGTGCTGGCAGGCTGGATCAAGACATTTGACAAGTACTACTATGACCAGACGCAGCACATCCTCAACAGCATGGTGCTGAAGATGCAGGAGGACCCCCGCCGGCGCTTCATCTGGTCTGAGATCTCCTTCTTTTCCAAGTGGTGGGACAACATCAGTGCCCAGAAGCGGGCTGCGGTGCGGAGGTAGGGCTGCCCCGTCTGCCGGGCCCTGCCGCCCCGAGGAGGTGCTGGACATGAGCGAGGGGGGCGTGAGGGAAGGGCCCTTTGCCCCCCGGACTCGGCTCTGGCTGCACTGTGGTGTCCGTGGGCTCCACGGAGCTCCCCACAGGAGCGTGGGGAGAGTGTGGGCATCGCACCACAGCTGGTGATCACAGAGGCTGCTGCCGAGAGCCAGGTGGCTCCAGGAGAGGGGGAGGCCATGGATACGAGGCTGACCGCAGGGCTCTGCCCTGAGCTGACCACGTCTCTGGTGTGTGTTTCTTGCAGGCTGGTTGGGAACGGGCAGCTGGAGATGGTGACGGGTGGCTGGGTGATGCCCGACGAGGCCAATTCCCACTACTTCGCCATGATCGACCAGCTGATTGAGGGGCACCAGTGGCTGGAGAAGAACATCGGTGAGAGCTGCGTGGGCTGCAGGGTGGGCTGCAGGGGTGCTGGCTGGGGGACGCTGCTCACAAGAGGTGCTGACAGGTCTCTGTGCCCCCAGGCGTGACGCCGCGGTCGGGGTGGGCCGTTGACCCCTTTGGGTACAGCTCCACCATGCCCTACCTGCTGAAGCGCTCCAACCTGACGGGCATGCTCATCCAGCGTGTGCACTACGCCATCAAGAAGCACTTTGCTGCCACCCAGAACCTGGAGTTCATGTGGAGACAGACGTGGGGTGAGGGGCTGCTGGGAGGTGACCGCAGCAGCGGACCTGCCCGGGGTGGGTGGCAGCAGAGGAAAGCTGCTGACCACTTCCCTGCGTGGCCAGTGAGCTGAGTGCCGGGAGGCGATGCCTCTGCCCTGCAGTGGGCAGCCCCAGGGGGACCCCCAAATGTGCCGGTGCCTGGTGCCCGGCGAACTTGTGTGCTGGGTCTGCTCTGCCCCCGCTCGGTGTGCCCTGTGCCCTCTGCTAGGGGCCAGGTGAGGGAGAGCCTCTGCTGATGCTCATCTGTCCTTGGTCCTGCAGACCCAGACTCCAGCACTGACATCTTCTGCCACATGATGCCCTTCTACAGCTATGACGTGCCCCATACCTGCGGGCCCGATCCCAAGATCTGCTGCCAGTTCGACTTCAAGCGCCTGCCAGGCGGCCGGATCAACTGCCCGTGGAAGGTGCCGCCCCGCGCCATCACCGAGGCCAACGTGGCAGAGCGGTGAGTGCTGCAAGGGCAGGGGCGAGCGGCTCTGAGCCCCGCAGCCCGGCCTCCGGCAGCCAGCCTCACGCCCTGGCCCCGTGGCAGAGCCCAGCTCCTGCTGGACCAGTACCGCAAGAAGTCCAAGCTGTACCGCAGCAAGGTGCTGCTGGTGCCCCTGGGAGACGATTTCCGCTACGACAAGCCACAGGAGTGGGACGCTCAGTTCCTCAACTACCAGCGCATCTTTGACTTCCTCAACTCCCAGCCCCACCTCCACGTGCAGGTAGGTGCAGGGAGCTTTGGGGCTGCCAAAAGGCCCCGTGTGGCCGGGGGAGCCAGCGGCGGGGAGCCTGGGCAGGGGTGCGCAGTGCGGGGAGGGGCGTGGGGCTCCCTGCAGCACTCAGAGCTGCGTGTGCTGTCCCGCAGGCGCAGTTCGGGACGCTGTCCGACTACTTCGATGCCCTCTACAAGAAGGTGGGCATTGTGCCAGGCATGAAGCCGCCTGGGTTCCCAGTGCTGAGTGGCGATTTCTTCTCCTACGCGGACCGGGAGGACCACTACTGGACAGGCTACTTCACCTCCCGGCCGTTCTACAAGAGCCTGGACCGCGTGCTGGAGGCCCACCTCCGGTGAGGGGAAGCAGGCTGGGGCCCTGGGGCAGGGGCGGTGCATGGGGCACGGGGCACAGGATGGTGCTGGCCGGGTGGTACCCCACAGCCCCAGCCCTCCCCCCGGCCTGTGCCCAGACACCGGTGCGCTGGGGATGGCCCAGGCATGGCTCAAGGGGTGATAAACCTTCACCAAGCCCGCGGCAGCCCGTGCACCACTCTGCCCTCCCCGAGGCTGTCTGCCCTGTGCTTGGGCCCTGCTGGCGCTAAGGCTGCCTGCGCCGGCTGCTCCTCTCCTCTCCTCTCCGTCCTGGCCCCGTGGGGCCCGGGGTGCTGGCGGGTCCTGGGTGACTCTGTCCCTGCGCAGGGGGGCAGAGATCCTGTACAGCCTGGCGCTCGCCCACGCCCGCCGTGCCGGCGCCGACAGCCGGTACCCGCTGTCCGACTACGCCCTGCTGAGCAACGCCCGCCGCAACCTGGGGCTCTTCCAGCACCACGACGCCATCACGGGCACCGCCAAGGAGGCCGTGGTGGTCGACTATGGAGTCCGGTGCGTGCGGGTGGCTGGGGCACAGCCGGGGGGGGCAGTGTCAGCTGGGGGCTGGTGGGTGCGGGGCTGGGCGTCCTGGCTGGGCCTAGGGGCCTACAGGCCCCAGCGGGGTGTGGGGGCGGTGTAGGGGGATGCTGGGAGGGGGCAGAGGGGACGGTCCTGGGTGTCTCACTCTGCCCGGTGCTCCAGGCTGCTCCACTCCCTCTCGAGCCTCAAACGCGTCATCACCAACGCTGCGCACTACCTGGTGCTGGGGGACAAGGACGCCTACCGCTACGACCCCGCCGCACCCTTCCTCAGCACGGTGAGCAGCTCCCTGCCCCGCGCCTCCCCGCGCCCCGGCCTCGTGCTGGGGGCGCCGTGCCCTTCCCCGTGCGGCACAGCCCTGCCTGCCCACCCGCCGCTGGCTGGGGGCCTGGGGAAGCTGGGCCAGGCGGGCTGGGGGCGGTGGGGACGCCGTGGCTGACCCTCTGCTTTCCCTAGGACGACACGCGCCTCAACCAGGACTCGCTCCCAGAGAGAACAGTCATCAAGCTGAGCGCCTCGCCACGGTAGGGCTGCACGCTGGGCGGTGGGCTGCGTCCTCCTGTCCAGCAGCGGGGTCTCGTGGGGCAGCGGGAGGCGATGGGGGGACCACGTGCGGGGGTACCTGGGGCTCTGTGAAACAGCGTGTGTGTGTGCAGCTCCGGGGGTGGTGTGGAGCGCAGGGCACGTGGGACGCCGTGGGGCTGGGGGTGGCCGTCCCGGTGCAACTCTGCCCTGCAGATTCCTGGTTGTGTTCAACCCACTGGAGCAGGAGCGCCTGAGCGTCGTGCCGGTGCTGGTGGACTCCCCGCATGTGCGCGTGCTGTCTGAGGAGGGGCAGCCCCTGCCTGCCCAGCTCACTGCGCAGTGGGGCTCTGCCACCAACGTGGTGCCTGATGTCTACCAGGTATGGGGCGCCCCGCCGCCCACTGCCACCCCGTCCTCGCCCTGCACAGCCCGTGTGTGCCAACCTCCCACCCTCACACGCTGACACGCCACCAAACAAGTGTTTCTGCACCACAATGGGAGCTCCCACGGCACACAAGACCCCAGGCTCCCACGCACGTCTCCCTCCACAGAGACCCCAAAAGCGGGGCCTGTGTCCTGCTGGCAGCCGGCAGGTTGGCTGCCCCCCATGGAAGCCCTCGATCACATCTCCCTGCCGCCTGCAGGTCTCTGTCCTGGCCCGCCTGCCTGCGCTGGGGCTGCGTGTGCTGCAGCTGCAGAAGTCCTTCGACGGCCAAGCCGTGCTGAAGTCCTCTGTGCGCCTGTACCTGCACGGCCGGGACTTGCCCGTGCGCAAGCAGGAGACTGTACCTGTGCACGTCTTCCCGACCGCTCCTGACGACTTCTGCCTGGAGAACCAGCACCTGCGGGCCTGCTTCTCGGGGCGCTCAGGCCTGCTGCAGGCAAGCGCAGGGCCTGGGGGTGGCACGGCGGTGAAGGAGGGCAGGGCGCACAGCGCTGCCTCGTGCAGGGTGCGCTCACTGTCCTGCCGGCCTGCGCCCTGCAGAGCCTCCGCCGAGCTGGGGAGGAGCGGGAGCAGAGGGTGAGCAGCGAGTTCCTTGTCTATGGCACCAGGACCTCCAAGGACAAAAGTGGAGCCTATCTCTTCCTGCCTGATGGCGAGGCCAAGGTATGGGGGCCTCCTCTGAGAGCCTGGCTGGCGGCTGTGCCAAGAGCCATGGGACAGTCCTGGAGGCAGCAGCCTCACTGCAGCCTCCTCCCCCCATAGCCTTACACGCCCAAGGAGCCCCCAGTTGTGCGAGTGACGGAGGGACCCTTCTTCTCAGAGGTTGCCAGCTACTATCAGCACGTCCAGACCGTGGTGCGGCTTTACAACGTGCCAGGTGGGACAAGTGGGGCTGTGCCCGGGAGGTCCCCAGCCTGGGGCCACTGGCCGATGCTCCCTGCGGGGCCCAGCCACTCACTGCTGGCCCACAGGGGTGGAGGGCCTGTCCCTGGACGTGTCTTGCCTGGTGGACATCCGTGACCACGTCAACAAGGAGCTGGCCTTGCGCTTCAGCACGGACATCGAGAGCGATGACACCTTCTTCACAGACCTCAACGGCTTCCAGGTGTGCCAGCAGCCCGGGGAGGGATGGCAGCTGCCCGCAGGGGCAGTGCTTTGCCACCCCCAGCCCCTGACCCCCGTCCCTCGACAGATCCAGCCCCGCAGGTACCAGCAGAAGCTGCCGCTGCAGGCCAATTTCTACCCCATGCCCGCCATGGCCTACATCCAGGACGCGCAGAGCCGCCTGACGCTGCACACAGCCCAGGCCCTGGGGGTCTCCAGTCTCGGCAGCGGTGAGCCGGGGCCGTGGGGCTGTGCTGCCGGGGGGCCGTGGGGGGCAGCTGGCGGCTGCTAACGCCCGGGGCTCGGGGGCCCGCTCTCCGCAGGCCAGCTGGAGGTGATTCTGGACCGGCGCCTCATGCAGGATGACAACCGGGGCCTGGGCCAAGGGCTGAAGGACAACAAGCGGACCTGCAACCGCTTCCGCCTCCTCCTGGAGCGCCGCGCCACTGCCAACAAGGTGCATGGGCCGGGGACGCCGCAGGAGTTTGGGGGTCAGGAGCAGTGCTGCTCTGGTGCAGAGCCCAGCCCTGCCTCGGCACGGTGTGGGACGGTGGCATCTGCAGGCAGACACGAGTCCAGCTGGGTGCGGGGTGCCCTCCCCTGCCACCTTATGGCCCTCCCGGCCACCACGCTGGCACTGCAGAGGGATGGGGCCATGCCCAGAGTGTGGGGTGTGCGGGGAGGGCAGGACTGCGCAGCGGGGTCTGCCCTGCGCCCGGGGGCACGGAGCCCTTGTAATCACGGTGTTCTCATCCCATTGCCTCGTTGCTCTCGATCCATGCACCATTTCACCCATTCAGAGCTCCAGCTTCTTTTCCAAACTGGCCTCCGTGTTTAAAGCTTTGGGCTTCCCTGGCGCCAGGACTGGCAGCCCAGAGGTAATGGCCGGCCCGGCCCTGCTGTCTCCCTGTCTCGTGCACTAGCTGCTAGCGACTAGCCTAGCCAGGCCCCTAGCGGGCTCGTAGCCTGCCCGTAGCCCAGCCGGAGCCGTGCAGGCTGTGCGGCGCGGCTGCTGTTTGGGTGCTGGGGAAGGAGGGGCCGTGCCTGGAGGCTCTGGGTGCCCGGTGCTGGCGGGTGCCTGACCTCTGGGTGCCGCCGGAGAGGCCAAAAGGAGCGGGAGGCCCCGCAGGCCCTGGCAGGCTCTGCCTGGCCCCGCAGCCGCCTCGCCTGCGCTGACTGCTTGCTCTTTGTCAGGTGCAGGACAGTCGCCCGGTCAGCTTCCCCTCCCTGCTGAGCCACATCACCTCCATGCACCTGAACGCCGAGGCCCTGGTCCTGCCTGTGGCCCAGGAGAAGCCAGCCCCGCCGGCCCTGCGCTCCTTTGCACCCCTTGCTGCCACCGTCCCCTGTGACTTTCACATCCTCAACCTGCGGACGCTGCAGGCAGAGGTGAGCCGTGGCCCTGTGCTGCGTGGGCAGGTGGCACAGCCTGGTGACAGGGGGCTCGCAGTCACCGTCCCCAGCACCGTGCCTCACGGCCCCGCTGCCCAGCAGGACGACTCGCTACCCTCGGCCGAGGCAGCCCTGATCCTGCACCGCAAAGGCTTTGACTGCAGCCTGGAGGCCAGGAACCTGGGGTTTAACTGCACCACCAGCCAGGGCAAGGTAGGAGCTGCCGCCTGCACCCACGTGGGGTCAGAGCTGTGCTGTGGCACCCGGGCACATCTGGCACCAGGCCTGCCTCGAGCATCCCTGGGCTCCTGCCAAGCCAGGATTCGGGTGGGAGGGAGGGAGGGGCCCCCGAACCCCAGAACCAGTGGCTGTCCAAGGGTCCCACAACGAAGCAGGCAGTCCCGCTCTGCCCCTTTTGCAGGCAAAGCTGGGGGACGCTGGTTTTGCAGGAAGGGGGACTGGAGTCTGGCATGAGCCCTGCACCCCCCGATGAGGGAGGGGAAAGCCTGGGCTGGGTCAGTGCAGGAACCCAGGTGCCCGCGCCACCCGCCCTCCTCCCTGCTCTCTCCCTAGCTGGCGCTGGGCAGCCTGTTCCAGGGGCTGGAGCTGGGCTCCCTGCAGCCCACCTCGCTGACCCTGATGTACCCGCTGGGCACGGCCTCCAACAGCACCACCATCCGCCTGGACCCCATGGAAATCGCCACTTTCCGCGTCCGCCTGGGGTAGCGCCTCCCAGGGCGGGAGAGGAGCAGACTGGCTGTGCAGCCACCAAGCCCCGCGGCGCCAGCACAGCCCGGGAGAGACTGGGCCAGCAGGCCCGCGGCAGGCAGGCGGCACTGGGCAGGAGGTGCCGGACCTGCAAAGGCTGCTGCTTTCTTATTTATTAGTCCTGTGTTCTCAGATAGATTTCGGACAGTGAACTGCTGCGGCAGGGCTGTGTGGAGGCTGCTGAATGCTGCCTGGTGCAGAGGGCGCGGGCTGGGCGCTGCCCTGAGCGGAGCAGGGCTGGTGAGGCAGCGGGACAGGCTGCTGCTGTGTAAGCACGGCTGCCTGGGAGGTGCCCGCCGTGCAGCCCTGGGGCAGGGGCCCTGCTGGCGCCTGGGCTCTCACAGAGTGGCAGGGCAGCATGTGGGCTGCCAGCGGCCTGGCCGGGCAGGCGCTATGGACTGGAGACCGAGCTCGCCTGGAGCTTATAGGAAATATGAGGCTGTTTCCAGGAGCCCCGGCGTGTGTCTGCTTTGTGGTTCTCGCACTGGTGGTGCTGGGCAGCGGGAGGGGTGCTCTGCGGGGAGAGGCTCTGAGCTATGCCCTGCGCCCGGACAGGCTGGGAGGGCTGCGGGTGGCCGGCGCTGTCCCTGCTCTGCACCACAGGGCCCCTGTCCTGGCCCTGCTCCCCAGGGCTGAGCAGGGTGCGGGGCGCTGGGCGCTCATTCCCTGGTGGCACGGCCGGGTCAGCCATGTGCAAAGACAAGGCAGTGCCTGGCTCTGGTGGGAGCAAAGGCTCTGGGGTGCAGACCGAAGGTGGGCAGCTCCCTGTGCTGGCAGCAACGCGTGGGGTGAGCGTGGGGACGGCCTCTCCCAACGGTGCTACAATGCCTGCTGCTGCTGGGGGTCACCCAGACCACTCGTGCGAACGAGCTGGTGGCAATGCCAAAGCGCCTCGGGTCTGTGGTGGCTCAGAGGCTGTGGGAAGCCGCATTGCGTCCCGGTTACTGTGGATGCTGCACTCCCCTGGCCCCCCCAGGGCTAATTATTACTGCTGGGGCACTAGTGGGCTGGGCTGTGGCACCCCTGGGGAGGGCTGGGGAAGGAGGTGGTGCCGTCTGAGCTCTGTCTCGCTTACCTTGCACAGCCCAGGCTCAGCTGCATCCCCCAGGCTCAGCTGCATCCCCCAGGCTCAGCTGCATCCCCCAG
Source organism: Anser cygnoides (assembly GCF_040182565.1). NCBI lineage: Eukaryota > Metazoa > Chordata > Aves > Anseriformes > Anatidae > Anser > Anser cygnoides. The sequence continues at coordinate 376,062 of NC_089883.1, forward strand.
GCTCAGCTGCATCCCCCAGGCTCAGCTGCACCCCCAGGCTCAGCTGCACCCCCAGGCTCAGCTGCACGCAGCCACGGCACGGACAAGGGGCAGAGCAGCTGGAGGCAGCGTGCAGCATGCCGCAGGCACAGGGCACTACGCCCCTTGCACCACCGCTGCTCAGGGTCTGGCTCAGGGTCCCCGGCTGTGGGGCACTTGGGGCCGGGGACTGGCGGGAGCTGGCCAGGTCCTGCCCCTCTGCAGGGCACGTGTGTGCCCGCGGTGGCTCTGTCAGAGCCTGGCTCATGGCACAGCTGGCGGGGGGCCAGGCTGCTGCCCGCCGGGGCTGTCCTGCGGCCCGAGGGGCTGTGGCACAGCCTGCCCACTGCCCCGGAGCTGTGGCGCGCTCGCCCTGTGCCATTCTGGCCTGCAGCCCTCAGCCTCCATGCCAGGAGCCCGAGGAGGGCTGAGGTGCCCGGTCAGGGCTGACGGACCTGCTGCAAGGTGGGGATGGTGCCTCTGGTCCCGCCGCTTGGCCCTGGAGAAGCTCATTAGCGATGCTCCCGCCTCCCGCCCGCGGTCCCTGCGGAGCGGGGCAGTAAGTGCAGGAGGCTCTAATGGCTCCAAGAGGCTCCTGATGGGCCGCAATGGAGGCGGGAGCAGGAGGGGCTGTGGTTTCTGCCTCAGACAGCGCCGGAGCTGCCTCTGCCCAGGGATGGCAGGGAAGATGCCGGGTGGGCTCCTGCTCCAGCTGCTCCTCGCCGCTGCTCTGTACCCCGGCATCCTCGGGACAGGTACGGCCCCTTTGCCCCTGCTCCCTGAGGTAGGGGCAGGCACTGCCCCTCCTCCCCTCTCTGCTGGGGCCGCGTCCCCTGGGCTGCTCCCCGCCATCCCCAGCTGGAGGCTGTGCGGTCAGGGCTGGGGAGGCGGTGGTCCGTGCTGGGGCCAGGGGCCAGGCGTGGTCCCAGGAGCTGGTCCCGCTGCAGCACACCTGTGGGGTGAGAGGCGCTGCCCCCGTGGGGCAGGGGGGAAACAGGGAGACCAGAGCTGGGCTGCCAGGCTGGGGCTTTGCCCTCCCCTCCTGCTTTTGCCCTTCCCGGGAGCGTGCTGGTGCCGCAGCCCCGTGCCCACTGGCTCTGCCCCAGCCTCGGTGCAGAACCTGCACCTCTGCGAGGGCTACGCGGGCCCCGACGGCCGCTACCACCCCGGCTTCTACTGCCCGCGCCTGACGGACCCGGCCGCGCACCGGTACTGCTGCCGGCCCGGCCCCCACGCCCTCAAGTCCTGCTGCTCCCAGGGGGCCGTGGAGGCCCTCACCGGGGTGAACCTCTCCAGCCTCCCCGTGCCTGGCCTCCTCCGGTGAGCGGGGCCGGGAGGGGCGGCGAGGGGCTGCGGCGCTGGCAGCACGGCCCCGGGGCTGGCAGCACTGGGGGGTGCCCGGTGCTGAGGCGCCCCCGGTGCCCCTCCCTGGTGCTGAGGCGCCCCTGCCCCGCAGGAACCCGCTGGCCCTGCCCTTCGTGGGGCTCTACGGGCTCCTCGTCCTCGTCCTCATGGCCCTCGACCTCGTCCACTTCTACCGCACCAAGCGCTGCAGCCTCGGCCGCCTCCTGCCCTGCGGCCGCTGCCCGCCCCGGGGCTCCCCGGCCCTCGGGGGGCTCCCGCCGCCCCCCCGCGGCACCCCCGGCCCCGCAGCCCCGGCTCCCCGCGCTCCCGGGGGGGCGGCGTAGGGGTCCCGGTGGCTGCTGCCGATGGGGGGACGGGGGTGAGGACGGGGGGGCAGCACTAGGGGGCGGGGGGCAGCGGGGGGGCAGCGGGGTCACGCGGGGGGGGGCACGGGGACAGTACGGGGGGCACCGGGGGTCGCGCGGGGTCACCGGGGGCGGCGGGGGGGCCCCGCCCTGCGCTGACACCGCCGGGCCGCGGGGGGGCGCCGGAGGCTGCGCCCGGCCCGGCCCCGGCAGCGCCCTCCCGTCACGTGACGCGGGCGGCGGCGTCCGGGTTCCCCGGGCGATCGGCGGTGACGTCAGAGCCCGGCCGGAGCGGCCATGGAGGAGGCGGTGAGGGGCGGGCGGCACCGGGACGGGACCGGGACCGACGGGACCGGACTGGATTCAGGCGGGACGGGACGGGACGGGACGGGACGGGACGAGGCTCGGGGGATGGGACGGGACCGGACCGGACTGGATTCAGGGCGGGACGGGACGGGACGGGACGAGGCTCGGGGGATGGGACGGGACTGGACCGGACTGGATTCGGGGCGGCTCCGGACGGGACGGGACCGGGACCGGGGCTCGGGAACGGGCCGGGACAGGGACGGGGACGGGGCTCGGGAATGGGACGGGACGGGACGGGGCTTGTGGCGGGGGACAAGACGGGACCGGACTGGATTCGGGACGGGACCGGGACCGGGGACGGGGCTCGGGAACGGGACGGGCGGGACGGGACCGGACTGGATTCGGGGACGGGACGGGACGGGCCGGGCTGAGCCCGGGGCTCGGGAACGGGCCGGGACAGGACGGGACCGGGCGGCGCCGCGCGGGGCTCGGGAACGGGCCGGGGCTCGCGGCGGGGGCCGGGGCCCGGTGCCGGTCCCGTCCCCGCGGGGCTGCCCGGCCCCGTGCCGCCCCGCCGTGGTGCCAGCCGGTGCCGTCGCAGGTGTCGGCGGGGCAGCTGCGGGAGCGGGGCAACGCGCTGTTCCAGGCCGGGCAGCACGCCGCCGCCCTGGCCGCCTACACGCGGGCGCTGAGCCTCAGCTGCGCCGAGCCCGAGCGCGCCGTGCTGCACCGCAACCGCGCCGCCTGCTACCTCAAGCTGGTGCGTGGGCGGCGGGGCGGGGCGGGAGGGGCGGGGCGGGGCGGGGCGGGGCGGGGCGGGGCGGGGCGGGGCGGGGCGGGGCGGGGCCGGGCGGGGCCGGGGCGGGGCTGGGCCGGGCGGGGCGGGGCCGGGGCGGGGCGGGGCGGGCCGGGCGGGCGGGGCGGGGCCGGGCCGGGCGGGGCGGGCGGGGCGGGGCCGGGCGGGGCGGGAGGGGCGGGGCGGGGCCGGGCGGGGCCGGGCGGGGCCGGGCGGGGCCGGGCGGGGCCGGGAGGGGCGGGGCCGGGCGGGGCGGGGCCGGGCCGGGCCGGGCCGGGCGGGGCCGGGCCGGGCGGGGCGGGGCCGGGCCGGGCGGGGCGGGGCCGGGGCGGGGCCGGGCCGGGCCGGGTCGGGACCGGGCCGGGCCGGGCCGTCCTGTGCTGCCGGCGGGGCCGGGCAGGGCCGGGCTCCCCGAGCTGCCGGCTGGGTGCCCGCACAGCGACGCCAGCCCCCGGGCCGGGCGCTGATCCCTCCGCTCGCCCTTTCCCCTGCCCCCAGCCCCTGGCTGTCGCTGCCCCACCTCCCCAGCGGGCCGCTGTCCCCAGCCGGGGTGCGCAGACGCCCCGGGTCTGCCCCCCAGACGGTCGCAGCGTCTTTGATTTCCTGTCAGGAACCGTGTCTGGAGCAGGGGGGGAGCACAGAGAGCCTCAGGGGCTCGGAGGGGCAGGGAGCACCGCCACAGCGGGCACTCGGAAAGCATCAGGCCTTAGGGCTCCTTGGGGACCCCACGAGGGCTGTGCTCTGGGAAGGGCAGGGCACCCGACTTCTGCTCCCCAGCTCTCAGTGACAGTGTTTCCCCCCCCCCCCCCCAGCTGTTTCCCTGCTCTTCTCTCAGTGGGGGGTGCAGCAGGCGGGGTGAATGCAGCCTGCACGGGCGGTGTGCCAGGCGCCTCCTCACCCGCTCTCTCCCTGCAGGAGGACTATGCCAAGGCGGAGGCTGATGCATCTAAAGGTACTGCCGGGTGTCGCCAGCAGGGACCGGCCTCTGTGCTGCCTGCCAAGGCAGACTGGAGCGGTCAGGGGCTTTGCGATAGCTCCCTCGCTCTTCTGCAGCCATTGAAGCCGACGGCCGGGACATGAAGGCGCTGTTCCGCCGAAGCCAGGCGCTGCAGAAGCTGGGCCGCTTGGACCAGGCTATCAGCGACCTGCAGAGGTGCGTGAGCCTGGAGCCCAAGAACAAGGCCTTCCAGGAGGCCTTGCGCGCCCTGGGGAGCAGCATGCACGAGAAGGTGAGGGGGAAGATGCTGCGTGGGGCGGCTGCCGCTGTGCATCCCTGCGGGTGCGATGGGTGAAGGGGGCGGCAACGGCTGAGCTGCTCTTTCTGGCCTGTCTCAGATGAAGACCATGTCCTGCACGGACTCAAAGGTGGAGCAGATGTTCCAGATCTTGCTGGATCCTGAAGAAAAAGATGCAGACAAGAAGCAAAAGGTCTGAACTCCAGGGAACAGGGGGCAACATGACTTGGGTGGAGGGCAAGGAGTGGAGGAATCGTATGCCTAGGTCGGCACTGCTGGCTGCACTGTGCTGTCCCGGGAGCCCAGGCTTCCTGCCAGCAGAACACGCTCCAAGGAGACTGGGAGTGGGGGGGGAGCTTGTGGCTGCCCCGTGGGCTCCCACATGAGGTTCCCTGTGTGCAGGGGAGCCTGTTCTGGAGGGCAGGTGACCCAAACGCGCCTCTCTTTTCCCAGGCGGCGCAGAACCTGATTGTGCTGGCGCGAGAGGAGGCCGGAGCAGAGAAAATCTTCCAAAGCGATGGCGTGCGGCTGCTGACGCGGCTGCTTGACACGGCCAAGGCTGACTTGATGCTGGCCGCCCTGCGCACCCTGGTGGGGCTGTGCTCCGGGCACCGCTCCCGGGTAGGTGCCACTGGAGCTCAGCCCTCCTGTGTGTGGGGACCATGGGGACGTCCGTGCTGGGGAGGCTCCGAAGTACGTCGGGCTGGGGAGCTCTGATGGCCTTTGCCTGTGTTGTGCTGTAGCCCTTCTGCTGAACGGTGGAGCTCTAAGCTGTCAGCTGCCAGGCCTGAGTTGTGAGAGCCTTGTGGAGGGGAACCGTTCTCATAAGATGCTGGGGAGCGCCAGGTTTTTCCCCCAAAGTCCCCAGCAGGTGCCTGTGCTTGTACCTACAGACCATGGCCATCCTGGCGGAGCTGGGGGCCCCGCGTCTCTCGGCAGTGCTGGGTGTGGAGCACGAGCAGGTTTCCCTGGCTGCCTGCAACCTTCTGCACGTCATGTTCGATTCCCTGAAGGAGGGACTGCAGAAGGACTTCCGTGGCAAGGAGGATGCGGTGGTGCTGGGTGAGTGGCTGCTGCCCCAGCTGGCTGGCGTGGCGTGGGGAGGCGCTGAGCTGCAGTGGGTTCTGCTGCTGCCTGCCCTGCCACAGCTCCCTGCCTCTGGGCCTGGATTAACACGGGCTTGAGCTGGGGGTCAGGATCCCCCGATCCCAGCAGCTCCTGCTGGCCTTACCGTGACGGGGTGAGGCCTGTGTGCAGGGCACTGACCGCTGGCCCTGTCTCTCTTGGAAGATTCCTCCAAGGACCTGAAACTGCTGATCAAGGACCTCCTGGAGCTGCTACCTCTGGAAGGGGCCTCTGCGCACGGCCGTGACAACGCCCTCAACCTGCTCATCAAGGTGGTGCCCAGGAAGTCACCGAAGGAGACCAACAACAGCATGAGCCTCTGGGTGATCGACCAGGGTGAGTGAAACAGCCTGCAGCACCCAGCTGGGCCGTCACACCCCTCTGCCCTGGGGCGGCGCGTGCTTTGGCTCTGCAGGAGCGAGGTGCCTGCGCATCCCAATTTGCTCCTCGCTGGGTGCCTGAGCTCTGTGTCCTCCTAGGCCTGAAGAAGATTCTGGAGGTAGGCAGCACAGTGTGCGGAGCCCCGGGCAGCCTGCCCGTGACAGAGAACACCCGGATGAGCGCCTCAGTCCTACTGAGCAAGCTTTACGAGGACCTGAAGTGCGATGCTGAGAGGGAGAACTTCCACCACTTGTGCGAGGACTACGTGAGGTGAGCCCGGGCTTCCCTGGGGCAGAGGAGGGCTCTGTCTTGTGCAGCCAGGAGCATTCTGCTGCTGTCCCTGCCCCCGCTGGAAGTGGCGGCACCCCTGTTCCCAGACTTCTTGCTTTTAGTGGTAAAAGCAGAGTGCAGACCACCAGAGACCTGCCATGCCGGTGCTCCGGCAGGGCAGCACTGCGTGAGGCTGGAGGTGTTGGGTGGGATCAGCCTTATCCCTCCTGGCGTTCTTCCCCTGCAGGAGCTGGTTTGAGGGGCGCGAGCTGGCCGGGAAGCTGCGGGCCATACAGACGGTGTCGTGCCTGCTGCAGGGCCCCTCAGACGCCGGGAACAGGGTGCTGGAGCTGGAGGGGATCATGGACAGCGTGCTGTCCCTCTGCGCCTCCGTCTGCGAGGCCCACCAGCTGGTAGCAGTGGAGGCGCTGATCCACGCTGCTGACAAGGCCAAGCGCGCGTCCTTCATCACTGCCAACGGCGTCAGCCTGCTCAAGGAGATCTACAAGCACAGCGAGAGGGACAGCATCCGCATCCGGGCGCTGGTGGTGAGCGCGGCAGGGCGGGAGGAGCAGCAGTGCCGAGCTGCTGGATGGGGCTGGGGGGGCCGTGGTGGCCCGTGGGTCTTGTCCCTGGTGGGGGGCTGCCACGGGGGCATCGCGGCCTCTCTGGCCCTGACGCTCTGCTCCTCACAGGGGCTCTGCAAGCTGGGATCTGCCGGAGGCACTGACTTCAGCATGAAGCAGTTTGCTGAGGGCTCCACGATGAAATTAGCCAAGCAGTGCCGCAAGTGAGTGTTGAGGACTGCGGGGTGCGTTGGGGGTGGGAGCCCTGCAGGGTGGGCTCACGGGGCCATCTCGCAGGTGGCTGTGCAATGAGGCGATTGACGCGGGCACGCGGCGCTGGGCTGTGGAGGGCCTGGCCTACCTCACTTTTGATGCGGATGTCAAGGAGGAGTTCGTGGAGGACAAGGCAGCAATGCAGGCCATGTTCCAGCTGGCCAAGGTGAGCGCCGTGGGGGGAATGTGCCCAAGTGCCCCCCCGATGGAGAGGGTTGTGGGGCTGGGGTGTGCACAGGGGCCTGGTGGTGCTGAGTGGGCTCAAGCCCTGCTCTGTCCTGCGTCACGGGTGCGACCAGTGTCCCGTTGCCCCTGCAGTCAGAGGACAGGAGCGTGCTCTATGCAGTTGCCTCCACGCTAGTGAACTGCACCAACAGCTACGACCACGAGGAGCCAGACCCCCAGATGCTGGAGCTGGCCAAGTACGCCAAGCAGCACATTCCAGAGCAGCACCCCAAGGTGAGGGGGGGGAATCATCTCAGGAGCTGTGGGGAGCCTTGGCCCCGCAGGACAGCAGGTGGGTGGGACAGGGCCTGGCCTCCTGAGCAGGGACAGGGCCTCCGGAGATACCATTTTGGTGCCTGTGGGGTGATGGCAGCAGGGCCGGGCATCAGGAGGTGGTGGCAGGTTGGGTGCCAGCTCTGAAATGAGCGGTGCCCCTGCCCCTGGGACAGGACAAGCCGGACTTCGTGAAGCGGCGGGTGCGGAAACTGCTGACGGCTGGCGTGGTGTCAGCCCTGGCCTGCATGGTGAAGAGCGAGAACCCGGCACTGACCAACTCCTGCCGGGAGCTGATCTCCAGGTACAGGGAGCAGGGGCAGGGGCTGGGAGCTGCCTCCTGAGGCTGCTGGCGCCCTCCTGCAAACTTAGTGCCTGTGGTGAACCCAGGCTTCTAGGAGCAGAAGGGGCACAGCCTGGGCCCGCTGCTGGTATCCGGGTGGCACTGGCACCCACCACAGCAGGTTCCAGACTCCGTCTGCTCCTGCCCTGTCTGCAGGGTGTTCCTGGCCCTCGTGGCGGAGGCAGAGGACCGAGGCGGTGTGGTTGCGCAGGGAGGAGGCAAGGTGAGGTGGTGGGTGCTATGGTGCCCCCGGCCCGTTCCCTGGGGAGGGCTGGGGCTGTGACCAGCTGTAGGACAGGCTGATGCATCTCCATCCGCAGGCTCTCATCCCGCTGTCCCTGGAGGGCACGGAGGTGGGACAGACCAAGGCGGCTCAGGCCCTGGCGAAGATCACCATCACCTCTAACCCAGAGATGGCGTTTCCTGGGGAGCGGGTCAGTGTCACCACCGAGGGGCAGACCTGCCATGCTGCGCAGGGCATGGAGGGGACAGCCGGGGGGGGTTGCAGGGGAGCAGCACAAGGAGGGCTGTGGGGCAGGGGCTGCCATGGTTGCTGTGAGCCGCACCCGCAGCAGAGCAGGCTTTGGCTCCTCTTTTCCCCCTGAGACAGGGCTTGGCAGCCCAGGAGGTGGAGGTCAGAGGGGTGGCAATCTGAGTTTGCCCTTCCTCGGGAAGGAGGCAAAAGACCCTGGTGGTTTCCCAGCGGCCTGATTGTCTAGGCCTGGCCGTAAGGAGCACTTCTGCCTTTCTGCTAGGTCTGGCCATACTCCATGCAGGGGCAGAGTCCCTGCCCCTGGTTCGAGCCCTGCACTGCTCTTTCCACAGATCTACGAGGTGGTGCGGCCCCTGGTCAGCCTTCTGCACCTCCAGCGCACAGGCCTGGAGAACTTTGAGGGGCTGATGGCGTTAACCAACCTGGCTGGCATCAGCGAGAGGCTGCGGTAGGGCAGTGGGGCCACGGCTGAGCTGTTCCAGGCGGGGGGAGAGGGTGACCCAGGCCTGGATGGGTGCTGCCCTGGCCAGAAGTGGTGTGGGGGTGGCACCTCTGGGCAAGGAGTGCTCAGCCCTGCCCTGCTGCAGGCAGAAGATCCTGAAGGAGAAGGCTGTGCCCATGATCGAGGGCTACATGTTTGAGGAGCACGAGCTGATCCGGCTGGCTGCCACAGAGTGCATGTGCAACATGGCCATGAGCAAGGAGGTGAGGGCCGTGCCGCACCGAGCCGGCGGCTGTTTGCCCTGGGCTGCTGGCCACCTCCTTCCCTGCTGGCCTGCAGGTGCAGGAGCTGTTCCTGGCCGAGGGCAGCGACCGGCTGAAGCTGATGGTCCTGTACAGCGGGGAGGAGGATGAGAAGCTGCGGCGGGCGGCCTCGGGGACCCTGGCCATGCTGACCACGCTGCATCCCCCCATCTGCAAGAGGATCCCGCAGGTGGTGAGTGCCCAGGGCGGGGGCAGCCCCGCGTGCCCCCCACCCCGCGCGCTGGGGGCCCGCTGCCGTATGGCACCTGGGGACGCGGTGCTGCGGCTGCCGGCGGTGCTGCGGCTGCCGGCGGTGCTGAGCGCGCCCCGCTCTGCCCGCAGACGGTGCACTGGCTGGAGATCCTGCAGGCCCTGCTGCTCAGCCCCAGCGCGGAGCTGCAGCACCGCGGGGCCGTGGTGGTGATGAACATGATGGCGGCCGAGCGCGGCGTGGCGGAGCAGCTCATCGCCAGCGAGATGCTGGAGATCCTCTCGGTGCTGGCCAAGGACCCGGACAAGCCGCGCGTGGCGCAGGCGGCGCAGGAGGCCCTGGCGCAGGCCGTGGCTTACGGCCTCATCAAGCCCGGCCCCGGCCAGGAGTGAGGCCGGGCCCGGGGCCTGCCCTGCACACGCTGCTCCGGGCTTGTGCGCACCGCGCTGCCCCGTCCCGACCGGGGGCCGCCCGCGGGCTGCCGCCGCGCCCCGGGGTGGGGGTGGGGGGTGGGGGGGACGGGACGGGGCCCACCGCCGCCTCCGCCACTGCCACTGCCTTAATGGGGGGGCGGCACCGGGGGCGCCCGGCGCCACCGCACTAAAGCTGCTCCTGACCGACGGCCCCGCCTCCGCGTCTCCCTGCGCCCGCCCGACGGGGCGGACCCGCTGCCGCCCCCCCGCCGCGCCATGGCGGCCCCGCGCCGCGCCTGGCTCGTGTTCGGCTTCAGCGCCGAGGAGGCGGCGGGGGAGCCGTCGCCGGGGCCGGGGCCGCGCCGCCTGGAGTCGGGCCCCGAGGGGATCCGCCGCGTGTGGCCCGCCTGGAGCTACGCCGTGCTGGAGACCGGTGAGCGGCCCCCCGGGGCGCCCGGCCCGGGCGTGCTGCCGGGCGCTCGGCTCCCCGCGGCCCCCCCGGGCCCCCGGCCGCCCGGGCCCCCCCTCCCGCCCCGCAGCCCCGCCGGGCGCTGAGCCGCTGCTCCCGCAGGCGCGGGGCTGGAGGTGCGCGGCGCGGGGCCGCGGCGGCGGCTGCCGGCGGGGTGCGCGGAGGCGCTGCCGTCCGAGACGCACGTGCTGCTGCGGCGGGGGGCGGCGGCCGAGGCCTGGCCCCGGGCGGCGGCGCTGCGGGGGGAGCTGCGGGGAGCCCCCGCCTGGCGCCGGGCCCTGCCGCCGGGGCCCGGCCGCCCCCCGCTGCCGCTGCTGCCCGGCGGCTTCGCGGCGCCCCGGCCGCCCTTCTTCACCGAGCTGCCCGCGGCGCCGCCGCTCCGGGCCCTGGCCCTGGGCCACGAGCACGTCCTGGCGCTCGGGGCCGCCGGCGAGGTCTACGGCTGGGGCGGCGGCAGGTGAGCGGCGGGGGGGCGGCACCGGGCTCGGCGGGGTGCGGGGGGGGCGCCGGCGGCCGGGATGCAGGTGGGAGGATGCCGGGGTGGGGGCGGGGGGGTGCCCCCAGCTGCTAGCACGCAGGGTTGAGGCAGAGCCGGTTCAGGGCTCTGGCGGTGCCCCAGCACGCTAAAACGGGAAAGCACTGCGTGGTCAGCGAGCCGAGCGGCCAGCACGCGCACCCGTCAGCGCTTCAAGGCCTGTTCTTCGTGCTGCTGCACATAAATACTGTGCTACAATTAACTCCCGAGTCTTGGTTCTTGATTACTTGCTTCTGACACTGAGCGGCAGCCCTGCGAGCTGCCCCCTGCCCTCCTGTGCTGCTCGGGGTCGGGGCAGAGGCTGCCCCGTTACCTTCCCTCGCTGCCCCGTGTCGGGGCTGGCAGTGGGGAAGCGCCTGGGGGTGCGGCTGGGACAGAGGCACATTGGGTGCCAGCCCGGCCCTCTCTGCTCGGCGTTCCCACACCGTGCCTTCAGGCCTCGGGTGCAGTGGGGGCCAGCGGGTCCTCCTCAATACTTTTCCTGTTGTACTGGTTTTGCTACTTGTACCCAAATTTGGCGTGTCCCATACTATTACCTGGGCAGTCTCAGCCTGGTGTGTTGTTGCTGATGCTGTAACATCAGCCTGGTGCCACCAGCCTTACAGGACTCCCCCTGAAAGTCCCTGCGGGCACTGGTCTCCCCCTGATGGTGCGGGGTTTACCACAGGCAGCGCCTGGGTCTGTCCCCGAGCTGAGTCCGACCACACGGGTGGCCCCGGGATCACGCTGCCAGCCCTGTGCTTGGTAAATGCGTCTGGGTACGGCTGTGCGCCCCCAGCCCTGAGCAGACGTTACCAGCACAGCTGCGGGGTCTGAGTGTTGGTTGGTGATCTGCCCTGACCATGTTAATTGCCAATTACCAAGAGTTACAGGGTTGAAGGGATAAGTTAGTGATCTCCTTGCTGCGTATGTGAAACAAAGCCAACAAAGATTATTTTTAATAGCAGAGCTGTGCAAACTGGAGTGTCTTCCTCCCTCGGTATTGCTGATCTGCTCGGGTGCACTTTGTTTCCCGTCCTCAGGTCGTTGGTGTTTGGGGGCTGTTGTCATGGACAGCAGGTTGTCATAGCAAACATAGAATTAAATCAGCTGTTGTTACATTTACGGATATTACCATCGTTCTTTCCTTCTTTACCTTTAAAGGAAAAGTTTATACACCTCTCTTACTGTCGTGTATTTTAGGATTAACTTTTTTGTAGAAACTGAGTGCCATGGTTAAGCTTTGGTTACCAGAAAAGTATGAGAAGCCTCTCGTGCTTCTTTGTGCCTATTCCTTCAGCGTTACAGCTATGCAGATTAATGCCAGAGTTGTTAAGTCAGTGGGCCTTCTGTCCCTCTGCCCATGTGCATCTCCCCACAGGCACGGGCAGCTCGGCCACGGGGGCCTGGAGTCGGAGCAGCAGCCGCGGCTGGTGGAGGCCCTGGCTGGCGTGCCCATGCGGGTGGTGGCGGCGGGCGGGTGGCACTCGGCCAGTGTCAGCGGTGAGGGGCCGGGGGGCAGGGGGTGGCGGTGCCGGCACCGCAGGGCCGGCTGCCCCGTGTCATCCTGGGCAAGGCCGGTGCTGGTGCCCTCGAGCACTCGGCCGCTGCCGCAGGGGGACGGGGTCCGAGCTGTGCCCTGACCGGGGCCGCCCCGTGCGTCCTCTGCAGAGGGGGGGGACCTCTACATGTGGGGCTGGAACGAGTCTGGCCAGCTGGCGCTGCCCTCCAAAGCGGTGGCGGAAGAGCAGGTGCAGGACGAGGACGCAGGCGCAGGTGAGGATGCTGCTGGGCTGCAGCGATGCCGTGCCCGGCCCGTGGGATGGCGCGGCCAGGGCTGAGCGCCGCTGTTCTCAGGGGCTGCGGAGCTGCCGCCCCCCCGGGAGCAGCCGGGCGCCGCGTTCATTTCCATCCAGGCGTTCCCGGCCCTGCTGGACCTGCCCCAGGACGTGGAGGTTGGTGCCGTCAGCTGCGGGTCCCGGCACACGGCCGCAGTCACACGTGAGTGCCCGGCGGGCGGTGGGGGGCCGGCAGCCCCTGTGCTGGGGGCGATGCCGGCTGATGGGCACTGTCCTGTTGCAGGAGACGGGGAGCTCTACACCTGGGGCTGGGGTAAGCGAGGCTTTTGCTCCGTGCTGGCACGGCCCGTCCTGGTGGTTGCTTTGCTGCTTTGTTTGCTGGCTGTTAATGCTTTATTTGGAGTGCTCCCCCTTTCATGCCTGCCTACGGGATGAAATCCTTCCTGCGGGCAGGGCCGGAGCCTCGTCACGCAGCTGCTGTGTCTGCAGGTAAATATGGGCAGCTGGGCCATGGGGACAGCACCAGCTCCGACCGGCCCCGGCGCGTGGAGCACCTGGTGGCAGAGGGGCTGCAGGCCCAGGAGGTGGTGTGCGGGCCCTGGAACACCTACGTGTGCGTCCTGGAGCAGTGAGGGGCCCAAGGCCGTCCCACAACCCTCGCTGGGGGCATGGAGCAAAGGGAGACACAGGAAAGCTCCGCTCCTGCCCCCCCGAGCAGCCCTCAGCAGTCAAGGCAGAGTCTGGGCAGACACCGTGGGTGGGTTCCCCCCAGCGGGACCCCAGCTCAGGCAGAGGAGCTGTGCTGCTGCCTCAGGCAGCCAGGGCTGGGGTTGCGCTAGTGATAAAGACAGGGCAAGAGTACATGGATTTATTAAATCTCCTCTTTTTGTAACAGGTATGGTAGTGCTTCATGTTGCACACAGATACAGGTTCCCAGCTGCTCCAGCCCCTAGGGGCACAGGCGAGGTTTAAAGAAAGAAGGCAGGGGCTGAAGAGCCAGGCCCAACCTTCTCCCCCTCCCGGCCTCCAGGGTCACAGTGGAGGAGCCTTTGGTCACCCCAACAAACACACGAACAGCAGTGGCTATATACATGTATATGCATTATTCCCATGAACAGTATATACAGAGTTACAGAGCAAGGGAACAGAACCTGGGGAATAAATAACAGTAAGTAAGTGGGGGACTGTAGTGATAACAAGGTGCAAATTAGTTCTGATCAGGGACAGACACACATACAGAGCTTCATTAACAAAGGTGCAAACGGGCCCCCCCCAGCACGTCGTACCGCCAAAGCATGCGCTGTTCTCCCCAGGAGCAGCGGGCAAGAAAGGGCAGGCAGGCGCTGGGGTGCACGGGGGAGACAGGCAGTCCCCTCCCTGGAGGCTCAGGGGTGGGCAGAGGACAGGGGAATCGACCACCTGAGCTCTTCTCCAGGGGGCAGCTGCAGCCCCCGGCCTGGGGGAGCTGAGACCCTCGGCCACAAGCCCAGGCTGCAGCAGCAGCACGAGCCCAGCCCTCTGGGGCCCAGGGAGGCTGCTCAGAGGAACCTCAGCTAAAGCAAGCCCTAGCTAAAGCACGCCTGCTGTGCTGTTAAGGAAGAGCCTGGTAGATAATACCTACAGCAATATGGAAGGTTTAAAAAAATAATAATAATAATAAAAAAAAAAGCCTTTGGTAAGAGGCACCAAGGCCAGCGCTCTGCACTAGGTCCTGTCCCAGCGCACACTCGGCACGGCAGAGCCCTGCCACCTCACACCACCGCCCAGCCAGGCTCCCGCAGAAGCCACCACCCACTGCTATGCTACCCCAAGTTTGTTCTCAATCTTTAATCACAAATAGTCACACAAATCCCCTAAATAAAAGCAAAAAATGTTAAAAGTGTCCTTTTCCTTCCCCTGCCCTCGCAGGCAGGAACGCCCCCCGCCCCGCAGAGAGGCAGGTTGGCCAGACTAATGCTGGGACCTAGCTAAAAGCCAAACCTCGGGCACGGGCTGCTCCGGGCCTGGGCGCAGCGGGCGCTGCGGAAGCACTCCCCCAGAACAGGAACTCACTACGACTGCGGAGGGCCAGAGCCTGGGGCAGCGCCTCAGCAGTAGGCGTTGGTGGTGGTGGAGTTGAGGACGCGGGAGCTGGTGTCACACCTGGAAGCCTTTGAAAGTTCGCGCTGTGGACACAAGAAGCAGGAGATGGGGGGTGAGGGGCTGCAGAAGAGGCTGTGCCGGGGGCCGCAGGTGGTGCTGGTGCTCTGGGGCAGGGGCTTTAGGCCAGCAAGGAGGGCAGGCCACGCTGCGCCCCTGCTGGTTGTTGGGCAGACACAATACCCGACACCCCCCCCCTTGATTCAGGAGAGGGCAGGAAAGCATTTGCTCTGAGTAGCTGGGAAAGATCCCTGAGGCTCCCAGGAGCAAGAGACCTGCTGCCCCAACAGCCCTCGGCCGGGCACCCCATCCCTCCCTCCTGCAGCTGGCAGCTCGCTGCCTGTCCTGGGAAGCGCTTCCAGATCAGCAGGAGAGCGAGCGAGCAGGCTGGCCCACGGGCTACAGGGCAGGGAAGGAGCACAGGCAGGGTGCAAGCACGGGAGCAGCCGTGCGCAAGGGCCTGGCTGCAGCATCAGGAGAGGCTAAAGCCTGGACTCAGTGAGGTCTAACGGAAGGGCAGAGGCCTCCAGCCCCCAAAGCTCTGGCCAGCAGCAGAGACCAACCCCCCCGCACCCAATTCCCCCCGGGGAGTCCCCCCGACTCCGCTCCCCCAGCACACCTCAGGCCAGCAGGAGGTGGCGCACAGGCAGGGTCCCTCGGGAGGCTGAGCTCAGGGGGCACAGCAAGCCGAGTCCAGCGTGAGCATGCAGGGGCTGAGGCCGTGCAGGCAGCGGGAAAAGGACCCCGGGGGCAAGCAGGACCCTCCCTCCTTTCTCCCAGGGACCAGGTTAGGACAGCGACAGAGCGCTGCTGCTGCCAGCTGCCCGGGCCCTGTGCTGCCTAGGAAACACTGCATCAAACCCCAGGGCTTGGTACTTTGCTCAAGCAGCTGGGAACAGGCCCAGCTCCAGAGAGCAGCTACGGCACTGTAGCAGGGCTGTGCCAGGAGACCTGGCACAGAGACACACCGCAGGCAGGGCTTGGCTCCTGCACGGGGTCAGGGGCTGCCCTGGGCAGCAGAACTCCTCTCGTGTTTCCATCTGGTCCCCACAGGGCTGCTCGGGGCCACGCAAGATGCGAGCGGTGCTTGGCCTCAGCCACCAAACCTCGCGTTCAGTTCCTGCCGTGCAGCCACCGCTCGGTGCCGGGGGCGCTGGCAGGAGCAGGCGCTCTGCGCAGGGCGCCCGCGGGGCTGCGCGCAGCGGGGGCCTGGGGGTGCTCTGGGAGGGGGCGCAGGCCCCCCGCGCGGCCCGGGGGGAGGCGGGTTTAGAAGAGGTGAATTACCGCAAACTCAGAATAGGTGCTGGCAACAGAATTAACGCTGTAGTTACGCTGGGCAGGGGCTGTGGGGGTGCACCCACCGCTCAGGGTGGTTCCGTTCAGCTGCGACATGTTCTCCTTGTTCCGCTCCCTGTGTCCTGGCCGGGGGGGCTTCACAGCCACGCGGCTGGGGGTCCGAGCCTGACCAAGCTGCAGGAACGGGCGACAGGTAGACAGGAGGCATGAACCGAGGGGAGCTAGGAAGCCTGTGCTAGCCTTGCTGCTCTGCAGTACCAGAGGAACTTCACCCTCCAGGAACCCTTTGTGGTCTGGGGCCCAATTCTGACCCAGGACACATAGGTCAGGTAATGAAGACCCCCCACAAGCTTCAGGCTCGGCCCAGACACCCACCAGAAATCTGGGCTGGAGGGAGTGTTCCTGAATGCTGCCCACCCTCTTTTCCCCCAGGCTGTGCTGGTCCCACAGACATCCCACCAGCCGTGCAGCTGCCCAGCAGAGCAGGCCAGGACCAAAGAGCAGCCTTTATGCCCCCGGAGCTTGGCAGGGGAGGCAGGGCTCCCAAGCCCCGCCGCGGGCAGGGACACCCCAGAAGACCCCTCACCTTCCCTCCTGAGGGTGGCAGCCGAGACGTCGGTGAGTGGTAGAGAGTTGCCCCGAAGGCCGAACGAACAGTGCTGTTGGGCGTGGCGCTGGAGATGGAAGTGCCGTTGAGCTGGGGGAAAACAGCACAAGGTGCATGGGGAGGAAGCCGGGGCTGTGCCACACCAGGAAAATCACCGTGGAAGCACCAGCTGCACGGGGCCCTCCAGCTCCAGGGCACCCCAACAAGTCCCACTGTCCCCAAGGAGGACAGGGGTGCCCGCAGCTCGGCCCCCATTCCTGGTTCCCTTACACTGCTGCAATATCCCTGAGCCCTTTGTGAGACTGAACCCAGAGGTGGGGCTCTAAGCACCAAGAGCTCCAAGCACTACATAGTGCCAGCACTCGAGTCCTGGCAGCGTCCCAGCCAAGCACTCTGCCCAGCATGGACAGTTTACCTTCCTTACTTTGCCAGGCGTGTGGGGGGTGAGCACGCGACGCTTGATGGGTGTCCGTGGGGTGCTCCCGTACATCATCTCTGCCTCGATCTGGCGGCTTTTCTTCAGGTGCTGTGTGAGAGATCTGCGCTCACCAACCCGAGCAGAGGAGCAGCGGGGAGCTGGCTGCTCCGCTCTGTGAAGCTCTGGCCCGGTGCCCGGGGAAAGGCAGGCTTCTGCTGGTGGGCAGCAGCCCTGCAGCCAGGAAGCAGGTACTTTGGTGGAGATTTACAGGTAGCCAGAGCCAAGCCACAGTCCTGGCGCAGCTGGGGCCGAGAAAGGAGCTCAACACGCAGACACCACCAGCGGCAGACACCACTCTCGGTAAGGAAGGTGACCACGTACAGAGCCAGCAGAAAGGGAAGAACCCCGTCTCCCTAGGGAGCTGCCAGCAGCAGATGGGAGCCCGGGGCCGGGGCAGTTCTCCCCCCTGAGCAGGGCTGGGCCACCAACAGCCTGGTGCCAGAAGAGGCTCCTCAAGGCCAGGAGAGCACATTCGGCTCCGCACTCACCCGCTCCTGTTTCTCCTTCTCTTTCTCCATGCGGTACAGCTGCCACTGCTCTGTCACGTACTCCATGAATTGCTGCCCCTTCACCAGGAAAGCGTCCTCATGCTCCTGCTCCCAGGCCTGGACCCTGCTCTCCAGCTCCTCCTGCAGCTGATCAGGACACAAGGGCAGTGTAGGGAGGCTGCCCGCCGAGATACTCCTTGCTGGCTCTAAGTGCTCCACTTCTCCTTGGCCACTGCTACACGTGTCTATCCAGAACTACAGCTTTTGCTCCTTCTCCAGGTCTGAACTTACCTTGGAAAGCATCTTCTGCAGCTTTGCTCGCTGCTTCTCTTCTTTCAGCAGGCTCCCCCCACGGTTGGCAAAGCGGTTGGGGTCGGTCGTTTTCCTCTAGCATAGAAAAAAGGAGGTCAGGAGAGAAGCAGGCACAGAGCCCAGTCTCACTGCCCAGCACTCCCTGCAGCGCAGCCCTGCACAGCAAGCTCTTCACCACAAGTCATGCTGGTGCCCTAGACACAGCACCCCATCCCCTCACCAACCTGCTAGGGTTCCCCCTCTGCCTCCCTGGTCTCTCAAGGACACTGCACACCGGAGCGGAGGCCTACAGGGCCCAGAGACCCAGCGCTGCCTGAGCAATACCTCTAGCTCCAGGAACAGCTTCCAGTTCTCCTCCCATTTCTGGACAGCCTCAAACAGCTCCTTGTGTGTTTCGTAGTAGTTCTTCACCTTCCCCACCTCAGCATCGTGGAGCTGGAGCAGGGTCTCTGTATAGTCCTCTGGAGAGATACAACAGCGTGTTCAGGAGGCAGCCAGGATCCCTGGCACCGCATCCAGCAGCGCTTCTCTGCAGCTGGTCTGCTGGCAGGCAGCCTGCAGCTCCCCCAGGGGAGTCAGAGGGCCAGCACCCACCATCGTAATAGGGGCTGAAAGCTTCTCTCTGCTCCTGGCTGTAGAAGCATTTATCCCAGTACTCAGCCAGCTCTACCCGGATTGCCTGGATCACAGACTTCATGTTCTGCAGCTTCAGCTCCTCCAGACGGTCCACTTCTAACTGCAGCTGCCAACGAGATCAGAGCACAGACTCAGAAGGCAGCAAGAGCAGAATGGGATTTGCGTTCTGTGTAAGCAGACTTCTAACGAGCCGGTCACCAGCTCCCAGCTCCTCCACCTGCGAGGGCAGGCTTTGGCCTGCTCACAGCACACTCACTGCTGGAAGCTGCTCCTGCACTCTGGCTGAGCAAACAAGTGTGCGACCCAGAGCTGCTGCTCCCCTGCCCTCCCCCCTCCAAAGACTGTAGGATGGTCCTTACAGCTTTCCTAGTTCTGGCTCTGGATCCAGTCATGTGCACTGCGAAGGACTCTCTCTCCTCCACAGGCACCTGCAGCCTTTCCCAAAGCGCAGCGATTCTGGATCGCAGCTCCACGCACACAGCCTCGTTCAGGGACCGCCGGGCTTCCAGCTGCAGCAGGGAAAGCGGGGTCAGCACCAGAACGGCCTGATGCTAACACAAGCACGCTGTTTGCTCTGCCGCAGCTAGCGGAGCTGCTCGGTCATCCTCCCACATCTCCATGCAAGAGATGACAGGACGTTCTAACACAACACAGTTACTAAAAACAGAGCAGCCACGCTTTACAGCACGTTGCCAGCTGCTGCCAGGCAGCCTCCACAGCGCCATGCATCACAGCAACGCTGCCTCAGCGTGCCAACATACCTGCTGCAGCAGATTCTGGAGGGCAGCAATGTTGTCTGTGGACAAGCAGAAGGCTTCCTCATCCTCGCACACCACGTCCCGCTCAAAGCTCGTGTCCGGAGTGTGGTCCAGCTCCTCCATGCAGAGGATGACTTGCCGCTTGATGCTGACAAACTCCTCTCGCCTTCGCTCCTGGAGGTGACAAGCCCCGTGAGAAGCCCGTGGGCACCGTCCCCAGGCCCTCAGGGAGACCTCGCCCGCCCTCCGCTCACCTTCTCGGCGCTCAGGGAGGCCAAGTGGCGCCTGTAGCGGTCCAGCTCCTCCAGGCTGGGCACGGCATTGCTGTCGATGCCAAACGGGGACGTGCAGAGGATGTCGCACAGGTCTCGGTCTTGTTCTTGCAGAGCTTTCAGCTCCTGCTTCCTGTCCCTCTTCTGCTTTAACATCACTTCCACACGGGTGCGTAAATCCTTCTCCATCTGCAGGATGGTGCTTTCCTCCTCTGCCTAGAAGAGACCAGAAAACGACTCTCCTCCACAGCTCTTGTAGACCTGACTCATACACAGGGCTCCTTAAGTGTATAGGCAAGGGACACAGACCCTAGTTCTGAGCAAAGTTCCCCAGAGAGGTGCAAACGCAGCAGCAGCACTCAAAACAAGACGCTACGAGACGCCTGGCCTCCTCCCAGCCCCGGAGCTGCAGGGAGCCGCCCAGCCTTTGGCTCCGCCGAGCTTTTTGGGAGGTTCTGGGGAGGCGTTTGCCTCGTAAGCTCAGGCCCCTTTAGGATCCCAGGCAGAGGCCAGGCAGCAGAAGCCTCTCGCCCAGAGCAGCCCGCGGGCGGCGCAGCGCCGTGCCTACCTCGAAGGGGTCCAGGTGCAGCTCCCGGCAGAGGGAGTCGAGCTCCTTGCGGCACAGGGCGATGCTCTTCAGGAGCCGCTCCTTCAGGCTCTCCTCCTCCGCCACCATCATGTCCAGGAGGCTCTGCGCGCGGCACAGGCGCCGTGAGAGGCGGGCACCGGGGGGGCACCGGGGGGGCACCGGGCACGGCCCCGCCGGGGCGGGCAGCAGCGGGCAGCACCGCGGGCGCTCACCTTGATGTGCTTCTTGACGACGTCGGTGCGCTCGAGGCGCTGCTCCTCGGGGATGCCGATCTCCTCCCAGATGTCCCGCAGCGCCGCCAGCGCGCGGTTCAGGCACGACACGGCCTCGGCCGCCAGCACCTCGCTGCGGCACCGCGCCCGGCGTCAGCGGGAGGGCCCCGGCACCACGGCCCCGGCACCACGGCCCCGCCGCACCCCTCGGTCCCATCCTGGTCCCGGTCCCCCCCTGCCGCCCCCCCGCGGTCGCGGTCCCGGTGCCCCCGTCCCCGTCCCCGTCCCCGGTCCCGGTCCCGTGCCGCCGACACCCCCCGGTCCCCCGGTCCCGGTGCCCGCCGCACCTCTTCCTCATGGCCGCTCCCCGCGCCGCCGCCCGCCGGTGCCCGGATTCAAACTGCCGTCCCGGCGGCGCTGATTGGCTGCCGCGCCGCGGTCGCGTCACGCCGGGCCCCGCCCTCAACCGCCGCCGGGCCCCGCCCCAAGCCAGCCGCCGGCCAATGGCGGCGAGAGGCGGCCGCGGCTCCCGCCCAATCGCGAGCGAGATCGGCTCCGGCGGTCTCGCCGGACGCCGCTCCCCGGGGGCTCCCCGGCAACCACGTGACCCCAACCGGCGGCGCCCAGCGCGCACGCGCAGCTCGGCCCTCCCGGCTCCGGGCGGTGCCCGGGCGTCACCGCGCACGCGCCCGCGCGCAGACAGCAGGAGGCGGGGCGGGGCGGGCTCCGTTTATTGGGGGGGGTTGGGGGGGGGGGGCGGCCTCAGGCGCGGGTCTCCGCCATGGCCTCCATGAGGCGGCCGCTGCTGGTCACGGCCGTGGTGAGGAAGATGAAGCGGCACCCTGCGGGGACACGGCGGCACCGGGCTCAGCCCCGCGGCTCGGCCCCGCGCCCCCGCCGTCCCCCCCCGCCCCGTGCCCCCGCACCTCTCTCCCGGCCCAGGAAGCGCAGCGCCGCCATCTCGGAGCAGGTGCAGCCGCCCAGGAACACGGCCAGCACGGTGCGCTGCGAGTCCCGGCCCGGGCTGGCCTCGGCGGCGCCTGCAAGGCACGGAGGGAGCGCGGTGCCGGACCCCCGCCCCCCCGGCCCCGGCCCGCCGCCCCCGGCCCGCACTACCTGCCTCCGAGAACTCGGTGCCGTTGAGCAGCCGCAGCACCTCCTCCAGGCCCTGCCAGCCCCGCCGCTCCAGCACCTGCCGCCGGGCAGCGGGCTCAGGGGGCGCTGCGGGCGGCCCCGGCCCCGGGGAGCAGCCCCGAGGGGCGGTGGGGGCGCCCTCGGGGGGCGCAGCGCCTTCCCCCCCAGCCCCGGGCCCACCTGCTCGATGATCTTGCAGCTCAGCGGGGTGTAGGCCCCGCTGAAGACGTAGGCCATGTCCCGAGGCATTTTCAGGTCGTACTCGCCGTCCAGTCGGGGGATCTGCGGGGACACGGTGCTCGGTGTGCGACGGCAGAGACACGGACGGGGTGGTCCCTGCATCACACCCCCCGCCAGGGGGGCCCTGCACTTGTGGTGGGGCTGCAGCACCTGCAGCAGGCGAGGCGAGCCGGGCACCCAGCGGCAGCCCCGCTGCCACGCAGCGAGCGTGCCGAGCCGGCAGCCAGGGGCTGCGGAGCTCTGGGGGCAGGCCAGGGCACAGCTCTCTGGCCAGCAGCGGGCAGAGCAGCAGCCCAGCAGCCCCCCGAGGACGTACCAAGCCCAGCTTCTTGCTTATGGCTCGAAAATTGCTCTTCCTGGCCAAGGAATTAAACGCGTCTGTGATCTTTCCTGGAAAAGACAAATACAGCTCAGAGCCCCAGGATGTGTCACAGCAGCTGCCAGCTGGGGCCCAGCAGCTGTGCAGGCACCAGGCTCCGGCGGAGAAGGGGCAGCAGAACCGGCACCAGCTCTGGGGCTGCCCCCAGCCCGGCAGCTCCCTGCGGTGGGCTGCCCTGCCCCGCGGCTCCCCATGGCTCTGGCTCTCACCAGCCGCTCGGTCTGTCACCAGCTTGCTGACTCTGTTCTCCACAGCCGTCAGGGTCTCCCCAGCCGCCTGCTCGGTCAGCAGCCCGATGCGCTTGAGGTTGTGGAAGGTCAGCAAGTGCTCGGGCCCGTAGCTCTGGGGAGGGGTCGACTGGATCAGCACGGAGCCCCGGCTGCCAGCACATGCAAAGAAGCAATGTGCCACCTCCACGGGGACGGGCAGGAGCCCTGGGAGGCTGCTTAGGGCACCCCTTTAGGGCAGGCAGAGCCCGTGGCTTGTGCCAACCCCTGCAGCCAGCTGGCACATCCCTGGGGAGCGCTGCAGCGTGGTGCCCCACAGCGAGCAGCAGGCAGGCAGGGACGCCCCATCCAAGCTCACCCTGCGGCGGGCCCCCAGGCAGGCTCACCTGCAGGTACTGGGTCTTCAGGGAGCGGTAGTCTTTGGGGTTGAGACCTGGGGGGACAGGATGCTGCCGTGAGCTGAGCCCGAGGCCCACGGCGCTGCCCCCGCCCGGCGCTGCCAGCCCCCTCACCGTTCTCCGTGATGGACAGCAGGCACATGAGGCGCAGGCTCTCGATGGGGGACACCTACGCGGGAGCAGGCGGTGTGAGCGGGCTGCCAGCCCCTGCGTGTCCCCAGGCACGGCCTGCCCCACAGCACGGCTCTCACCTGCCGGTCGATGTGCTCCTCGATGAAGCTGGTGCTCTCTCGGATGTCAAAACCCTCCAGCAGAGCTGCGGCAGGGGGAGAGGCAGAGTCAGTTCACCCATTCCCGGGGCTCTCACCAGCTAGCTGAGGTAGGGTCTCAGCTCAGCCTCCCTGCCTGAACCCCACGGGAAGGGGAAGGCTTGTGATGCTGGGCCGCCTGCCCGGCCACGTGTCAGCCCTGCAAGGATGTGGCTTGACCCTGCTTAAGAGCTCAAAACCCACCCCAACACGAACAGTCTGTAAGTGGCAGCCAGGCTGTGAGACAGCTCAGATGTGGGGCAATGAGGCTGGGGGGGGGCAGGGGGTGACGACAGACACAGAACCATGCTCACAGTGCTCAGCCTTGATCATCTCCTGGAAATCCTGCTTGGTTTTCTTTTTCATGATGGACTCGCAGGCACCAATATCTGCACAGCCAAGAGTTTTCCACTTTGGAGGTGTAACGGGCTCCGCATACAGCTCATCCCCCGAGCCCCACCGTAGACTTCTGCATGTACCAACAGCCCCTGCTGCCTGCCCACTGCTCAGACCCTCTGCCCCTCCCGTGGGCTGTCAGCGTCCTGCAACACCCCCTGCTTCCCTGGGGACCCGCTGTCCCAGCCCCGACACCTACGCAGGCTCAGCAGACGATGCTCTTGTTTTAGTCCCTTCAGTTCCTGGGAGACAAAGTTCTTCATCTGCTTGATGTCCATGCCACGGCGCCGCTGCAGAAGGAAGAGCATGGGGGCAGTGAGGCGGCTGCAGAGGGAGGCACCGTGGGTGCCCGCACGACCGGGCGGTACTCACATCGTACTGTGCCTGCAAGTTGCGCGACTTTTGGCTCAGGAAGCCAAACACACTGGAGAAGTGCTCGTTCCGTATCTGGCTGAAGACCTGCAGAGAGCACCGCAGCTTCTGCACACCCGACCCATCACAACCTGCGCCCCCAGGCCCAGCGACTCCCGGCCGTTCCCTGCTCAGCCCCCTCCCGGTGCCCCGCGGAGCGCTGGTGTGACCCACTACCGCCACGGCACGTGGGCAGGACTCACTTTATCCTGGGCATTGAGCAGCACCTTAATGCTCTTGTCAGAGGAGGTGACTTCTGGCCCAAAATCCACACTGCCTGCAGGGAAGGATGAAGAGTAATGGAATCACAGGCTGGATCACAGAACAATTGAATGGCCCCACGTCACCCCACTGCTGCCCTGCGACCTACCGCACTTGATGCGGAAGGTGTCGTCCACCAGCCCCTCGTACACCATCTGGGAGCACAGTGCTGTGACATAGTCTGTGTCTGCAACGAGAACCGGCCGCTGCCAGGCTGCCTGCTGCCCCGCGTGTCCCAAACTGCTCCCCCTGCCAGGCCCTGGCCCCACCGCTCCTTGCTCCAGCCTGATCCAGCCCCAACCTCTGTCCATGAGGAAGATGTTCCCGATCTCTGGCTTCCTGCCCTGGCTGTCACCCTCACTCTCCTCCTCCAGCTCCCGCCACAGCTCATAGCACATCTGCAAGGGGAAAAGCACGCCAGCACCTCTGGCAGAGCTGCTCCCTGCTCCTGCTGAGGGCCGCAGCGGGCAGCAGGGGCTGGTGCCAACGCAGCCTCCCTGGGGCACGCAGCGGGTGCCTCCGGCCGGGGTGGCGTGAGCCCTGCGGCTGCACCCACCTTGGCGCACCTCCCGATCCCGTAGGCCCTGCTGAACGGCCCGTACAGGGAGTTCAGTAACTGCAGGGCTCGAGCAACCGAGTTGATCCAGCGGTGATCTCCCTCCTGCAGGGAGCACGGGAGCATCAGGGAGCGGCTCTGGGCAGGCCGGCTTGGAAATGACTGCGTGCATCAGGAGCTGGACTGGGGCTGGGGGAGCCGTGGGCTCGGTCCCACTCCAGACGCACGGGAACGCACCAGGTGCCCAGAGCCACCCAGGGAGGACTGGAGGGGCCCGGGCAGGGGAGCTGTGTGTGGAGAAGTGGAGGCACCACAGCCCATCCGAGCAGCTCTCCAGGCAAAATCCACCCCAGGACAGCAGAGTCCTGCAGCGAGGGGCTGAGAGGACTGAGCAGGACACCACGCATCGACTCCCCGAACAAAGCTCTTTTGTCCTGGGCCCAGCAGGTGAGCGCGGGGAAGGCTGCCATCGTGCAGGGCAGCATCCCGGCAGGAGTGTCCTACTGACCAAGAAGTAGTCGCGGAAGAACTCAGGCAGCTCCATGCTGATGATGTCTTCGTCCAGGGGGAGCAGGTAGAAGGACCACTCATCGCAGGTGACATCTGAGCGTGGGACAGGGAAAGGCAACAGTTACCCAGCCCCCAGCAGGAACAGCCCCAGGAATCCTGGCAGCCCCGCGCACAGAGGGGGAGAACAGAGAGACGGGGCCTCCCGAGGGGACTCATTCCCTTCTTCCACCGAGGCAGTGGCAAGGCCATCGCCCCTCCCAGAAGTCAAGGCAGAGGCGCCGATGCTGTGGCGTGCACGCCCCTGCCTGGAGCAGGCAGCCTCGCATGGGCCTGCGGCTGCTGCCCCGGCTCCAGGCCCCGGCAGCCTGGGATGCCCACACCGGGGTTCCCTTGGGGTGCTGCGGTGTCAGAGCCGCCACAGACCAGCCCTCGGGGCAGAGGGCAGCAGGCACCACGGTCCCACTCACCGCCGAAGACTCCCTCTTCCTCCAGCACCATCTCACAGGCATAGAACTGCAAGACAGGAGGAGGCCCTCAGCCCGGCTCCCACCGAGGCAGGCAGCGAGCTCCCAGCAGCGGACGGGACGCTCTCCTTCCCAGACACCCCCCCATTTGCTTTAGTTAAATGTTTCTGGGGGGAAAGCAAAGGGCCGGACAGGCACAGCGCGGCGGGGCACTGGTGGAAGCAGCAGCCACTGACCTTCTGGGGGCTGAAGATGATCTTGTACTTGCGGCTCCGGCCTGACATCTTGTCAGCATTGACGATATCTGCAGACAGAACGCTTGCAGCCCCCATGGACAAGGACTGCCCACCGCCCCAAACGGGCACAATCCCCTTGTAGGATAAGCTCTGGGGTCCTGCTCCCCACTGGACCCAGAATACCTCAGGCAGAAAGCAAAACCCCGAGAGCGGGGCCAGCTGACGGCCCAGGAAGGCCAGCCTGCGGGGGCTGGAAGGACCTGCGGGAGCTCGCTTGGTACTGGCGGTGCACGGCACCGACTGCAGCCCGCGCAGCGTGGGACGCGCCGCACGCCCCTCGTCATCGCTGCTGACCTTCCTGGGGAGGCCCCGCGGCAGCCCCCAGCCTCAGCACGGAGCGGGGGCGTCACCGCTGCCAGCAGGTGACCGACAGCTGCCCGCCGGGCTGCCCGCACTCACCGGCGATGTACTTCATCGTCTTCACCCGCGGCCGGACGAGGAAGCAGAGCCTGCGAGCAGAGCGACAGGGGCGTGAGAGCTGCGGGTGCACAGCCCTGCCCGCCCTGGCTCCGTTCCCGCGGCAGCTCCGCGCTGAGGCCTGTCCGGGCCCGGGGAGGCAAATCCCGAGCTGGCGAGCGGATGAGGCACCCGGCCCCCCTCCGCCTCACAGGGGCCGCGCCTGGGGCCGGACTCACTGGTCGCTGGTGCTGAGGGCGGGCCGGCTCTCCACCTTGTACAGCTTGTCCACCTCGTGCTGCTGCGGGGCGAGGCGCGGGGCTGTCAGCGGGCACTGCCACCACCGCCGGGCCCGGCCGCCCGCCCCGTGGTACCTTCAGGATGGAGACGTTGGCGATGCGGTCCAGGGGGCTCATCAGGTCGGCCTCGATGAACAGGTCCTTCCTCCCGGGGAGCTGCGTGACGGCGGGGCGCAGGGTGGGTGCTGCCTGGGGCCGCACCGGGCCCCAGCCTTGGCCCTGCCTGCCCGGGTTGGCACCGTGCCCCCGGTCCTGGTCCCGCTGCCCCCGGTCTCTGTCCTGGTCCCTGTCCCGGTCCCGGCCCTGGTCCCACCGCCCCCTGCTCCTGGTGCCAGTGCCAGCCCCCGCTGCCTCCCGGTCCCGGTCCTGTCCCTGCCGACCCCCGGTCTTTGCCCCAGTCCCGGTGCCTCCTGGTCCCGGTGCCTGTTTTTGCCGCCCCCGGTCCCGGTCCCGGTGCCGGTGCCGGTGCCGGTCCCTCCCCCCCGGCGGACCTGCTCCAGCAGGTAGATGAGCTGGTCCCGCGCCAGGCGCTTCAGGATGCCGAAGTCGGGCGGCTCGGGCACGTCGCGGCGGGCGGTCGAGGCCATGGCGGGGCCGGCGCCAGCCCCGGAACGGCACCGCCGGGCCGCGGCCCCCCCAGACCCCTCCGGTGCCCCCCGCCCGGACCCGCCGCGGCGGAAGCGGCTCTCGGCACGGCGCAGGGAGGCGGAGGCGGGGCGGGCCCGAGCCTTTTATCGCCGCCCCGCTTCAGGGCCCCGCCAGGCCGCGCTCCCCCCGCAGCCGCCGCAGCGCCGCCCCCAGCGGCGGGCAGGGCCCCGGCAGCAGCGCCGCGCGCTGCTCCGACCCGGCACCGGATCCGCCGCTTCCGCCGCCCCGGCCCGGCCCCGGCCCCGGGACCCCGGGTACCGAGCCGGCCCTCAGCTCCTGCCCCCGCACCGCGCCTCCGGCTCGGGCAGCGCCGTGGCCGCGTCCTCCTCCGTGGGGCCGCCTCGGAGCCCGCGGCCGCTGCGCCGGGCGGCGCCGGGAAGTTACGCGCAGAGAGAGAGCGGGCGGAGCCGGGCCCGGTTCAACCGTTTATTGCGAGCCGGGGCCCCAGCCCCGGGGCAGCCGGTACAGCAGCGTGCCGTCGGGGGCGCGCACCTCCAGGCCGCCCTGCGGAGCCGGGCCGGGGGGCGGCGGGGCGGCGGCGCGCAGCACCCGCAGCACCCGGGCGTCCTGGCGCAGGCGGCGGCGCGGCGGGGGGCAGCCCCGGCCCCGCAGCACCCGGCGCGCCACGTCGGGGCTGACGCCGAAGCCCTCGGCCAGGCGCTCCAGCGGCCACTCCTCGGGCAGCTCCCGCCGCAGGAACCTGCGGGCAGGGGCACGGTCACCGGCGGCCGCCCCCCCGGCCCGGCCCGCCCGGCCCCGGCGCTCACCGCATCTGCTCCATGGCCTGCCAGCTCAGCGTGCGCTCGGGGGCGCCGCGCTCCTCGCCCAGCTCCCGCCGCAGCCGCTGCAGCCGCGCCGCCGCCCGCCGCCTCCGCGCCCTGCGGGGAGAGACGTGAGCCCGGCCCGGCCCCGGCCCCGGCCCCGGCCCCGGCCCCGGCCCCGGCGCCCCGCACCTCTCGGCCTCCTCCAGCGCCGCGTCCGGCGGCTCCGGGTCCCCGGGCCACGCCGCCGCCGCCCGCCGCGGGGCCCCGGCCAGGAGCGCGGCCGCCCGCAGCCCGCGCCGCAGCAGCGCCGCCATGGCCGGAGCCGGGAGGGGCGGCCCCGGGGGGGGGGGGGGCGGCGCGGCGGGGCCGGGGGCCCGGTGCTGGGCCTGCCCGGATCAGTGCCGTGCGGGGCGGGCAGCGGGAGCCGGGCCGGGCATCCTCGCCCGGCTGCTGCGGAGCTCGGAGGGAGCAGGAAGGCCGAGGGCATCACCTCCGCCCCTCATCGGTCACTGATGTGAGCCTCCGGTGTGCAAAGGCAGAACCGAAGTAGGGCAATGCGTACTCACATCCTTCAGCCTTGTTTCTGGCTCCAGGGAGCTGCTGGGCGCTCAGCGGCAGTCCCCTGGTTTTGGTGCAGGGCTGGGTGACCCCTGGTGTCTGCGCAGCCTGGCTCTGCGGGCAGCCCCTGTCCCGTGGCTGGAGGCCGTGCTGCGCCTTGCACGGCTCACGGCAAGGGATGCTCTGGCCTCGAACTGAGAGCGTGCCCACGGCGGCAGGGGCAGAGCCCTGGCCGGCTGGCGGCTGGGCCCTGGTGCTGGGCTTGGGGGTGAACGAGTGCCCCAAAGGCCGGACGGCACCTCCCAGGAGCGAGAGGGGGGTGAGCGTCATCAGGCTGCGGGCCTTCTGTCCCTGGAGTGCGTCCCAGAGAAACTGCGGCTGGAAGGAAAGAAAGCAGCCGCGGCTTAGCTCTGGAGGCCTCAGCAAGAGGAAGGAAGGAAAAATCTTCCCTAGTCACCTACAGGTGCTCACTAAAGCATCTCTGTTGCATTTTCTCTCCAAGCACAGCATGCTCGCAGTCTTAGATTGAAACCATCTAAGGGGGCAGTGCAGCTGCCCGTCTGATCTGCCTGCAGCAGTGCTCAGAGACTCCCAGGCTCTGCCCATAACATTGCTCTGAGCTGGAGTAGGGTTTGTGAAAAGAAATGCCAGAGCTGGCTGGGGAGACTTCAGTGATGAAGGATCTGACCCAGCCCCAAATAATCCTTTGCTGCTGAAAAAGTATGTCCAGAGTTAAGGCAGAGTTCGTGGTTCTGTTCTGCTTTGTCTCACAGAGTAAAAGGCAGCTATCATCACTTCTTACGGATCAAATCGTATCTTAAACTTCTGTTATGTTAAAGGGACCGTTTCCGATTTGTTATAAGGTACTAGAAGACTCCTACGTCCTGAATAATTACTGCAACTCTGGTATCTGGACTTTGTCAGCATCCTTCTGAGGTGCGTTACCCTTCCAGCTGGGAGTGGAAGGCCTTTCTGGAAGCAGATGGTTCCACTGGAAGAGGCTATGGCCCTCGCAAGGTTTTTCATTAATTGCTGGTCCAGAATTAGCACTTCCCCAACACATCAGCCACCATCAGTGCTCCGTTACAGCCCTTATAGCCTGCTGGACTCCACGTATAATGGACTGCTGGCTTCCTCCTCATCTGGTTTTAGACAGCTAGCACCAGTAGCCTGGTTTGGGAATTGGCTGGGTAGCCAGGACTCAGTTTGAGACAATCAAACAGATCTGCTTTAAGGCTAGGTCCATCCCCAGGTTCCCCTGGTGCAATCCTCAGTGCAGCCCAGCTTCCTTCAGCTGTGCACCCTGAGATAATCCAGCACATGACAGCAGCAAGGCCAAGGGTTTACACTGTAGCATGCTCTTGCAGAGTGAGGATGACTGTGAAGGGGGAGCCCTGCACCGAGGGCCGAGCTCTGTGGTGTTTCCAGCACGGGCACTAACAGCATCAGAACACGTGTAATGGACTCATCACCTTCCCTAGGAGGGGGCTCGTGTAATGTGGAGGGCAAATAATTTAGGGAGAGGCATTGTCTGCAGTGCAGAATACACTGAAAGACTTTTTTTTTTAGACGTTTCCATGCTTCCCTTCAGTCCCTCTTTGTTCTGTCTACTTTATCGTGCTCCTAGTGGTTTAATGCTCCTAGCATGTTAAGTGTCCCTAGCTTGTAAGAACTCCTTCCTAGGAATTCATCTTATTTAGTCAGGAGGTTCATATTATGGCACTGAAGGAGCAGACCACACTGTGCTGCACGTTGGGGAGAGCAGTGTCCAAAAGGCAGTATTATCGTAGCCTGTTCTTTGGAATAGCAATGAGCAATATCTTCTGGGGAAAGGTGTCCGGGGGCTCTGTGCAGGTGATCGGCATGCCTCCCGTGCACCCACTTGGAAAGAGACAAAGTCACAGAACTATAGGAAAACCCAAGGACCCAGACACTACGTTGGATCTCATTTAACTGAGCCACACCAAAGACGCCCAATGCCCATGATTCACTCCTCACGATCCTCCCGCAAATGACTTGTCTCTTACGTTGGCCTTGCAGGACAGACCTGGGCAATCTTCAGTTACCTGGATCTTGGATGTAACAGGAGAGGATCTCTGGGTGTCAGTTGATCTATCAGTTGTGGGGAGCAGCCGGGAGAGCTGATCTATGATGCCCAGGCCTCGGATTAAGTTCTTACGCTTCAGAAGAGCATTCACTCTTTTCTTCTCTTCATCCTCCACAATATCCTGGGGTTGCATGGAGTCATACTGCACTTGCTGTATCTAAGGGAAGAAACACACAAGTTACAGCAAAGCTGAAGCCATAGTAATGGGCAAGAGAGACAAAGCCACAGACTGCTCTGAGCCCTAAAAGAGTTACAGACTTCGGGGTGGGGTGGGATGAAGATCCCAGTGGGAGGCAGAGCAGGGAAGGGCGACACTGGTGCTTACAAGTGCCTCCCAACACAAGTTCTCAACCCTCTGGACTTCATGGAGGGCAGTTCCAGCCTCGTACTTCTGTTCCTTAGGAGACACCCACCCACGGCTCTGTTCCAAGAGCCATGTTACTGCCTTTGAGAGCCCTGTTAGTGCCTTTGAGAGACCCATGGATGAGCACTGACTAGAGCAAAGGACCTTTTTATCCTGCATCTTGGTGCTTCTGGAGGTGAGGTGGGTTATAGAAGCTGTGGTTTTGCTAGGGATCTGGGGTTTGTCCACGGCTGACTCTCCCTGCAGCTCTTCTTTCCTCTCTTTTTTCTTCTTCCTGGTAACAGCTTCTAACTTGTCTTTCTTCGTGCGAATTTCCTCCAGTTGCTGCCTGCCGTGGAAGAACTGCCTTGGTCACTGGTTCCATAATAGCAAAACACTGCAAAGACTTCAACCTGAGGACATTTTACTGCAGTCAGAAGTTCTGTAGTGAATAGATCATAATGGAAATTTGCTAAGTGGGCTAGGAGTGCTTTTAAGAGAGACTACTGTACTCCACTGCTATAAGAAATGTCCATGAATTAGGCTGGGACTGCCAGCAGGGTGGGAAGGGTGGAGGACGCTTTCAATATGTATCTCCAGAGTCTAAAAGTCAGTGGAATATTGCATTTGCCTCTCAAAGGTACACACTAAAGAAGCTGCTTTGCCATGGCAACATAGCACATGCAGACTCTCCTCCTTCCAGCTCTCTCCAGCTTACTTACATCTGTTAAACAACAGAAAGAGTCACTCCCAGGAAGGGATCAGAAGCGAGCGGTCTCTGTTCCGCCCCTGTGAGGGGTGGGTTTTCTGCAGGAGCAATGTACCTGGCACACTCCTCTCGTGCTTTGGATGATACCGTTTCCTGGAAGAGAGAGCTGCTCTGCTTGAAAAATGG
Source organism: Anser cygnoides (assembly GCF_040182565.1). NCBI lineage: Eukaryota > Metazoa > Chordata > Aves > Anseriformes > Anatidae > Anser > Anser cygnoides. The sequence continues at coordinate 407,602 of NC_089883.1, forward strand.
CTCGTACTTGTCAGTTCCACACGCTGGATAAATGCGCCGGTAGCTGCCCAGGTGCGAGTTCTCATACTCCTCTGCCTGGGACAGCCAGGCTGCCTGGTTGCTCTCTAACTCCTCGCGTCTGCAAACCAGGAGAAAGCACAGGCAGGCAGGGAGCTGCGATGGGAGACTCCATTTTTTTTACTGCCTGAGAGACAAAGGGCCTAGCTAGCTTTTTCCCCGTCTTTCCCCGTTTGGGAGCCTGTTTCACACAGGGTCACTGCAGGGAACCAGCACAACCCACACTTCTTCAGCCTCTACATGTAGAATGCTGGTGAAGTGTTTTCAGGTGTCTCCCCTGCTCCAGGCTCACAACCTGCCCCCTCAGCCTTTTTAACCCAGTTAACAGAAAAGCTTAGTCACAATGTGCCAGTACAAGAAATATCTGCCACTCCGCGTTCAGCTGGGAGATCTTCACGCCAGCAGGGACCTTGGGGCAGCTGAGGGACATGCAGCGTACACGGCTGACACGCTCAGCTTCTCCAGCCTGTTATCTCGGGTCTCCTCACTGAAATGGGAGCTGGAGGGAGTTCCTGCCTTGCCCTGTGCGGCAGGAAAAGCCCGGGCAGCAGGCTCATCTAAAATGGCCTCAGGAGGCCATGTGGATTAATTAACCATGAAAGGACACGCAGACAAAGAAGGGTGGGAAAACCCTCAGCCCTGAGAAAGGAACCCTGCCCTGGAGAAGGGCCCTGTGCCCCGGGGTGCTCCCAGCCCCTGCAGCAGTGCTGCGGTCTGTCCTGTGAGCGTCACTGTAAGCCCAGGGATGCTGGCACGGCCTGACGGCAATAAAAGGACGTGACGAGCAGGCACAGCTCGATGGGGAAGATTGTACAGGCCAGAGGCCAGAGCACGGGCGGTCTCAGATCTCCTCGCACCCAGGGACCAGACCTGGCTCTTCCTGTCCATGGTGCGGATGGCTTGGGCGATCTCTCCTCAGAGGCCCTACAGTGCCACAGCCCCTAGAAGCTTTTGTGTCGCATCCCGGCTCTCCTCACCAGGGACCTGCAGCACTATGCAGAAGAGCAATACCTGGATACACGGGGAGCCTGATGGCTCTGGAGGAGTCGTTCCTTTGCCCGCTGCTTGTCTTCTTCCAGCACTTTCCTTTTGTTACAGGCATGCACGTTTATTAAGTTGATGGTGTCACAGAGAAGAGCATCCTTCACCTCATGGTCCAGGCGAGAGTCCGTGGTGAAACTGGGAGAGTGGTTCACCTGCCAAAACAAGCAGCTGATCGAACCTGGCGACTCCCAGCCCCAGGAGACCAACTCCCAGACTGTGCTGCCAGCTGCAGGCTTGCTGGCCCCAACCTGCCCCACTGTACACTTTCCATCAATCACAGAATATCTTGAGTTGGAAGGGACCCACAAGGATCGAGTCCAATTGATGCTCTCCCCTGTAACAGCGACAGAAAGCAGGAGGCTGCACGCAGTGTCTGGTTCTGTCCCTCTGCCCCTTCTGCAGTGTGATGCTCAACCCAATGCAGGCCATTCAGCTCCTACACCCCACAGGACTCCAAGAGTAGGGCAGCTGTCGTAAATTCAGGATGCTGTTGCAGATCAAGGAGCTCTAAGATTCAGGAAACTCCCTGTTGTTAGAGAGGGTGTACAGGGAACAGGTTCTTAGATCTGGTGAATTGAGGTTGCTTAGCCTGCAGCAGGTTGCTTGGCCACTTGTCTTCATAGACTGTTTAATTTTGTGAGCGAGGTGGTCCAGTTTAGTCAAGTAAGTTCTGTTCATCCCACCACCCCTTGTTCTGGAGCTTTCCCCAGACAAGCAAGCTCTCAGCTATCTGCTGCTTCAGCACAGCAGGAGACTTTTCCTCACCTCCAGCAGCCAAGGTTTCAGCTTTCTGTCTAGCAAAATATCAAAACCCAGTATCTCAAAGCAGGCGCAGCCAGTAGCGTGGTTAGGAAAGCAGCTTTGGTAATTGTGTTTCACCACAGGGTGAGCCGAAATAAGAGTCTTTATAATAATATCTTCAATATCTTCCCAGAGTTTTGTTGTGTTGTAGCTGTTATCCGTCATCCAAGCATTCAGGGTAGAGAGTTTCCTGTGTGGAGGACAGGAGAAGTTAAGAGCTCACCTGTGATACCATGTTTCCCCCAAGAACGATGGAAGTAAACCAATGTCCCCAACGCAGCTTTCCTGCAGGATGTGCACCAGGCTTTGTGGTACCTGAACGAGACAATACCTCTTACTGCCCATCGTGTCATCCTGGATGAAGTTTGCATTACGTTTGTTGATAGCATAATTGGTCAAATGCATGCAGATATCACCCTGAGAGAGGAACCGCGAGAAACCTTTCATTAACTCTCAACTGCAGAGTGTAGACAGAAACAACAGCCCCATTAGTACCAACCTAGCCACCAGCTTCACCCACCCCTGCCTCCTCTCCGTGGCAGTGGCTTGCAGCAAGGAGTTAATTACGCTGGTGATTCATTCTCTAGCCAGAAGTTAGAGCAAACAGAGCTCTACCTGCTCCCTACCACTGTCCTATCTCTTGGGGGAGAGCATGGGCGTAAGCTCCACAGATGCCATTCCAGTTGTGGCCTCACCAGAAAACAAGGGACTCCCCAGGGCAGAAGCTGCAGCACGTTTTTGCAGATTCTTCCTCCTCTTTTATTCATCCAAAGCAAAAGAGCACTCCAATATATAAACGTATTGGAGTGAGGGAGGGCATACAAATACGCAGCTCTGGGACAAGTGGGCACACAGTCAGAAACCCAGGGTATCTCATGCCAGCCTGTGACCAGAACGCAGCAATCCAACACTAGAGTCCATCTTCCTTTGGGATTTTATAGGATATGGACCCCTACCTAGAGATGGGCATGGTCTACACCTTTCTTTCCCTGTTCTCCTTCCTGTCTTTCCTAGGCTGTTCCACTACCACCAGGTAATTCTCAGGTCCCTCTTCTACCTGAAGTACAGGCAGATAAAGAAAGGTGCAGACCTGAGAATGCTCACAGAGGCAAGAAGCAGTAGCAGTGTTGCCCAGAGACGTCGTGGAGTCTCCATCTGTGCGAGTTTTCAACACCTAACTGTGTGAAACTCAGAGAAACCAGATCTGAATTTACTGTTGGCCTGGTTTAGAGCAGAATGTGGGACTCAAGACCTTCCAGCATTCCTCCAAATCTGAATGCCTCTAAGATTCTGTGATAATGCCAGTAAACAGCCCAGACGTGGGACCTGGGAGTAGATCTACTTCAGACAGTCCCGAAATAACTGCTGTGGGGAGGAGATGCAGAGGGAGGGGAGAAGAAGAAAGAAAGAAACTTAGGTCCCATAAAATGCACCAGTACCCGCCTTTTTGCATTCTGGAATGCCCCTAGGACAAACTAGGGTCTAAAAACTATAGATACTATGTGAGTTTTTTTGTAAACCTCCCTTTTTTACCAGGTTTCTCCTGCTGGGATCGATGTACCTCATGGTCGCAAACCGGGCCAGACCCTCCTTGTAGACAAAAATCCTCAGTGGGTCACAAGATGTGACCAGCACATAGATACGCATGTCAAATTTAAAGCCATCAATAAGGAAAGGCTGTGAGAAAAAAGGCAGGAGCAAGCATGAGATAAAGGAACATTGCTAGGCGTGCCGCTGATTCCTGGAGGTCAGCTGCTCTGCGTGCACTGCTGCTGCCACTTCCTGGCAGCTCAGCAGTGAGGAGAAAGGCAAGCTTTTGCTATGCTGCACTGCAGCCACACCGGTGCCCCTGGCAGATTCAGGAGACGTGGGGCAAAGGACATAGGGAGGAGGCAGGGTGCTGGAAGAGCTAAGGAGTTGCAATCCTCCACCTGTATTTCAAGACTATCTCCATTACCTTAGAGATATACTGCTGACAGATCATATGCTCTCCGTGTTTGATCTCCTCTGGATTACGTGTTATGAAGATGCCTCTCCCTTGGCAGCCGCTGTCTGGCTTGCAGATGAATGTTCTGTTTTTCCTCCTGCGCCTGTAGGCCTGGAAATCTCCATAGCTGTACAACAAAGGGTTGACTGTTACACGCTGCAGAAAAAGAGCCCCTCACCTCTCTGATAACATTTAGATATTCACACTATGGTGCTGTGGGCCAGTACAGACCAATCTTCTGCAGCACAGAAATAGTACGACTATCCTGACTGACATCAGTTATCACTTAGTCCTTGTGCAACCTGGCAAAGCTCTTCTGGTTCCAACTTTTGCCTGCACACATCTCCCCCTCTACCAGGAGGTTCACAGGAAATGGTCACCGTTGCTTATACAGAAGCCAGTTAAGGTTTTGGCTCCACTGCTGCAGAAGGATCAGGGGAAAATAAACAAGCCCTGGCTACAAAGGAGGAGGAGGAGGTCTCAAGTCCTTACATCCCCTTTTCCAGCCCATCAGCAAACAGTCAGGATGCAACAGCCAGGATGTTCTACGCAGGGTGCAGGGGCTCTCAAGCTGAGCTCACGTATGATGCTACATGGCTGATCTTCAAGAGCAGCTCCATTGGGAGTACGATGCCTTGAAGAGTCAAGCCCACGTGCCAGTTCAGTATTTTGCTGTTGAGGGAGGAACACAGTCTCTATACTGGGCACCACATTTAAGGGAAATGGGGAGGCAAACAGGACAAATCCCAGAAAACAGTGCCAAGAACGATCTGAGTCCAGGAAACGCAACCTGGAAAGACAGACTGAGAGAACTAGGTTAGTCTTTTCCAGAAAGGAGAGGACTGAGAGGGCCTGTACCAATAGCCTTCCTGTGCCTGGTATTATTAGCAAAACCCAGCAAACCACTGCTCTCCAGGACCAGTGCCTCCAGGTGAAGTACTAAAGTGCTGATATTTCAGCAAAGATGCTTTAGGTCAGATATTAAGAAAACCATCGTAAACATGAGGTGAGTTCAGCTACAGAACGTATCACGGAAGCCCTACTTTACGGTTTGCAGGAAATGCTAATCTTTCAGCTACACTTCTGTGATTGTTTGCCTGTGTATTATCAGAGAAGCCAGGCCTTCTGCCCCAAACTTTGAATAATATGATGATAGTTTACATATAACTGCACAAGTATTTTGTTTAGCATGATGACCTGCACTCTCAGTATCCTCTGCCATGACACAGCATGCTTCTCTGTTACCTCTCCTGTTCCCAGTGAGCTCATGACCCTCAGAAACGCAGATATTACGCTTCCCATCTAGCCCAGTGCCCTTTGTCTTTCAGGGTGGGTCCCTCTTCTGAGATTTAGCCCTTTGGCCTGCAACCTGCCAAACAGCAAGGTGTGTTGTAGCAGGTGCCATTCCACAGCCTAATTCAATCTAACGAGGATTAAAGATGCGTGAAACTAGAAATGGGTCTCGGCACCCTGTTCAGATCCAGGGAAGGTTATGAAGGCCCAGGCCAAGACACGAAATCTCAGAGAGGCCCCCCACGTCCAAGCCCTAGCTGTCAAGCATAGAAGCTCCCACTTCCTATTTCACACCCCTATTCTCTGCTGCAGTAATGTGTATCACTCACTCAGCTGGCAGGCACCAAGTACGGGGAAAAATATTGTACTCCTTGGGGAAGAGTCTGAGCATGCGGTTAAGGTTGCGAGCCAACAAGTTCTTACGGCAGATCTCTATCATGCCAGGAAAATGGTTGATTTTCTGAAAGAGGTGCAGAAGAAAAACAGAATCATCACTGATAGTCCTTGAGACCCAGGGAAAGCCAGTGTATGAAGAAATAAGCAGCAGAACGGGAAGCCAGGCGAGCAGTTGCCTTGAACGTCTGCTCAAGGATAAGATTACGCTAGAATTGCTTTATCTGAACTTCACCAGCGTGATTTATCTGCTCGTTCCACCTCAGCCCTGAAGCTCTCCCTTCCTAAAATATTGCAGCTTATGGAAGGGAGCAGTTTGTCCGAAAGAACCATTTATTTCACTCTACATTAGAGGCTGGCAACTTTCCAGTTCGTGCTACTGACTGCTGAACTGTTGCTGAGGGCGCCGTATCAGGGACACAACAGAAGCAGTGGCTGGTGAACCTGTGCACTCTGGGACCAACACAGATAAGGAGGGCGCACGGGTGCTCGTTTAGACACTTCTGTTTTGTTCTGCAACGCTTTGTTCCGCTAACCCTGTCTCATCCTCCTTTCCTGAGCTCTTCCTGCTGGGCACCCTTTACATGGGGGTATTTACCTGGAACCGTTTCATTTCCATGACACGCTCCAGAGAGACCGAGTAGTCAGTCCAGTACACCGTCCACTCCTCGTTTTCTCCCACTTCTTTCAGCCCGCAGCACTGTGCAGCACGTCGCACTGTACCAAAGAAAGCACATGACAAGGGGCCAGGCAGAGGATATAAATGCCAGGGACTGTTAAATCCCCCAAATAAACAGGAGCGTGGAACAAAGCTCTCCAGACTGCACTGCCACTCTCAAACGTGACGAGGTCTCGGTGGGACCCTTCAGGAGGCATCACAACCACAAGCTTTACCACGCTAACTCACTACAGACTCTGACTGCAAGTACACTGGGGAACAACGTCCCTGTAAGTCCTCTTGCTGTGGGGTCCCTGAGCACCCTCTGAATTACAGCAGGCTTGCATCCGCCACGTGTTTGATACCGCACAGGCAGATACAAGGCTTCTGAAGACTGCCACACCATCTCCGGTGGGGATGCTCATCCACCTCCTGTCACCAAACCAAGCGTAGCCCTAGGTGGAACACGCACGGCTTGTCGCTCTGTGTAAAACAGTGCTCCTTGCACAGCTGACCTTTAGCTGACCACAACTAAAGGCTGTGACTTTTAGCAATGCATATGTGGTTGCAGTGCTAGAGTAGTCATTAGCAAATTGACTAATAACATCTGTCAAATCGTTCCTTTAAGATACAGCTTGTGGCAGCCAAGAAGAGCAAGACAAGGAGCAGGAACCAGTTACCCAGAGCACGTCACTGGAGACGAATGGCAAAGAGATGTTGCAGGTACTGATCCAGCCTGTTCCACCCCCCGCTTCAAGGTAAGCTGTTTATAGAGCTCACTTCGTTTCCCCAGGCACGGGTACCAGTCCTGCTTTATAACTGCCCCCAGCCGAACCTTTCCCTCCGATCTAAGCAGAGGCACGGCAAATGCAGATGTGCTGGGTGGTGAGAGCTTGCAGTGCTGCTGCACGTTTTGTGCCTCTTTAAGCAGAGAGCACCTCGGCCCAAAGAGCAGAATTTTCACAGGAGTCAAGTCCCTTACAAACAATAAACACGTGAAAAGAAAGCAACCGCGCAGCGGAAATTGAACACCAGCACTCCTCGCTGGCCGACCGGGCACGCAAAGAGCTCGCTGCAGGCGGCCTTCATCCCGAGGGGCACGGGCAGCGCCCCGGCCTTACCGCAGCGCCCCGGCCTTACCGCAGCGCCCCGGCCTTACCGCAGCGCCCCGGCCTTACCGCAGCGCCCCGGCCTTACCGCAGCGCCCCGGCCTTACCGCAGCGCCCCGGCCTTACCGCTCTCGTACTTGCAGCTGGTCAGGTTGATGGACGGGACGCTGGAATTGAAAGAGACCAAACAAGAGCTGCTCAGTGCGGCGACCAGAGCCCATTTGAGGGTGTGTGGGCAGGATGGGGACAGCTGCCTTGCTGCAGCCGTGTTGTCAGCCGTGCCCCACACAGCCCACGGGCAGAGCGCGCCCGGTGCCGACACGGCCCCGGTGAGCCGTGAGGCGATGCGGTCCTGACCCCGGGGCTGCCGCGGGCACGTCGTGCTGGGGACGATTTACGGGACGCGGTGTTCCTCCTACGCTTCAGAAAGGCCCCAGAGGCCTCCCCGGGGCAGGGGCCCGGCCGGCCGTTACCGCGGCCTCGCGTCCCGCGGGGGGCACCGGCCCCGTCCCGCCGCTGAGGGCACACGGGCACCGCGCCCCGGGACAGACACCAGGACACGGAGCGTGCACGGACGGGCTTTATGTGCGCGGCCGCGGGCAGGACGGACGGACCGACGGACCGACGGACAGACAGACCGACCGACCGACCGACCGACGGGCTCCCCGCGCGGCCCCCGCCCGCCGCACTCGCCTGCGCTTCTTCCGCTTCCCCCGCGGCGCCAGGCCGTGGGCGGGGGTCCCGGCGGCCCCGTTCCCGTCCCCGTGGGCAGGGGTCCCGCCGGGGGCAGGGCTCCCGCCCGGTGCCGAGGCCGCCGCCCCCCCCCCGCCGCCCGCCTCCATGGCGCCGCTCCGGGGCCGCCGCCGTCTCCATGGCGACGCCCCCCCCCCCCGCTCCCCCCCCCCCCCCCCGGGCCACCGAGACGCCGGCGGGCGGAGCGGCCGGGCGGGCGGTCACGTGCCGGGGCGGTCACGTGTCCGGGCGGCGGCCCGCCGTGCCGGGCGGCGGCAGCAGCTCGGCCGCCAGGCGGCGCAGCTCGGGCTCGGGCAGCAGCGGGCGGCGCAGGGCGCGCAGCGCCTCGGCCTCCGACAGCGCCCGGAAGGCGGCGGCGGCCGGCAGCGGCAGGTACCCGGCCAGCTCGCACAGCGCCGCGGCCGGCACCGCCCCCGCCTCGGGCTCGGGCTCGAAGCTCGGCCGGCGCGGCCACAGCAGCACCCGCAGCCCCGGCGCCGCTGCCCCGCCCGCCGGCGGCGCGCCCCGCGTGGCGAACGCGTTGTAGGCCAGGCCCCGCGCCGCCAGGCCGCCCGCCAGGCCGCACACGGCCTCCGCCAGGCCCCGCAGGTCCGCGCCCGCCGCGTAGAAGAGGAGGGCGGGCGCCGGGACGTCCCGCAGCAGGGCCAGGCCCCGCTCGGGCAGCAGCGGCTCGGCGGGCGCCGACTCGACGCGCAGCGGGTGGGCCAGGTAGAAGGCGTGCAGGTGCAGGTGGTTGACGGAGGCCGAGGCGCCCAGGCTGTTGAAGCCCACGCGGAAGCCGGGCTGGGCGCTGAGCAGCACGGCCTCCAGCCCGAAGCGCAGCAGCTGCGGGGTGAGCGCCTGCGGCAGCCCCAGCGCCGGCTCGGGCAGCAGCAGGACGTGGCCGCGCTCCAGCGGGCTGACGTTGATGGCCACCAGCACGCGGTCGAGGGGCGGCGGGTCGCCCCCCGTGCGGCGGCGCAGGCGCAGCAGCACTTCCCCGGGCCGGATCCGCGTGAAGTTGAACTGCCGCGGGTCGAAGGGCTGCGTCAGGCTGCGGATGGCCTGCGGCGGCCGGCGCTCGGTGGCGCGCTGCGGGTTGAGCTGCGCCACCAGGCCCATGGCGCCGGGCAGGACGCGCGTGGGCAGCTCCCCGAGGCGGTACCGGAACAGGCCCCGCGCCATGCGGTCCTGCCACGCGCCCAGCAGGGCCCGGTCGAAGCGGGACGGCGCGGCGCCGGGCCAGGCGACCCCCTGCAGCACGAACTCGTCCTCCCCGTACACGAAGTCCTCGGGCTCGGGGGCGTCCGGCGGCCCCGGCTGCTCCCCGCTGCTCGCCGCCGCCATGCTCGGTGCCACCGGGACCTGCCGGGGGGGGCGGCCGGGTGAGCGCCGCGGTGCTGGGGCCGGCCCCGGGCCCCGCGCTGCCCCCGCCGCGCTGCCCCGCGCCCTCCCGCCGCGGTCCCGGTCCCCCCGCTCCCGCTCCCGGTCCCGCTCCCGGCCCCCCCGCACCTGCCCACGTGCCGCGCGGCACCGGAGGCGGGGCGGGGCGGGGGGGCGTTGCCATGGCAGCGGCAGTGACGTGCGAGGCGGAAGCGGCCCCGGGCGGCATGGGGGGCGCGGGCAGCCTGCTGCCGCGGGAGGCGCTGCGCGAGTACCAGGTGCGGGGGGCGGCACCGGCACCGGGACCGGCACCGGCACCGGGGGGCTGCGGGACCGGGGGGCTGCGGGGGCCGGGGCCGGGGGGGCTCCGGGGTCGGGGCCGGGGAGCACAGGGGATGGGGCCGGGCTCGGGAGGGGGACCGGGACCGGGACGCACAGGGACCGGGGGGCACAGGGGAGGGGGCCGGGGCCGGGCTCGGGGTCCCGCGGGGAGCAGCTCCCCGCCGAGGGCCCGGGGCCGCCCGGCTGGGCGCTGACGCGCGCTGTCCCCGCAGGAGCTGACCTTCCTGAGCAAGCAGGAGATCCTGCTGTGAGTGCCCGGGCCGCGCGGGGGGCTCCGCTCCGGGAGGGGGCTGCCCCGGGGCCGGGAGGGCCGGGAGGGCGGCCCGGGGCCGGGCCGAGCCTTTTCCCTGCCCGCGGGGCTGCCGGCGGCAGGGTGCGAAGGTCGCTGGGTGCGGCCGCCCCGGGCAGGGCGCCCGGCTGCTGCCCTGCGGGAGCGTCACCGGCTGCGGAGCGGGGCCGCCCGTGGCACGGAGGGGACGGGCGACGGGGCCGGGTCCTCGCCCCCCGGTGCCGGTCCCGGGAGCTGGCGCTTCCCCCCGGCCCGAGGGGCGCCCCGCGCCGCTCGCGCACAGAGCCTCTCTTGTTCTTGCCTCTTCAAGTGCCTACAAGAGGTTCAGTGAGCTGCTGCCAAAGGAGCAGAGGGAGAATGCCTGCTCCCTGCGCGTTCCCAAGAGCCGGATCCTGACGCTGCCCGAGCTGCGGGTACGGTGCCTGGCGGCAGCGGGACCCCGCGCTGCTCCCGGGGTGGGGTGCGTCTGGGCAGGGCACCGCTCACCCCTCGAGGGCCCCGTGGTGCCCACGCTCGGACCTTGCCGTGCTGCTCTGACCGACACTTGGGCAGCGTATCGCCCGCCCCATGTCAGCTGTGCCTACAATTGGATCCCTTGTCCCCTCCATGCTGCTGGGCCGAGGGCGATGCTGCCCAGGGTGGCACAGCTGCACTGCGCACGAGGGCCTGGTGGCAGAGCGGGGCACCCCCTGTGTGCGGGGCAGTGCTCCACAGGGCCTGGCACCCGTGGGAGCCTGCCCTGAGCCCTCCCATCTCGGCAGGCAAACCCCTTCCAGCACCGGATCTGCAGGGTCTTCTCCACCTCAGAGGAGGGGGACGACAGCATGTCCTTTGAAGACTTCCTCGACATGCTGAGTGTCTTCAGCGACTCCGCCACCTCGGATATCAAATCCCACTACGCTTTCCGCATCTTTGGTAACTCTGGGGGCAGACGCAGTGTTCTGGGATCCTCCCCCTGTGGTTGGGGACAGCCTGCAAGGGCTGGCAGGGCCCTCACGGTGCCCACAGCAGTGGCAGCTTTAGGGACTCCCTGCGGGGACCATGCATTCGGCAGGGCGTGCGTAAGATGTGCGGTGCCGAGTTGCCGTGCCTGCAGGTCATCCAGGCCCCCTCTTCCCTAAGCATGAGTGCTTCTGACTCGAGGCACGGGGGCCCTGCCGAGATGTAACTTTCCTCTCCCCAAAGACTTTGACGATGATGGGACTCTGGACAGAAAGGACCTGGAGAAGCTGGTCAACTGCTTGACAGGGCAAGGTGAGGAGGCCTCTCTGAGCAACGCGGAGATGGAGCAGCTCATCCAGAACGTGAGGACCATCAGGCTGGGCAGGGGTCGCTGCATGGTCCTGGCCACACAGAGCTCACTGCTTTTCTCTCCCCTGCAGATCCTGGAGGAGTCAGACATTGACAAGGACGGCACCATCAACCTCTCCGAGTTCCAGCACGTTGTCTCCCGCTCCCCGGACTTTGCCAGGTACTGTGGCCTGCAGTGGTGCAGTCCCAGGGGGCTCTGTCGAGGGGCTAGCCCACCCCGATTGCTGCGCTGGCTTTGGGGCAGAGCTCTCATGGGAGCAGTAAGGCAAGCCTATCCCTTACGAGGTCTCCTGTAACAGCGAAGGGAACTTCACCCCATGATAAATCTGTAGAGGCCCCTCTGGCACGGGGTGACAATGTGTCCCCAGAGCACTGGTTGCTCGCACACCGCTTGCTTCCAACACAGTGAGGAGATGCAGAACTTGTCGTGTCTCTTGCAGCTCCTTCAAGATCGTCCTGTGAGAGCCCTGCAGCTCTCCAGCAGAACTGCTTCTCTGGCTACCACAGCTCTTCATGGTCTCAGACATTTCCTCTTCCAGTGAGCAGGGCGGCAGAGGGCCCTGCGCCTCACCAGCCTGGCGGTACCGCAGTGCCTTAGGCAGGACTCTGCTCCTGCTCCCTTCTGATGCACAGCAGGCGTCTGCAGGGCTCTGCAGCCGATGAGTGGTCCTGGGACGCTGCCTTGCCACGGTCCTGGACACATCCACCAGACCAGGAGGCAGCAGCTCTGCTGCCTCAGGATCAGATTTTAACCCTTCATGAGCGCAGCTCTGCGGTGGGTCGGGGCTGGCACAGGGGTGCTCCTGGCTGGGGCCACGCTGCACCGAGCACAGCCCCTCTCACCGCTCACAGTACCAATTTGTGCCTTCCACTGCTCTTCCTCGGGGCCTTCCTGCACAATAGGGATTCTTCTGAGAAATAATCCACCTCGGATGCAATGTCCCAGCAGCGATGCTGTCCTCTTGCCACTCCGGAGCTGCGCCTCCCTGCTTGCAGGGCTGGCCCCGGGGCAGCAGGAGCCGCAGCCGCACTCTGCCTCAGCATCAGTGCACTCAGGGTCTGGTTTTCCTTTTCTTTTCCTCTCAGCCCCTCCTCGGGCTTGCATTCAGCTGTGGCTCTGCATGCTCTTCCTCTCTGTGCTTTGGAGAGGACAAATAAAGGGCTCTGGTTTCACCCTCTGCCTGGCCCTGCTGCTTTTGTCTCACTCCGGGGGACGGAGGAGGGGGGGACTGCCCCCAGCGCTGCAGGACCGGTGCCATGAGGGGTGCTGGGGACGCGGCCTCCTGCCAGGCCCCTCTGCCTGCGCCAGCTGCAGCTCCCAGGGACGGGGCCTGCGGGGGGCCCGGCGCTGCCGGGGGACAGCTCCCTCCTCGGGGGGACACCTCCCTCCTTGGGAGAACCGGGGGCTGTTTCCCAGCGCGCTCAGCGGGCGCTGCACAAAGAGCTCGGCTCTCAAGCAGGAGGCACAAAAGGAAATCCAGGGCAGGCGAGCAGCTACCTTTGCGGCGAGCGGCGCCGGGGCTTTGTGTCTGTTCATCCAGCGGGCTTCGCCCTGGCCGGCCGCCAGCCGCTGCAACGGCCCCGCGCAGGGAGCCCGCGGCGCCCGGCCTCCCCCAGCGCTGCCACGGCTGCGCCCCGGCGGTGCCGGAGCCGTGGCCCCGGCTCTCAGACGTTTCTCACGTCCCAGCTCCCGGCGGTGCCGGCCCTTCCAGCTCAGTGCCCCGCAGTGCTGATGGTATCTGCCAGCCGCGGCCCGCGGCCCCAGGGGCTGTGTCTGCTGGCACGGCACCAGCCGACGCCTCCGGTAGCTTTTCTGATGTCCCAGAACAGGCTGGGCAGGAAGCTGGGCGCGCTGGTCCGGCCGGGAGCGAGGCAGTGCTGGTCCCGGGGGGGGGGGGGATCCTGCCCCAGCACGCCGGCTTGGTGCAGAGCTCGCTGCTTCCCAGGCGCGAGGGCTGGTGAGCGGCGCTGTGCCGTGCTGCCAGGTCCTTGCTCCAGCGCTGCTTCCCTGTGCCACAGCCGGGTCCCGCTGGGAAAGCGATGGGGGGGTCTGCCTGCAGCCAGGCAGGGCAGGGACGGGAACAGTGGGGTCCTGGGATTGCCACAGCCCCTGTCCTGCCAGAGGCTGGCCCAGCCTCTGCCTCCCCCTCTCTTTCCTTCCCTTCCCCAATGCCTTCCTCAGCTGCTCGTGGTGCTGGGATGGCCGTGTCCCACTGCTTCGCGGCCACGCCGTGCAGCCCCCCACAGGGGGCCGAGCAGCCCCCTGTTGTTTTCCCCCAGACCTGGCAAGAGCTGGCTGCGGCTCCTCGCTGCAGGGCCACGGGGACAGTCCCGGCTCTGGGCACGGTCCCTGGCCCCGCCAGCCGCAGCAGCACACACGCGTACAAAGGAGACACCAGAACTTTATGTAAAAACCACAGACGTTTCTGCACACGCACATCGGGGAGCGCATGGGCGAGGGGCATGAGCCCTGCCAGCTCTTCACGGGGTGAGCTCTGCTGCCTGCTCCCCCCTCTCCCCAGGACACGATTCACATTTTCAACATATTAAAACCGAACCAAGCACAGACACACAGCACATGCCGCGGGGCCGCTGCGCTCTGGCACCACCCGGCCGCATGCGTGGCTCTGAGTCCCGCAGCGGGACGTCACAGTGAGTCAGGGTTTAGGGGGGGCTGCGGCCGACCCCCCCCCTGCCCTCTGCATAGACGGGTCCGGGGCTGCGCCGGCAGCCCGTGCCGGGCACCGTGTCCATCCCGTGGCAGGGACGCAGGGCTGCGGGAGGAATCCCACCCGTCCCTGGAAGGCACGCGATGCCCCTCCGCGCCAGGAGCCGCCGGCCCCATCCCAAGGCGTGGGGCTGGAGCTGAGGTGGTGCCCGGGCAGCGCCCCAGGACCTCCGGCAGTTGAGCACGTGGCGTGGTGGGCGCGGGCTCCGGGCATGCACACACAGACGAACACCGATCCCAGCCGCGGCACCGCGGGCCGGCGAGGCTCAGCAGAGCAGAGGCAGTCATGCGCAAGGGGGCTGGGCTCATCCCCCGTCACACCACCGAGTCCTGGATCTCAGAGCCCAGGCGCACCCGGGGTCTTTGGCAGGCTGGAGACACCTCCACGAAGCTGTCCCGGACGTGGAGGGGCCTCTTCTCCGACTCGGAGAAGGCGCGCGTGGTGCCCAGGGGCTCGTGCACGGGGGTGCTGACGATGTAGTTGTCCTGCAGGGCCTGGTAGCCCTTGTGCTCGGGCACCGCGCTGGGCAGGCTGCTGCCGTTCAGGGGCAGGCTCTCCACGGGCTTGCGGGGCGGCTTCTGGTGCCGGCCGGGGTCTGCGGGCTCCAGCAAGGCTTTCATGCCGTCGCGGTGCCGGTGCAGGAGGAAGAGGGCCAGCACGAGCACGGCCGTGGCGAAGAGCACGCACATCACCAGGAACTCAGTCCAGTAGGTCTTGCCGTCCAGCCGGGCTGCGGCACTGCCCACTGCCGAGGTGCTCCGCGAGGTGCTGATGGCCTCCAGGGCATCCCGGCCGGCGGACACCTTGCTGCCGGCCTCCAGCGGCCCGTGGGCCAGCTCCTGCACGCCCACGCAGTAGCTGGCCATCAGCTTGCGGAAGCCTTCCTCCAGCGACCAGCACTCGTAGGTGCCCGCCCGCTCGGGGCTGCCCACCAGGATGAGGGCCCCCTCGGGCAGCACCAGGTAGGAGGCGTTGACAGGGGCGCCGTTGTGCAGCCAGCGCCGCGAGGCCAGGTTGGAGAGCAGGCGGCACGGCAGCGGGCGCACCGCGTTAGGCGGCAGCTGGATCTGCTGGCACGGGGTGCCCGAAGCTGCGGGGAGACAACCCGCGGGGACGTCAGCAAGGCTGCGGGACCCTGCTGCTGTGGGTGCTGGGGGAGCTGAGGGGGGCCAAGCAGGGGCCTGGGGCCGGCAGCAGCCCCTGCCGCAGGGCAGCGCCCTGGCAGCATCTCACCTGGGGTCAGAAGGATGCGGGGACGGGGCTGGGACACGTTGGCCGACTGGCAGAGCCGCTCCGTGTCAGCGCCTTCGATGTCCTGGGCCCAGAGCCTGGGGCAGAGGAAGGGGGGGTCAGGGTGCTGGGGGCTGCAGGGGGCTGGGTGCAGCACTTCCCGGGGTGCGGCACTTACTGGGGGTGCGCCGAAGGGTGCAGGGCGGTGCTGCGGCAGGCGCCCCGGCTCCAGGCGCAGAAGGGGTCCCGCGCCAGCACGCACTCGCCACAGCTGCGGTACAGGCTGCAGTTGGCAAAGGGCACCTGAGCCACCGCCGCGTAGGAGGCTGCGTAGACCAGGCCCTGCAGTGGGGAGGCAGGAGGGGGTCAGTGTCACAGCCCCGGCCCCAACACCTGCGGCAGGGCCGGATCCCAGCCCTCCGGGGCTCTCCAGCCTTGGGCTCGGAGTCACAGCTCCCAGCACAGCGGGGGCCTGGCAAGGAGGGAGAAAGTGATCCCCAAACCACGAGCAGATCCCTGCCCCTCGCAACACCTCCCCTTGCTCCAACCCCACAGCGCCCGTGCCCGGCCCCTGCCTGGTCGTGGTCCAGCAGCAGCTGCAGAACGGGCTGCCCGGCGGGGAAGAGGTGGATCTCCTCGATGATGTGCACCCTGTGGTTCACATGCACAGCCTTGTGCAAGCGGCCGTCGTCTGCAAACACAAGGCCCGTGCTGAGTGGGGCTGAGGGCACGCGGTGCCTGTCCCATCCCGCCCCGTCCAGCCCCCGGGCTGCACCCACCCGTGCCCAGGAAGAGGACGTCGTAGGTGCCGTGGAGGCCCTGCGCGCGGTGGACGCCGATCTGCTGGTAGCGCAGGCGGCTCTGCAGCAGCAGTGGCTGGCTCCGGACGGGGCTGTCCATCAGGAAATGGTCCTTGATGAAGTTCAGCACACGGTCCGGCATCTGGAGGGACGAGTTGATCTTCAGGTGCCGCGTGTGGCTGGTGATGCACTGGGGAGAGAGGAGGGGGTCAGCCGGGGTGTGGGGCAGCGGGTGGCCCTGCCGCCACTGCCAGGACCCAGAGGGATGGAGGTGGCGGCGGGCGCAGGGGCTGCCCCCGTCCTGCAGTTGTGCCCAGGGCCACGTACCGTGCCTGGACGGGGCTCCGGCACGGGGCTGGTGTCCGTATACCACTGCTGTGTCTCGCGGTTCACCTCCTTGTAGAGCCCGCTGAAGGCCCTCTGCACGCTGCGGATGGGGAAGGCGCACACCGCCGAGCTGCCCAGGCCACCCTTGTTCCTGGGGAGAGGTGAAGCCCACGGCAGGGTCAGGCACCGCGGCTCCGCTGAGCCTCACACGCCTCTGGGAACCCAGGGGTGGCTGGAGCCGACCCCGCTGCCCCCTGCGCCCCCCCGCGCCGCTCACCACTGCGAGGTGAAGACCCCGTAGAAGACCGTCTCCTTCCAGCGCAGCTCCCCCGGCGTGAGCACGAAGACGTCCTGCAGCACGTTGAAGGGGAAGCCGTCCTCGGGGTGCGAGCAGAGCAGCTGTGCCTTCAGGAAGGTCGTCCACCGCCTCTGCAGCACCCGCTCCCCGCCCTGGTCCCCCTGTGCAGGCACCGGGGGGTCAGGGCATGGGGCACGATGGCTCTGCTGCCCCACGGGGGAGCCCCACGGGGATGCCCCCATGCTGCGGAGCCCCCCGGGCTGGCTGAGGGGACAGGGGCTCCGTCTGTCCACGCGGCAGCGCTGAGGCCCTGGCCAGAGCAGCCCCAGGGCTAGGGAGGCACAAGCAAAGCAGCATGCACAGGAGAAGGGAAATGCAATCCCGGAGGAGGACGGGTTTGTGTCCCCTACATCGGGGGGCACAGGAGGCAGGGAAGGGCTGCTGCTACCAGTGGGGCAAGCAGGGGCAACAAGCTTGAGCTGGGCTGGGCACCGTGGAGCTGTAACTGCCCCGGAGGGCTCCCCCGCAGGTGCTGGTCCCTTCCCAGGGACAGACATGTGCAGGGTGGTCCCACATACCCCCTACCCCCTGCCCCGCATCAGCGACATGCCGGGCACATCCTCCCCACGTGTGCCCCCGCTGCCCCGCGCCCACCTTGCACACGCGTGCGATGCGTGAGACAATGGTGTTCTCGAAGTAGTCAAACTCCTTGCCAGTCTCGCTGAAGAAGAAGTAGACCTTGTCGTCGTCACCCTCGGGGTTGCCGGCAGGCAGGCTCTCCCGCAGGTAGGCTGAGCCCACGAAGACTGGGTCTGGGGGCACAGGCGCCTTCAGCACCACCCCGTCCCCGTCCCTGCACCTCCCCTGGCCCAGGGCCGACGACCCGACCTGCCGTCCCAGCCCCCCTCACCCTGCAGCCAGTTGAGGGAGTTCTCCGTCTTGAGGGCGATGCGGCTCTCCTGGCTGCGGTAGATGGTGGGCTCGTTGCCCTGGAAGTTGCTGACAGTCCCGGCATAGAGCTCGCCGTCTGACAGAGAGAAGCTCCTGCTGGGACCCAGCACGGACACGGACCCGCTCCCACCGGGGCTGCCCGTGCCTGGCCCTGGTTCGGCCCGCCGCAGAGGACGAGGGTGCACGTGCCTTACCGACCATGACGGCGGTGGACCGGTACTCAGGGTCGAAGGGGCAGCGTCCCTTCCCGTCTTCCAGCAGCACCCTTCCTGACGCATCTCGCTCCAGGCTGAAGTGCTGCACGTTCTGCGAGGGGACGGGGCTGTGAGCACGGCACGGCGCCCGCCTCCCACCCTGGGGACTCGCGGCCCCACAGGGCCCCCCGGCACCCTCCCCATGCTCACAATGTAGGCGCAGGCGGGGCTGAAGGCGCAGGTCCCGCAGGTGTAGAGGTGGGTGCTGTTCAGCTGCAGCAGCATCTTGATGTAGTTGTGACAGTCCCTCTGCAGGGGGAGGACAGGGCTCAGCCACCGCGCCTGCAGGTGCAGCGCACGGGGCACTGCCGGCCCCAGGCAGCACATCCCGCTGGGCTCACCTGGGGGTCCTTGCCCTTGAACACACACTGCCTCTTCTTCTCCTCATCCGCGCCCCACGGCAGCTGCAGAGAGGGGACAGTCACTGGGAGCCCCCGTCACCGGCTGGCTCCCTGACACCCCTCCTGGGGCTGGCAGAGCTTGGCCCCAGCACCGGTGTCCTCCCTTGGCTCCATCCCACACGGGGCCGGCGAGGCAGCTGCCGCCTGGGGCTGAGCACCCGCTGCCAGCACAGCTGGGGCAGCAGCCTCCTTGCTGTCCCAACCGGCTGCAAAAAGCGCCAGGTCTTGCACGGAAGGGAACCCGCGCCGAACTTGGGCTCGGTGCCCCCAGCCCTCCCCGGGGCTCCGTGGTCCTGCGGGGCTCAGCCCCTCCACACGGGCTCACCCTGCGGGCCGGCGCGCCGGGCTGGAAGTGGCTGGTGTTGACGGCGAAGAGCACCTCGCGCGCCCCCAGGTAGAGGGTGCCGCCGTCCGGGCTCAGCAGCAGCGCCGTGTAGTTGGACACGCCGGGCACCTTGAAGCGGTGCACGACCCGCTCGGCAGAGTCTGCGGGGGAGAGCGAGGGATCAGCACCGCGCACGCTGCTCTGGGCTGCGCGCACCACACCGACCTCCGCAGCGGCCGTGACACGAGGCAGAAGGCAGCAGACTGAGATGGGGCAGCTCCCCTCGCCCTTCGCTGAGGGACCTGGCAGCTTGGGCCGGGCTGGCTGCGCCACAGCCGGCTGCACCCCCGGCACCGCAGCGAACCACAAACAGCTGCAATAACACCCGAGGGCGACGTCTGCACTGCTGTGAGCACGGGCTGCAGCATCCTGGCCCCCGGGGATGGCCCCGGGGCGCACAGCACTGCAGGCACTCTGCCCAGCACAGGGCAGCGCGGCCCCTCCGGGCTCAGCCCTGCAGCCAGCCCTGGGGGGACCCCCTCCCGCAGAGCCCCCCGGCACTGCCCCAGCAGCTGCCCGCACCAGCCCTGGGCAGCGGCTGAGTCAGGCGAGCGCCTGTCCCGCGTGGGTGGCCTTGCCCCGGAAGCCCTTCCTCTCCCGCCAGCAGCCCTCTGATTCAGACGGCCTCGCTGTGTCAGTGGGACACGTCGGGCTGACTCACGCTGCCAACTCCCTCACCCCTGACCCACAGCTCCCCGGGGATGCCCCGACCTGCCCGGCCCCTGCTCAGTGCCAGCTGCTGCACGGACTCTGTCCGGTGCGCTCGGGTGCTGGCAGCGCTGCCGGGGCAGGACCCTGCTCCTCTCCCTGCTCTCCTGCTGGCACCACTGCAGCCAGGGCGAGCATGGGGGGGCACAACACAGCCCCGCAGGGACACAGCACTCCCAACCCCGATCCCCACCTGCTGTGCCTGACAAGCACCCTGGGCTCCCTCCCCAGAAGGCACGGCACAGCCCTTCCCCGATCCCGGCAGCCTGGGCACAGTCCAGGGCACCTGGCCCAGTGCCTGCCCTCTGACGCCACCTCCCTTGGGGCAGCACAGAGGGAAGGATGCCCCAGGGAGCCGCATCCTGCCAAGGGGTCCCGTGCCCAGGTGTCAGGGCTACGCCACCCGTGGCAGGTGCAGCGCGGCCAGCAGAGGGGCAGCAGCAGCCCCTGCACCCCGCAGAGCTCTCCCAGCCTGGGAGCTCTGGAGCCTGTGCTGGCTGCCAGGGGGACCTGTTAGGACAAGACCTGCTTCTTCCAGACAAACCTGCTGGAGGCACATCCAGCCGCTCAAGGGGAGCAGCTTGCCTGCTCCTCCCCCCTGCCAACCGCAAGCCCCACACAGGAGCCACTTTTGGATGCACGCTGCTGCCGGCACCCCCTGCCCGCTCCTGCAGTGGCACTGGGGGGATCTAGGTCGGGACCCCCAGGTTCCCCCCACAGCCATGAGCCCAGGCTGCAGCCGCTGCCAAAACAGCCTCTGCAGGCGGGCAGAGCTGGGCCAGAACCGGTCTGTGCACGCACGGTGTGGCACGGCACGGTGTGGCAAGGCACGGTGCCGAGCTGGGCTGTCCCGCTGGCTCCGGGGGCTCCCATCCATCCCAACCCACTCAGCAGGTCCCAGATCTGCTGGTGCCACCACAACTGTGGCCGGCGGTCACGGGAGCACGTGGCAGGGCCACGTCCACGCCGATGAACCACAGCACACGGAGCCAGAGAGCACTCCCGTGCCAGAACTGTCCTGACCCAAAGCCACCGCGCCCTCCCCAGCTGTCCCCAGCCAGGAGCCAGCGAGGGACAGGCACCGCTCGCCAACGGCAGCTGGATTTAGCCACCTCTGGGAGCCCAGCGAGCCTCAACACTTGTGGGCTGCCCACGCCACAGCCTCAGTGCCGGCCAATGGAGCCGGGCCCGTGGCTGCCGGTGCCAACCCGAGCTGCCCCCAGGAGTGTCCTGACGCTGACCCCCCCCCAACGTCAACCGGTGGCACGTAGCCCCAGGCAGCAGCCAGGAGGGGCTCTGCAGGGCGAGGGGGGGCTCTGCCTGCCAGGACCCCACTTGCCCTGGGCCGCCCCTCCCCAGCCCCTTCCCCAGCCCAGTCCAGGGCCAGGGGGTCCCAGAGCTCCTGGGGCCGGGCACGGCGAGGGGCTGCGCAGACCCCCAGCCGTGAGGGGGTCCCGCAGGCACCCTGGCTGCCGTGGCGGGGCCGGAGCCGCGTGGAGTGCCAACGGGCAGAGCCCCTGTGGCCGGCTCGCCCCCTCCCACGCTCACGCACCCCGTGCGCGGGGGACACGAGCACCCTGCCCCAGCTCCGAGCACCCTGCCCCAGCTCCGTGCTCCCCGACCGCCGCGCCTGCAGCCCGGGGGCTCTGCCCCATGCCCACCACGCAGCCCCCGCTGCTCCCCGCGTGTCCGCGCTGCCGGCAGCCCCCGGAGCGCAGCGAGCCCCGGCTTGCCGGGCTGGCTGGGAGGGAGCTGTGCAGGCTCAGCACCCCGCGGGCTGTCACAAGGCGTTTCCACGCCGGGGCGGCGGGGCCGGCTCCGTCCCACGGCCGGGGGAGGCCAACCCCGGTCCCGGTCCCGGTCCCGGCCGAGCGGGCGGGGGCAGCCCGCGCCCCCCAGGGGCGGCCGTCGGGCACGGCGAGATGCTCGGGGCAGCCCCGCCGCCGGGGCTCCCCCCCGCGCCCCCGGACGGGGTCCCACGGGTGCCGGCGGCGGGGTGCCCGGCCAGCCCCCGGGCCCGCCCCGTCCGTCCCCCCGCGCAGCCCCGCAGGCACTCACCGTAGGGCAGGCTGACCCGCGGCACCGGCTCCTGCGCCGCCGAGAGCAGCAGCGCCGCCAGCACCGAGTGCGCCAGGACGGGCAGCGCCGGCCGCGGCGCCATGGCGAGCCGAGCCGGGCCGGGCCGAGCCGGGCCTCCGCGGCGTCCCGCGAAGCCGCCCCGGGCGCTGCAGACCTGTGGGGAGAGAGGGGCTGAGCGGCGCGGCTCGGCTCGGCTCGGCACCGCCCCCCGCCCCCCCCCCGGCCCCGGCCCGCCCCGGCCCGCCCCGGCCCGCGGGGCTCCCCGCCCGCCCGCTCGGGCACCGGCACGGGGCGCAGCGCCCAGCCCAGCCCCGCCGAGCCCAGCCCCGCGGCCTCCTCCCCGCCCCGCCGGGACCCGCTGCTGGGCACCGCAGCCCCCCGGGGAGGGGGCACCGTGCCGCGGGCTTCCCCGGCGGTGCCCGAGCGCCTCCGCTCCGGCTGCGCCCCGAGCCGCCCGCCCGCGCTCCCGGCACAGCCCAGCGCCCGCCGCCCTGCCGGGGGGACGCAGCCTGGGCCGCGGCATCCCCGGGGCAAGGCTCGCTGCCGCCGGTGTCCGCGGCGGGCGGCACCCCGCGGCGCAGGGCAGGGGCGCTGCCAGCCCCGACGGGCTGTCCCCGGGGGCGCGGGGCCGGGCCGCGGGGGGCTCGCCGCCCCCTCACAAAAGCACACGCAGACCCCCGGAGAACCGCCGCGCTCGTCCAGCGGTTGCCATGGAAATGTGTTATTAATGACAGCTGCTTATTTTGCCATGGCAACAGGGGGGAAAGGGAAGGGGTCTCTCCTCGGCAGCCCTCCCGGGGCCGAGGCCCGCCCAGCCACTTCGCTCCTATGCCTGGGGCAGAGCCCCTGGCTGCCTGCTGGGCCAGCCGCGGCCCTGCGCCCCTGGGCCATCGCCCCCCCAGCAGCAGGGCCCCTTGTGTGAGCCCCCCGCCCGGGAGGCGCCCCCACACTCCTGGCAGGGCTGTGCCCCGCTTCCCCGCTCTGCCAGTGGGACACGACCGGACGGTGCCCGCTCCGGGGCCAAACCTGGCGCCCAGTGACTGGGGCTACCAGCGGGGCCCCTGCCTCCCTCCTTGGCTCGGCTCCATCCCCGCTCCCGCTGCGGCCGCCATCCCTTCCTGGGCACGGGCCGGGGCTCTACCCCACCTGCCTTATCAGCACCCTTTGCCCGGGAAGCGCCACAGACAGGGCCGTGACTCTGCGTCACAGGGCTGGGCAGCATCACCCTGTGTGGGGTGGGAGAGTGGACGCTCGCCCCTGCAGCGATGCCCCCCCTGCCTGCTGCAACCCCGGGGGTTCCCGCAGGGGCCCTGAGGACCTGAGCATCGCCTGCGCGTGGCCACGGGAGCGCAGTGCCAACCCCCTGGTGTGACGGCACGCAGCAGTGGGAACCCCCAGGGGGAGGACGGCCGCTCTCAGGCCAGGCGGGCAGGACAGGCAGGGCAGGGTGGGCAGGACAGGCCGGGCAGGGTGCCCCGGCCCAGGCTGCCTGGCCGGGCAGGAGCAGGGCAGCGGGGCGAGTCCGGAGCCTGCGCCTTTAAGCGCCTGCCGGCAGCGCGTCTGGAACAGCTCCCCAGCCCGCTGCTGGCAGCCCGGCCTGTTTACGACAAACTCCCATTTATCTCCTCCGCCTGCCCACGCAGGCTGCCAGCGCGGGGCAGCGCGAGGGGCACCCTGCAGCACCGTGCCCCTCGCTCGGCGCGCAGGCGCAGCACCCGGGCGGGCATGTGCGTGCCTGCGTGCCCTGCGCAGCTCTGCCCGTACCTGCACGCACATGTGCGGCCGCCGTGCCAGCCCTCCCGCCCCTCCACCTGCAACAGCGGTTAGGGATGGGGAAATTGCTCGGGGTGTCGGGCCCGGGCAGCACCAAAACCTGTGGCCTAGGGTCAACTGGCAGGCGCGCTGGTGGTTTTTGAACCAAATTCCCACGCTGAAGCCCTCCGCCCTGCTCCTGCAGGTGGCTGGGAAGGCAGCGCAGAGCCGTGCTGCTTCCTGCGAGGAGCTGGGGCCAGAGCCGCCCCGCTGCTGCCGCCTGCGTGCTCAAGCCCTGCTCATCAACCTGCCCCGGCATGGGCACGGCACAGGCACATCCCCTGCTTGGAGACTCCAGCCGCGCTTACACACAGCCTACACACACAGGCTTTTCCTCCTGACCCACATCTCCCGGGGACGGCGCGCACGCCCCCAGCTCGGCTCCCTCCTGGAGGCTGCCAGACAGCACCAGGCCGTCCTCGCAAGACCCCCTCCTCCCCCCAGCCGCGCACACAGGCAGAGCGGGAGCGCGCTCGCACGCACACCTGCAGCCGCGCGCTGCCGGGCCCTGCTGATTCACGCACAGATGCTCCCAGCCCCAGCTGCTCAGTGCCAGCAGCTCAGAGAAGGACGCGTGTCCCGCTGGAGCGGGGCTGCCTCGGGAGGCACAGCCGCGGTCAGCGCGGCGGGGGGAGCGCGGAGCACGCACGCCTGCTCTGCTTCGCTGCACGCCGGCAGGCAGCGGGGAAGAGGCCCCGCTCGGGACCAGGGGCTGCGGCAGCTTCCAGCCGCGGTGCAGGAGGGGCACCCTGAGGCCCAGGGCCCCTGGGCATCTTACCGGTTCTGCAGGCACCGGCCGTGCCCCCTGCCGAGCCGGGGGCCTCCCAAGGGGCTGCAGCCCTGCTCCCACCTGCCTGTCCCTGTGCCCCACACCTCCCCAGCCAGCTCTGGCCCCACCACCTGGACGTCCCTTCTCTTTGTCCAGGTGCTGGCCCCACGCTGCCCTGCAGAGTCCCCTTTGGCCCTGTGGCAGGGGCCCTCTGGACCCTACAAAACGCAGCCATCCCCCCTCCCTTGCCCCATTCTCCTGTACAATCTGTGTGCCTGCCGGTGCATGCTGCTGGCCTGCGAGGCTGCAGGACACGTGGGACACTACCTTCAGCCCCAGCTGCTTGTTGGGCACCACTGGCACAGGGCAAAACTGAGACACCGAGCACCCCTTGGAGCGCTGGGATGTGGTGGTCTCCGAGCCCAGGTACTTCTGCTCCCAGGGTGCAGGAAACAGGGGGCCCTGGCTCAGGGATACGTGACCCCTTCCCAGCCAGCCCTGGCCCCACAGAGTTTAGGCCAGTGCTGGTGTTCTTTGGCCCTGCTCCCCCCACCCCACAGCAGCACCCTTCACTGCGGTGCTGCCTGCAGGAAGAGGGGGTCCCTGACTCCATGACCTCTGTGGCCCCCGCTTTACCTGTGCCCCCAAGCCCACAGGCTGCTGAGGTACCTAACACCATCGGGCGCAGCCGGCACACCTGGGACACGCAGCACGTGTGCAGCCTGCAGGCATCCCGGCGCTGTGCACACATCCACACACGTGGCACACGCAGCACACACGCGTGCCCCATACCTGACACCGAGTGAGCGCACACGCCTCCTTACAAGAAACCCAGACGTCCGTCCAGAACACTTCCTCGGGCAAGCACCGCGCGTACCGCGCGCCCGACACACATGTAAACACACGCACGGTGGCTTACGGGAGGCACACACCCCACCCTGCAAACACACACACCTGGGAACGCCCCCGGTGAGCACAGCCCCACGCTCTGGGGCGGGCAGCCATCCACACACGTAGCCCCGAGTGCTCCTGCACCCTGCACGCGCAGCCACACGCACGCTGCACAGCTATCCACGCACGTTGCACGCACGCTGCACACACACAGGCCCTCTGCCACCCCCGCGCCCCGGCAAACCCAGGGCAGTGGCCGCCCCTGCACACACACATCGCGTGGGGAGCCCCGTGCAAGCGCCCGCACATCGCCTTGCACGCCCTGTGCACGCACACGCCTCCCCCCGCACACAAGTGCTCGCCCAGCAGCGCTCACCTCCCCCCGCACACCCCTCCCGTGCACCCCCCCCCCTTGCACGCTCACACACACACGCGCTCACACACACTCCCCCCCCCGCGCCCCGCCGCTTACCGGCTCCGGGCGCGGCGCGGCGGGACCCGCCTGCAGCGCGGGGCGGCTCCGGGGCTCCCCGCCCGCGGCGGGGCGCGGGGCGGCTCCGGGGCGGCTCCGGCTGCTCCGCCCGCCGCTCGCAACAAAGGGCCGCCCCGCCCGGCCGCCCCCGCCCGCGGCTCCGCCACCGGCAGCGCTGCCGCCGTCCCGCCCCGCCGGGGCTCGGGGGCGGGGGGCCGGGGAGGGGGCGGGCGTTGTTCCTGCCTCGGGGGGCTGAAGCCGGGGCAGCCCCGGCCCTGGGCGGCGTGAGCGGGGGGCTCCGCCTCTGCTCGGGGGCGGCGGGGGGTCCCGGGGTGGGGGGTCCCTGGCACGATGCCGCTCGCCCCAGCAGCGCCGGCTGCACGGCGGCCAGCGGAGCCCGGGGCCGGTGGGGAGTGGGGCCCTGCGGGGTCCTGCAGCACGGCTGCTGCGGGGGGCCCTGCCCGGGGCGAGAGCCTGGGGTCCCCAGTACGGGGAGGGGAGTGCTGCCCCAGCAGCAGGGGTGTTGGTGCTGCGAGGTGGGTGCAGGGACACCAGGTACGAGCGCGTGTGGCTGCAGGCGTTGCCGTGAGGCCCCGGCGGTGATGTGCAGCTCCGGGCGTTCTGCAGCAGCACATGGCTGCAGGTGTCTGCTCGGTGGTACAGGGCTGGAGGCTGCTGGCCGGGTGCCATCGGTGAGCAGAGCCGATGGGGTTTCGTGGGCCTGAGCTGGTGCTTGAGGCAGCCGGAGGGGGGCCCCTGGCCAGCCCGGGGGTAGGCAGGGTGGGGGCGGCCGGGCACCGGGCACAGAGGGAGGAACGGGGCAGGGGGCTGAGCCGCAGGGGTGAGGGGAGCTGGGCACGTGGCTGTGCCCCAGCACGGGGGTCCAGTGGGCTGAGTCCCCCCAGCCTGCGAGCAGAGCTGTGGCAGCAGCACCAGCCCTGCAGGGAGTAGGTGCTGTGAGCGAGCACCAAGCTGCTGCCCAGCGCTGGGCCAGGCAGGGACACGGGGCCAGTCAGCCTCAGCCCTACACCTCCAGGCTCCCCGTCCTCCTTTGTGGAGGTTCCACTTGTGTTTTCAGCTGCGCCATGTCCCCAGGCGCTGCCATCTGCTCTGCCTGATGTCACGCTGCGTCCCTGGGGTGGCCGTGCTGCCCTGCTCCGCGTGGCCCTGGCTGCCCCTACCCAGTGGGGATGGGGTCCCTGCAGCTGCTGCCTCTGTGCAGCCCATGGGCCCTAGGGTGCGGGGGTGAGGTGTGGGGTTGCTGTATGGGGGCAAAGACAGCCCCCCTTCCCTCCCCGGATCCTTGCTGTTCCTCTGGCTGGGCTCTCAGTGCCCCAAAAAGCTGGAGTCAGCCTGCCTGCACGCGCTGCTCCCCACGCAGGGCTGGCTGGAGCATGGCCCCGGCCCCCACAGCGAGCCCGGCCAGCCCGCACGGACCCTCCTGGGGCCACCCAGCTGCGGGGGGAGCTGCTCTGGCAGCAGCCTGGGGCGTGTGGGCTGGGCTCCGGCCAGGGATGCCTCCTTTGTTCAAAGGCAGCCCTTCCCTGGGCCGGTGCCACATGGCTGCTCCGTCAGCACGGCCAGAGCCTGCATGCCCAGGGCCGCGCTGTCCTGACCTCGTCCCTGCGAGAGCCCGGTCACTGGGAGGCTGCGACCGCAGGCTTGGCAGGGCTGCAGCCGGTGCCGTGGGGCAGCCCCAGGCCCTGTGCTGGGGTGACGCCGCTGGCCCCCTGCTGTGGGGCAGCCCCACGGCGCTGTCCCTGCAGCTGCAGGGCTGTGCGCGGGGCAGGGTGCTGTGGGAGGGTGCTGTGGGAGGGTGGTGGGACCCAGCTCCCACACGCTGCCCCGGAGCAGCGGCCCCCCGCAGCCGGCAGCCCTGTGGGCTGCGGCTCTGGTTAATGTTAAAGCCAACAGACGTCAGCGCCGGGCCCTGCCTCCTCTCCGCAGCCCCTCTGCTCGGGGCTGGTGGCTGTTGTTCTGCCTTCCTTCCCGGAGCGGGACCTGCCCGGCCCCCGCAGCTAAAAAAAGCCGCCGGCCTGGCCCGTGCAGAGGGACGGCAGCGCTCCGGGCCCCTGCACCCCTCCCGGCCCCCGTGCACGCTCTGGGGGTGCCCCGAGGCGCGTCTCCCCCCGGTGCCGGGGTCAGGCCAGGCGAGGCTGGTGGAGGTGGCGGCGGCTGCGCGTCCCGCTCGGCCCGTCCGCCCTGCGTCACGCGCTGGCACGCGCAGGGTCGCTCGCTTCTAGCTATGTAGGGAAAGCCGGAGCGCCGAGCCCCGGGCCGAGCCGGCAGCGGGGCCCCTGCTGGCCCAGCCGTGCGGGAGCCACGGCCCCTGCCCGCGGGGGGCACGGGCACCTCCGCCGCGCCCCTCCGAGCGCCGCCAGAAACGCACGGAGCCGAGGGGCTAGCTGTGTGCCGGGGGGGTGCCCCGGCCGAGGGGGGCCGTGCCAGCACCGCCCGCCAGCCCTTGCCCGGTGAAAGCCGATCCCCGCCCGCCGGTCACCTTGTGCTTTGGCACCGGTTGCGCCTGGCGTGGGGGGAACAGCCCCCCCCCCCCCCCAGCGCCCCCTCCCGTCCCCACGGTGCCTCCCCGGGGGGCTCCTCTTTGCGCACCCCTACAGGGCCGTCGGGTGGGTGCGGGGGGGCCGCGGGCTGGGGGGCGGCGCTGGCTCGCCCCGACCCCCGCCGGACCCCGCACGGGCCCCTCCGGGCCCGGCCGGGGGGGGGGGGCCGGGCGCAGGCGCTCTCGCACCTCCCCGGGGCGGGGCGAGCCGCGTCCCCGCTCCGCCGGCCCCGCTCCGCCGCCCCGCCGCGTCCGCCCCGTCGCGCCCCGCCATGGCCGCCCGCTACCTCCGAGCCGTCCCGGCGCTGAGCCGCGCCGCCGGCCTGCCCCGCTGCCCCCCCGCCGCCGCCGCCGCCGCGCTGGGACCCTCGGGGCCGCGGCGACACTGTGAGTGCGCGTGACCTTGGCCCGGGGGGCGCCCGGGGGGGGCGCGCGTGGGGGGCGCGGCGGTGTCCTTGGGGGCGGAGAGGGCGGCCGGGACGGGGGGGCGCGGCGCGGGGGGCTCGGCGCGGGGGCTCGGTGCGGGGGGCACGGCGCGGGGGGCTCGGTGCGGGGGGCACGGCGCGGGGCCACGGCTCGGCTCGGCTCCGGGGACGCGGCGCGGTTTGGCACGGCTCGAGGCGGGCTGGCTCGGCACGGCACGGCTCGGCTCGGCTCGGCCCCGGCGCCGTGCGCAGCCGGCCCCACCCCCAGCACGGTTCGACCCGCGCCCCTGCGGCCCGGATTTCAGGGGGGGAGCTGGGGGGGATTGAGCCCGGAACTGCGGCCGGCCCCGGGGGATTGCACGGGGCCAGCCCCGGTCCCACGCGGGGTTTTGCACCCTCGGTTGCACCCGGGTCCCGCCCTGAGTGGGGTTTGCACCCGGATCCTGTCCGGCCCCGGTCCCACGCGGGGTTTTGCAGCCTAGCACCCTGACCCCCACCCTGGTGCGGTTTGTGCTCCGGCCCGTGGCCACCCCCGTGGAAGCTTGCAGCGGGGCTGGGCCTGGGCCCAGGCGGGGTTTTGCACCCGAATTCGCACCCGGGTCCAGCCCCAAGAGGGGTTTGCACCTGGGCTGTGTCCGGTCCCACGCGGGGCTCTGTGCCCCGACCTGCACCCGGGGCCGGGCGTGCGCCCCTGAGCCGTGCCCCCGCTGCCCAGATGCCGACAAGCGGATCAAGGTGGCCAACCCGGTGGTGGAGATGGACGGAGACGAGATGACGCGGATCATCTGGGCCTTCATCAAGGAGAAGGTAGCGGGGTCCCGGCGGGGGGGCGCGGGGCCGGGCCCCTCCCTGCTGTACGGGAAACGGGCGGGCGCTGCACGCGCGGAGCTGGCGGGTGCTGTGCAGGGAACAGGTGGTCCCTGCCCTCTGCCCTCCGTCTGTCTGTGTGTCTGTCTGTCTGCAGGAAGCAGCTGGTGCAACCCGTGTGCCTTCCGGCGGGTGGGGAGGGCCCCGGGGAGGGGGCCCAGTCAGGGCAGGGGGCTGGGGCTGGCCACACCGCAGTGCCTGCTGCTGCTCCCGGGCACCCCTGTGCCTCCCCCGGCTCTGACACACTGCTGCCCCCCCAGCTGATCCTGCCCAACGTGGACGTCCAGCTGAAGTATTTCGACCTGGGCCTGCCGCACCGGGACAAGACGGACGACCAGGTCACCATCGACTCGGCGCTGGCCACCCAGAAGTACAGCGTGGCCGTCAAGTGTGCCACCATCACTCCGGACGAAGCCAGGGTGGAAGGTGGGCAGGGGGCAAGGGAATGGGGCTGAGCGCCTGCTGTGAGGGGGGGGCAGCAGCACGGCGGGGAGCTGAGCCCCCCGGGTCGCCAGCTCCTGCCTCCGTCCGGCTGGCGGTGGGGTCTGGCAGAACCCGTGGCGCTGGGGGCCTGTGCGCTGTGCCGGGCTGTGCCTCGTGTCCCACGCCTCACCTCTTTGCGTCCCAGAGTTCAAGCTGAAGAAGATGTGGAAGAGCCCCAACGGGACCATCCGGAACATCCTGGGCGGGACGGTGTTCCGGGAGCCCATCATCTGCAAGAACATCCCCCGCCTGGTGCCCGGCTGGACCAAGCCCATCACCATCGGCAGGCATGCCCACGGCGACCAGGTGAGCCCGCGGGGTGGCCAGCGCAGCGCCCAGGGGTGCCGGCCGTCCCCCCCAGCCCTGCAGTGACACCCCGTGCCGCCCCTGCAGTACAAAGCCACCGACTTCGTGGTGAACAAGTCCGGGACGTTCAAGATGGTCTTCACGCCGAAGGACGGCAGTGGGGTGAAGGAGTGGGAGGTGTACAACTTCCCCGGCGGCGGCGTGGGCATGGGCATGTATAACACAGACGAGGTACTGGCGGGGGGCATTGGGGTCCCGTGGGCTGGCACGGCCCTGCTGTGGGTTCATGGCCAGGCCGGCGGGGCGGGGGTCCCGCAGCGCTGCGGGGCAGCCGAGGAGCCCGGGTCCCTGCTGACCGCAGCGTCTGCACCCGTTCGTTGCAGTCCATCTCGGGCTTCGCTCACAGCTGCTTCCAGTATGCCATCCAGAAGAAGTGGCCTCTCTACATGAGCACCAAGAACACCATCCTCAAAGCCTACGACGGGCGCTTCAAAGACCTCTTCCAGGAGATCTTCGATAAGTACGGACCTGGCCGGGCTGCTGGGGCTGGTCTGCGTGGAGCTGGGGGGGGCTCCGGGGGCTGGGGTGGGGGCCCCGGGCCCTGCAGCACTCACGCCCACTGCAGCACTGCTGACAGCTGCTCTGGCTCCCAGGCACTACAAGACGGAGTTCGACAAGCTGAAGATCTGGTACGAGCACCGGCTTATCGACGACATGGTGGCCCAGGTGCTAAAGTCCACCGGCGGTTTTGTCTGGGCGTGCAAGAACTACGACGGGGACGTCCAGTCGGATATCCTGGCCCAAGGTAGCACCGGGGCTGCTGGGGGGGGGGGGCGGTGGGAGGGGGTGGCTGGGGGGGCGCTGCCACCCGCCCGGGGCCGCCCTGACCCCGTCCCGCCGCAGGCTTCGGCTCCCTGGGGCTGATGACCTCCGTCCTGGTGTGTCCGGACGGGAAGACCATCGAGGCAGAGGCGGCCCACGGCACCGTCACGCGCCACTACCGGGAGCACCAGAAGGTGGGTGTGCGGCCCCCGCCGCCCCGGGGCGAGCTGTCCCAGCCCGGCCGCTGACGGGGGCTCTCTGCGTGCAGGGACGACCCACCAGCACCAACCCCATCGCCAGCATCTTCGCCTGGACGCGTGGGCTGGAGCACAGGGGCAAGTTGGACAGTAATCCAGAGCTGATCAAGTGAGCGGGGTGGGGTGGGGTGGTTTGGGGGTGCTCCCAGGGTGGCCCCGTCCCCTCTGAGCCCGGCTGGTGCCAGACACTGTGGGACATGGGGACCCACGCTGTGCCGTGGCTGCCGGTGACCCCGCTGCCCCCCAGGTTTGCTCAGACGCTGGAGAAGGTCTGCGTTGAGACCGTGGAGAGTGGGACGATGACGAAGGATCTGGCCGGCTGCATTCACGGGCTTGCCAAGTAAGTGTGGCTTACGGGGCGGAGGGGTGTACAGGGAGCGTGTGCCACGAAGGCAAGCTCGCCCTCTGGGGCGGCCACAGGACGGGCACTGGGGGCTGGACGGCCTCTGGGGACAGCGGGCATCTATTTACGGCTCGCCCTGGTCGGGCGGTGGCTGTGGCTGGGCAGGGAGCCACGTCCCGCTGCGGGGGCTCTGCTTCCCAAGCGCGGCCAGCTGGCGCTGCTCGCTGCGTGGGCAGGGACGGGCAGGGCCCTCGCCCCGCGGGACCCCCCCAGCCCTTCCCTGCACCCTTCTCTCCCAGCGTGAAGCTGAACGAGCACTTTGTGAACACCACCGACTTCCTGGACGCCATCAAGAACAACTTGGACAAGGCCCTGGGCAAGAAGTAGAAGAGGCTCCCCCGGGCGGGGGTCCGCGTGTGCTGCCCAGCCTTTACCTCATTTTTAACAGGATAGCGAGCCAGCGCCGCCTCTAGCTCACTGACACGGCTCAGGAACATTTGAATAATTTTTATAAGCAGTTTTCCTACGAGTGTTTTTAAAGCCTTTCTAGCAGGGGTTTGTAGGAAGGGGGTGTGGGGGGGGGCTGCCCTTCACCGTACTGTAATTTCTGTAACCTCTGACCTCATGGTGCCAAACAGCTATTAAACACGTCACCGGCCCAGGGCGCGCGTGGTGGTGGCACGGCTCGCGGGGGGGCACGGGCACGCCGGGGGCTCGCCGCCCGGCCACGTCCTCCCTGCCCGGGCGCAGGAGGCAGCCAGCAGCTAAAGAATATTCATTTATTTAGAATTATTGCTAAACAACTCTTCAAACCAAAGAGATCAACAAAAATAAACACAGTAGGGCTTTGCACGAGGGGCAGGTGAACCACTCTGCGGACACAAGGCGGGCGCGCCAGGGCTGTGCGGAGCGGCACCGGCACGGCCCGGGCAGTGCAGCCCCCGTGCGGCCCCGCCGCCCCCTCCGGCACGGCTGGGGGTGCTCCTGGGGGTGCTCCTCGCACCGCTCCCGCTGGCACCAGCGCTTTTTGGTACCGGGACAGAGGTAGCTTGTGGGGGATGCGCTGCGCTGTCCGGGAGCAAGGGGCGGGCGTGGGGAGGGGGCTGCGCCGTGGGGGGCTCTGGGCTGGGGGGAGGCTGCTGCCACCTCCACCCTGCGCCACATCTGGCGGGGGCTGCAGCTGGGGGGTGATGCTGGGGCTGGGGCACAGGGCTGGGTGGTGGCACCAGGTTGCTGGAGACAGGCGGATGGCAGCGCCTCCGCGCTAGTGCAGCAGGAGGAACACACACCTCCCCCCCCCAGCCACAGGGAAAGCCGCTGGCCCCCGCACCGGTAAGCGTGGCCATGGGGAGGTTGCGATCGCTGCGTGCCCCGGGGCTGCTGCAGCCTCCCTGGGCTGGCTGGAGCCGTGCCACGCACTGGGGAGCGAGCTGTTCCCTGCCTGCTCCCTCCCCGGGCAGCAGGGTCCCCGTCCCCATCCCAGCCGCTGCCACCTCTGCCTCCGTCACGCCTTGGGCTCGGTTCCCCCCTCACAGCACCTGGGTGCCAGACAGGCAAACCAGCATCCCGGGGCTGTGCTCCCAGAGCAAAAACCTTCCTGAGCCCTGGTCTGGAGAAGCTCACAGGGGCGAGGAGCGCCAGCAGTGTGTACAGCAGCTTCGGTGCGTTAGTGCAGGCCGGCACGGCGGCTCCCGCGGGCAGCAGGACCCCCTCTGGGTGCTCTGCCCTCCCTGCAGCCCCGTGCCCCACCGCCGCCTGCGCTGCTCGCAGCTTCACAGATCACACACGTTACACAGGTTTACAAAGAACATTGGTTGAAGGAAACTGAACTCAGTGAAAAGATAAATCCAACCACGCGGCACATCTGAAAAAAATAAATTACTTTCAAAATACCATCATTTGCTCAAGTTGAACAGGGTCTGCCTTCCTTTAAATACATCGCTCACTAAAGCTGCTCTATACTCAGAGCTGCTGCTTCCACTGAGCTTTGCAATTAGTTTGTAAGAAAATATTCTGTTTTGTATGTGCCCTGTGGCCTCTCTTGGCGTGCCACAGCTTTGCCTGTACCAGCTCGCAGCTGATGCCAGAGCAACCAGAACTGCTCTCGCCCGCCGAGGAGACGGGGACTGAGCGGGAGCTGCGGCACAGCCTCCTTCCTGCTTGGCCTCCTGCAGGCAGAGGGGCTCCTGCGCTGCTGGCCGCGCGGTGGGGGCGCTGGGCTGGCGGTGCAGCTGGCCTGCAGCCCAGCCGAGCGGGGAGGACCCAGGAGGTAGAATCACAAATAATGCTCGTCGTCTTCTGGGATGTGCCCTCCCCTGCCCGCAGCTTGGAGTACGCTGGATGCTGGGCTACAGGCAAGGGGAAGGCTGGGGCGAGGTCCTGGCTTCCCACCCAGCGGCGGGGCAGGTGGGAGGGCAGGAGGTCGGGCAGGACGGCGCTGGGCAGGGGAGCTGTGTGCCGCTCGGGTGCTCCTTCTCTGGGGCGGCTGGGGGAGATGGGGCCCCGAGCAGGAACAGCCCCCGTTGGTGGCAAAAGCTTGCCCAGGCTTCTGCAGCTCTCAAAGCGCGCTGGAGCCTCGCTGGCTTGGCATACCTGCTCCGAGTGCCCGAGGCAGGCAGCGAGCGCTGCCCCGCGCCGCCTCCAGCCTCCACCCAGCACAGCTCGCAGGACATCCCCGTCTCCTCCTTCGCCCGCCCGGCTGCAGCCTGCCCCTCTCCAGCGGGTCTGCCAGGGCGCCGAGCCCGCGGGCAGCAGCAGCTCCTCTTACCACGCAAGGTCCACGCAGGCCGGCGGCCGCCCTCCTCCAGCCTGCTGCGGGCCGGCCGCCCTCCCGCTTGGCTACAACATGTTGTAGTACGCCATCTCCTTCATGGCCTGCTCCGTCAGTGCACTCTCGTCCGGGGGGTTGCCGACCCCTCCGTAGCCGTAAGAGTTCTCCTCCTCGAAGTCTTCCATCTCCTGCTGGCCGTCCAGCTCGGCGTGCTCAGCCCCGGCCAGGTCCATCATGGGGTCTAGGGGACAGCACCCACACGGTGTCACCCTGCCCCGTGGTGCTGGTGCTCCACGCGCGGCCCTGCGGCACCCTCCCCACCGCAGCACCCAACGGGCGCCCACCAGAGGTGCTGTGGCACAGCCCAGCTCCCGCAGCAAGCCGAGGGACACCACAGTGCCTGGCTGCGGTGGGCAGGGCCAGCCACCGGCCACAGCCTCCAGCACCGCCTGCACCTACCTTGGCTGTCCAGGCTGATGTCCATCACCCCGTGCTTGACCTTCATGTGCCGGCTCAGGTTGCCTTTCAGGTTGAACTTGCTGGAGCAATAGGGACACTTGAAGGGCTTGCTCCCAGCGTGCAGGTGCATGTGGCCCAGCAGGTTGTACATGCGGTTAAAGGACTTCCCGCAAACCTACAACAAGGTGCCCGGGGTTAGCGAGGGCTCTCCTGCTGCCCCCCGGCCCCCAGCAAGGGCTGAGCAGCAGGCACTTGCCCTTGCCGGGCAGCACTGCCTCGGGGACGTGGGCTTCGCAGACCTGACCTTGCTCCCAGGTCCCCGACTGACTCCACGGATGTCCAAGACTAACGGGACTGCCCCCCCCCTCCCCCTGCCTTTCATGGGAGGCCTCGAGGACGATCTGCTGGTATTTCTGTGAAACCCCGCACGTCTAGCACCGCTTAGAGCCAGGCAGGAATTGACCTCCTCCGGCAGCTGTGCCAATGCCCTCGTCCGGAGCCGCTGCCTGCCGCCGCAGCTCGAGCAGAGGCAGCGCAGGACGAGCTGTTTGCCCGTGCGAACAGAGGGAGGCATCACAAAACTGCATTCGTTAGGCTGAGGGCTCAGCCCAGTCCCCGCTGGCACCTCTCCAGGAGCAGAGAGCAGCGCGCCAGGGCCCGCGCCGTCCCCGGGCGGATGTCGCCCCCCCCGCGGTACCTTGCATTTGAATGGCTTCACCGGTGAGTGCACAATCATGTGGGTCTTGAGCGTCTGCTTCTGCACAAACGTCTTGAAGCAGATGTGGCACTGGTACGGACGGACGCTGGTGTGTATGAGCATGTGGCGCTTCATGTTGGCCTGCAGGGTGAACTCCCGCCCGCACACCTCGCACTTGAACTCCTTCACGCCCTGGAGGGGTTGCAGCACGGGGTGAGCGCGGGGCGAGGCGGCGCGGGCAGGGCTCTGCTGCGGCAGCTCCGGCTGCACACTGCCGGCCGGGGCGCACGGGGGGAACCAGAGCAGAGCCTCCTGAGGCACAGGGACGGGAGCTGCGCTTCAGTGACTGCTGGCTGGAGCCAGCTGCGATGGGAGATTTTCCCTAGCCAGCCCTCCTGCACCTTCCCAAAGTGTTTCCTGCCTCCTTCTCCCTGCCTGTTCTGCGAGCAGCGCTGGTGCTGCCGGGAGCCTGGGGCCGTCCCCTCCCGCTGCCTGGGAGCCCAGCTCTGCCGTGCAGCGGGCGGCCCGCACCCCTCCTCGCCCCACACAGCACCTCTTGGCCACGCTGGGAAAGCATTCGCGGCACTCGGAAAACCCGGCACTAAGTGCCGCTGGGGCGACGCCGAGAGCAGCTCGGCCAAGGGGCAGAAAGGAGCCACTGGGAGAGCATGGCCCTGCTGCAGCCCACGCTGCGGTGCAGCACCTCGGAGAGCCCTGCCCGAGCCCCCAGCATGCGGGAGGTGGGCTGCGGGGAGCTGGGCGCAAGGACACCCAGCTGCCAGGCCCGGCTCTGCCCTCTGGCTGACCGGGCAATCGCTCCCCCTTGAAAGAGCCCCTGCGAAAGAGCAGAGCCCTCAGTCAGACCCGCTGTGGGCTCAGCGCACTGGCCAGCATCCAGCACAGCCCCCCTGCAGCAGGTTTGAAAGCCCCCTTCCCTGGGGATGGGAACCCCCCGGACACCCTGCCTACACGACTGCAATTTCTCTCCTATTTAAGGAGCTGTAGTGAATGCTAACCGGCCCACCAGCACCCACCCCCGGGGCCAACGCCTCTCCCCGGGGCACAGCAAAAGCAGCAGCCCTGGGGCGCTCGATGCGCCGCACGCCCGGCCCCGGCACCTACCTTGTGGGTGAGCGAGTGCTGCTTGAGGTGGTGGATCTGGCTGAACTCCATGCCGCACTCGGTGCAGACGAAGGGCCGGACGTTCTGGTGCTTCAGCATGTGGTTCTGCAGCTGGCTGCGGTAGTGGAAGGACTTGCTGCACTCCAGGCACTGGTAGAGCGTGGGGCCCTGGTGCGTGGCGAGGTGCCGCTTCAGCTGGGTGAGCGTGGAGAAGTCCAGCCCGCACTCCACGCAGACGTGGCAGCGGCCACTCTCGTGCTTCACCTCGTGCGCCTTCAGCTCGCTGGGGTAGGCGAAGCCCCTCCCGCAGAAGCGGCAGCTGTAGGGCTTGATGTCGGTGTGCAGCAGCATGTGCCGCTTCAGGTGGCTGGTCTGCGTGAACGCCTTGCTGCACACCTCGCACTTGTGCGGCCGCGTGCCCTGGTGGGTCAGCAGGTGGGTCTGCAGGTGGCTGGGCTGCTTGAAGAGCTTGTTGCAGTGCGGGCAGGAGTGGGGCTTGATGCCGTTGTGGCCCAGGATGTGGGTCACCAGGTTGTACTTGGAGGTGTAGGACTTCTCGCACATGCGGCACTGCCAGCGCTTCTGGCGGTCCCCCGCCTCCACCAGGTAGGAGTCGTCGATCTGCACGTTGATGTCCAGCCGGTCCAGCTGCGCCTTCTTGTTGCGCTCGCTGTTGGCGCCCGCCGCGTCCGCCTCGAGCTCCCCGGGCTCCTGCCACGCGAAGCCCTGCTCGTTCTTCACCTGCTCGGGGGACACAGGCGCCTCCGCCTCGCCCGGGGATGGGGCGCCCGCCTCGAAGGCGCACTCGGTCTGCGGGGTGCCTGCGGTGCTGCCCTCCGCCGTGCCCGCCGGGTCGGGCTCGCTGTGGCGCGGCTCGTAGCTCTCCGAGGACTGGCGCGTGTGCCGGCGCAGGTGCCGCAGGCGGCGGGGCTTCCTGCTGAAGGAGCTGAGGTCGATCATCTTCACGGCGCTGCTCTGCACCGTCTTCTCCTGGCTGGGGTCCGGGAAGGCGGGCGGGAGCTTGTGCTGCAGCTCGCCTTTGTCTTCCCCGGGGACGGACACTTCGTACACCACCTCTTCCTCCACCTCGGCCTTCTCGCGCTTGACCTTGGGCACCAGCCTCACGGGAGGCCGCTTCCTCCTCCGGGCATGCTTCTCCAAGGAGGACTCCGCCTCCAGGGCTTCCTCCTCCTGCCCGTCCCCCGGTGCCTGCCCGTCGCCCTCCAGCCGGTACTCGCCCTCCGGCTCCTCGGGCTCCACTCCTGCTGTCTCGGGCAGTTCTCCTCCCAGCCCCGGGAAGAAGCCGGCGGGGCTGACGGTGGCCCCAAGCAGCTCATTCTCGGACACCAAGCCCAGCACCGCCGCCTGTGCCAGGGAGAGCACCACCACGGCGTCCGTCTGGGTCCCACACTCGGTGAAGCGATCCATTTCTCACCGCTGCCTATGCTGTCATGGCTGGGGAAGGAGAGGGACGGACGTTAGTTACCCTTCCTCGTGGCTCCCTCCCACCCTGCGCGGCCCGACAGCCACGCTGCTCTGGAAAAGGCTCGTTTCAGCACGGACAGACCTGTTTGCTGATCACCGTTCCCAGCAACCCCCCCAGACCGAACACGGGCATTTCCAGAGCTGGTCCCCGGGCTCCGTGCGCCCTGGGACGTGTGGGACTGCGCAGCTCCGGGGGTCCCACCTGCAACACCTGCAGCAGGGGCCGGGGGACCAGGCTGCAGCAGGGAAGCGCAGCCCAGGACCCGCTGTTGGCCCTGCTGGCTAGGTCACAAACCCCGTGGTTTGAGGTCTTGGCTCCCTGTGCCCCCCAGAGCAGAATTTCGCATGGACAGGCTCCTGTGCCATTCAGGGACAGGCCAGGAAAGCCAAAGGTGCCCCTCTTTCCTGGGTTCTTTGCAGGAAAGATGCGGCAGCGAAGGGCATGGGGAGACAGGGCCCCAATCCTCCTCCCTGGGAACATTTCGAGCTGACAACTGCCAGGCCCATGAGCCCGAGTGAAATGCACAGCAGAGGCTCCAGGTCGGCGTGGGGCTGGTGCTTGTGGTGCAGTCGCCTGGCACAGGCTGCCCCAGCTCTGCCGTGCCCCCACCACCCCAAGAACCTTCCATCCTCCTTTCGTTGCCATTCGAGCACCTCCTCGCCCCTTTTCTTTCATTTCTATTAATGCCTTTCCCCAGCAGTTCTGTCCCAGCAGTAAGCACGCCAGGTTCCAGCAGCTTTCCCTCAGATTTTATGTGTTTCCATTTTCCCTGCCTTCCTCCCCCCTGCAGTAGCACTGGGCCTATCGAGCCTGCTTACAGGGCAGATTTATGAGATCACTTACAGAGCGAGGGCTACAGAGTTGGTTAAAATCATGGCAGAAAACATGGATCTCCAGGGCTTTGGTGTGAATGCACCCGGGTCCAGAGAACCGTCCCCTCTGCCCTCTGGGAGGGCCTGCAACAGGATCCTGCGGGATTCTAGCGCTATTAATAATTCCATCTATTTCCAGGAAGAAAGTCAAATAATCGCTTACAAATGGCACAAAGCATTGCTCACTTACACGGGGAGGAGTGTACCGCGGTGGGACCTGCTGGTGGAACAGCCTGCTCGGGTTTGTTGGCAACACAAGCCCTTCCGAGCAAGTCGTTCTGAGAGAAATAACGCACGGCCACAAGGCAAGGGACAAACGGTGCAGTCGAGGCTGCAGGCAGCAGCCTGTCCTCTGCACGAGGCGCGCAGCCACAGGGCAGGGTCAGCACGCAAAGGAGCGGTTTCAAGTCTCCTGCTTGCTCCACCGGACCATTCTGGTGACGAGCGAGGGGAAGGAAAGGCAGACGGTGGCGCTCGCACTGGTGCCACGCACGGCGCTGGCCAGTTCGGGACACGCAGGCTGAAAAGGTGACGTAGCCACCAACCGGGGGGCTGCGGGGCCACGCGAGCCCCCATCCACGCAGCGCTGCCACCGCGGGGGCCCGGCCCCAGAGCCTGCGGGGTGCAGCCCTGGTCCCACACGGACAAACCCGCGGCCCCACGCAGCCCCACGCCCGGCGGGTCCCAGGGGGCCCGCAGCAGCGGGGCGCGTTCGCACCTCCACCGCGCGAGCCAGGGCTGAGTCACCCCGCAGGGGGAAGAGAGCCTCTCGGGGAGCCCCCGCTCCTTACCGTGCGCACTTCCCGGTGAAAACCAGATGAGAAACCTGCACCCAGCAGCGGGCAGCACCTGCTCGTCCTCAGGATTTAAGGAGGCAGCCAGGCAGGGGTTTCAGGCTGCCACGAACCACCCGCGGGGCTGGGACAGCAAAGCACCGGGGAGCGGCGGCAGGGGAGGAGCACGGGGCATCGCCTGCGGGACGCTCAGACCCCAGAGCTCAGCCCGCTGCGCCCTGGGTCGGTCGGCAATGCCGGCTGGGAGAAGCAGCGGCTGGAAAGCAGCTGAGGGAGGATCTCAGACAAAGCAAAAGAGAAAGTGGGAGAGAGAAGTGGGAGAGACACTTAAAGAGGCAGGCAGGTCTGGGAACAGGAGCAGCCCGCCAGCGGGCGGGGAAAGCAGAAGTGCCAGCTGCCGAACGCGCTTAGCTTGGGGGCATCCTGCGCTAGCGTGGGGGCATCCTGGGCGCTCTGCTTTGTGAGGACTGAAACAAGCCTGAGAGGTGCCCGCGTGCACGCAGCCCACTCGAGTCCTGCTCCCTGTGCCAGGCCTTGGAGAGAGCTGGGCATGGCCACGCTGCAGCTCCGGCGTCCCCAGCAGAGCCGGGGAGAGCCGTGCATTGCCCCCGGGCTGGGCTTCCCTGGGGGCACGGCCCAGAGCGGCCCCCCTGGAGCAGCCCCCCCGGAGCAGCCCTTGGTGCCTGGTACGGCTGGGCAGGGCAGCGCTGGGGGAGCTGCCCCCGAGTGAAGCAGAGGAGGCCGCAGCTTCCTCCTGCAGTGAAGAATGTCCTTCTAAAATATAATTATTTCTGCAGCTACAACAAAGAGGAATCCTACAGGGGAGGTAAAACAGGAATAAACTCTAAACCAGATTATGTCGCAGTCCCAGGAGCACCTGCAAGACTTGAAAGCGGCAATTGTGGGCTAACTAACCGCTCTCCTTCCCGGAACGGAGAAGCCCCACTTCATCAGGTTATCATCCTCGCTGCGGCAGCCGGCACGGCCGCTGTCCCGGCCGGCTGGTTGGGGCGCAGGGCCGGGCACCAGCTGCCTGCTCCATGTGTCCCCCCATGTCTGCACTGCGCCCGCAGCACACATCCTCCTGGGGAGGGAGAAGTGACGGGGGAGGCAAAACAACCGGCTGGAGAGCAGGAAGAGGAAGCCCGGGGGAGAGATGAGGCCTCGCTGGGCCCAACCACGGCCACGGCCTCGCCGTGTGCTCGGCACGGGTGCTGCTGGGCTCAGGGATGGGAGCAGGCACCCCTCGGCCAGTGCCCACGGCGTGGGTGTGGGAGCCCCCCCGCAGCATTGAGCAGGACAGGCCGGTGCTGCTCGGGAAGCAGACACCGCGGCCCTGTCCAGAACCCCCCCGGCACCCCCAGGACTCCCCTGTGGGCACGCGGGAGCTCTGCTGGGAGCTCGACCCCTTCCCTGTCCTCCGTCTGCCTGCAGTGCCCCCAGCACTGGCCGGGCTTCTCCAGCCCCCGGAGCCCCCCGACCCCCCAGACAGCGTGGGGGGAGCGCGGGGAGCTGGCTGTGCTGCTGAGCAGGGGGTGGGGTGGGGGGAAATCGCAGCAGAAACCTCCTGCGCTCCCCTCAGCGCCAGCCTGCAGTGCAGCTCTGGAGGATGCGCAGCGCGGATGAGCCTCCACTCTCCAGCGTGGGTGGAGTTTTTGTAGACGTGCAGTGGTCTCCAAACCCTTCATCACCCCGCCGCTCCCGTCTCCCACGCGCACGCTCCCTCCGCCGAGCTCAGCTGGA
This sequence comes from Anser cygnoides, assembly GCF_040182565.1. Classification (NCBI taxonomy): domain Eukaryota; kingdom Metazoa; phylum Chordata; class Aves; order Anseriformes; family Anatidae; genus Anser; species Anser cygnoides. The sequence goes on from NC_089883.1 coordinate 449,113, forward strand.
TGCTTCGCTTACAGCGAGCGCCTCCGTGGGGTGCACGGCTACCGGAGAAAGCAGCACAACAGAACTCACCCCTGCAAAAACGTCCCCTGCCATTTTTGCGAGGACGGGAGGGACTCTCACTTCCGCGCTCCCTGCTCCAATTCCCCTGATCACGACCGTGCTCACCAGCCCCCTGCCGAGCCGCGGCCGAGCGGGGCCAGAGGGCTGGCCGGAGGGCGCCGCGGCAGGAAGCACGAAGCCGCGGCTTGGAATGACAGCGGTTTCCCGGAAGGAACATGGGCGCAGTGCTGCCGGCTTCAAGACCTGCTAATGTAATTCCTGCTCCAAGTAAGGAAGCTAAAAACAAGAGGCAGCTCCCTGGGGCCCTGGTCCGGGCAGGAAAGCCAGGGTCCCTTCCCTCAGTGCTGGCAAGAGGAGCCAGGGAGACCGGAAAGCAGGAAAAGCTGTTCTGATTTGTTTTTCCATTTTGTTTTTTTCCTCATTTTGGGGCCCAGTGCAGCAATTTCTATTTCCCACATGGACTGGACGTCTCTTCCAGTCCACTTAGGATCCTGCTTTCTCCAGGGGGCAATTTCTCTGTAGCCATTTATCATTCAGGACAATGAATGCCCACACATCTCTGGCTGTGTTCTGCAGCCTTGCTGTGGTCACGCCGCCCGGCTCAGGGCAGGAACCGGGGGTTCCCGGTGCCCCGGCAGTGCCGGCGTGCAGGCACCGTGCCGGCGTGGCACAGGGCCGGGACAGCGCCGGGCGCCGGGACGGCTCTGCCTCCGAGTACAGCACCACGAGGCACAGAGGCTGAGCGGCTGACGCACACGCACGCGCTCCTGAGACCAGCACTCACGTGTTTGAAAAGCAAAACCAAAACCAAAAAAATAACAAAACAACAACCCTAAGACAGAGGCCTTTAGAAGAAAGTAAATTATAGATTCCTATCTGCAGCGCTCCGAGGAAGGGGACGAGCGCTGCTCCTCTGGGGTTCCAGGGCAAAAACAAAAGCTGCGTGGTACGCAAGCCAGCCTTTGCACTTTTCTCTGTCAAACGTTCAAGCCCTTGTGCATACGACAGTGAGCTTTGCTATTCAAAAGAGAGCAAGGCCGCAACAGTTAGCAGAGCTGCCGAAGCAGCTGCACAAACACACCGCGCCGAGAGGGAAGTGGGGAATCAGACAAATGCTTTTGTTTCACTTCCTTGCTCTCACTTCCCTGTTCAGCCTTCTCGAAGGCCTTGCAGAGCAGGCTGGAAATGCTGTTTCCCGGCATACTGGCAAGCAAGGCTGGGCCAGGCATTCCCAGCTCCTCCCAGAGATGCTCGGACGCTCCCCGTGGGTGCAGCCGGACCCTCTCCTCCCCGGGGAGCCGCTGCCGGCCCTGGCCCCAGGGCCCCGTCCCGCAGCGCACTGCTCGGCCCCCGCCGCACAGCTGCACTGAAGGCAGCAGGGGAAGGAAAATCAGCAGAAATAGGTTGTCCCTGCCAGCTGCGACGGCACAGCAGCAGCTGGGCTGCTGCCGAGCCCCAGCTGGGCGCGCAGGAGCCGCTTGTGGCTGGGGAGACGTGCAGGCGGCAGGGCAGGGCAGGGGACGGTGCTTGCCTTGCGGTGCCGGCACAAGTCCCAGCGCTGACCCAGTGCCACGGCACCAGGCTGGTGCAGGGCGATTTAACTCCACCAGTCGGTGCAAAAGGTGAGCCTCGCACAGGGCCCCACGCCTCGGTGCCACCCCTAACGGGTGGGTAGGAGCTCGGCAGCGGGACCAGCTCGTCCCCTGCCCGCGGGGGCTGCCTGTGCCGGGGGGGTGCAGGCCCTCCCGACGGACGCTGTGCAACGCGTTACCACCCGCTACCTCTGCACGCATCCACGCTGACTTCCCTAACCCCGTTCCTGATGATTGCTTCTTGAGTTCAGCTCATCCGTCTGTCCCACTTCCCCCAGATCAGAAAAACAGGAAATGGATTAAATGTGCCTGAATATTGATCCCAGTAGCAACACGAGAGCAACTTCTCCGCAGCCCCGGCTCCAGTCTCCAAATCCCTCCCGCGGAGGTACCGGCAGGCCCGGCCCTCGCCCAGCTGCAGCAGTTCCTGCCCGCGTGCTGAGCTGGGAACCAAATGCTCGCCTGGGCTTGCATCAAAGCCCCGAGTTAGGGTTTACGTGCTCTCCAGCTCATTTGCTGATTGAGACACTCGCCTGCCTGTACTTTTCCCACACCCGAAGTTACACAAATGCACTTGTGAAGTCTCCTCTGAAAACCACAAGTGTTGGTGTTCCCCTGTTCCCTCTCGTCCGTGCCTCCACCGACGGTCATGCTTCTTCTTTCCCATGGCGGACTGGGGAAGGACGCACCTGGGGCCGGCAGCAGTTCCTACTCCTGTTCTTCTGGGTTTTGTGAGATTTTCTTTCAGCGCTCTCTTCCCTCTCCTGGGAGGCTTTGTCTGGGTGTGATCTGTTCTCCTCCAGTATCAGCACGGGCTGGAGGAATCCAGCTGCCCCCTGCATTTCGCTGCTCCTCTCGCCCCAGCCCCTGCCCATCCTCCTCAGAGCCTTGCCATTTCTTACTGACTGCCTGCTCCTCAGGTGATTAAAACTGTTTTTTAGAGAGCTGCCACTTCCTTGTGTCATCTAACTTCTATTTACCCCAGTTCCTTTGTGTTTAATCACTCAAGCACCTAGCTCTTACCTGCAGACCCTTACACCTGATGGTTCCCCTCCCGCAGCGCTTTGCACCACGGCCCCTTCCTTGCCTCTGGTACACTTCTTGCTGGATTCCAGCTCTTCCAGGAGCTGCACCAGACTGAGTCATTTGTTGCTGAACGCTTTTCTTTTGCTTTCCTTTCTCTGCTCTAACCTGCTTGGTTTCCCCCGGCCTCTGCTGAGCTGTTCCAGCGCCTTGGGCAGTCCCGCGCAGCTCCGGCACCAGGGCTTGGCGGCAGCTCAGGGGCTCCGAAACGCCCCGCGATCCTGCGTGGAGCAGCCCTGGGCAGCCCGTGTGAACCCCACCGGCACACGCACGCGGTCTGCCCCTGGCCTCCCCAACACAACAAGGGGAGCAGGGGGAGCAGAGGCTCCGTGGTTGACCTCGTGGCCCCTGGGCAGCCGAGGAGCCCCAGGCCCTCCCCGTTACCCCTCCTGCTAAGCGCAGGCACCGGAGCGGGCCGGTCCCAGCAGCAGCACATCTCCTGCAGCTCGCCCGCCTGCCCGTGCCCAGCGCGAGGGCACCTCGCGGGCCTGTCCCCTCCTGGAAGGGACCCCCCGGCACTGCTGGGGCTGCCCGCGGCCGAAACCCCATCCCCTGTGCGTGCCGGGGCGTCAGGGCTCTGTGCAATCGTTAACGGCAAATGGCTAATTGGCAGATCTTGAGTATCTGTGAGAATAGCTCCGAGTTTATTTTCTTTGTCTTTTAAAAGAAGCTTTCAGTCAAGTTTGATAAAGGAAAAATCAGTCTTTCATCTTTTCTTTTTTTCTGTGTGTGGTTTTCCCATAAAGCTGCTTAAAGCACCCACAAAAATTTTAAGCTGAAAAACATATTTTTTCCCTGAAAATCACAACGAACGACTGAAATGATTCACAAAACTGACCCAGAACACTTGTTCTGTACCAGGCCTGGGGATTTATGAGGTCACCTTGGTTTCAGCCGCATGCTGAGCGAGGGCTGAGCGACAAAAGAATGACTGGGGTCTCCTATTCTCTGCCCAGCCCACAAAAGCGTTCCCATGCAGGATAATCAATCTAACACCGCGGCAAGGCGAAGTTGCTTCCATGCTTAAATCCTGGTGTAAATCAAAGCCAAAACGTCCACCTCGTTTCTAAAGCTTCCGTGACCATCCCGGACGGAACCAGAGAAGGTGTACGTGGGGCTTGCCGTTTGCACGGAGCAAAGTGGCAGGGCGGGGGCAGCTCCCGAACACGGAGCCCGGCGCACAGAGGACGAGCTGCTCGACACGGGGCCGGGCGGCTCCAGGCCCCCCCGGGGCTGAGCTCCCCACCGCCCGCACCCGGCCCCGCAGCCCGGTCTGCGGGAGCACGGAGGCAAACCCTGCAGTGCTGTGCCCCAGAGCCTCCCTCCTGTCTGCATCTGGGTCAGAACTAAAAATACCGCTCCTCTTCCCACGACTGACATCCAATGCAAATAAACCAGACTTCAATCTAAATAACGAGCCAAAGTTCTGAGCAACGGGAAGGAGGACGCGTTTTGCTGGATTGCTGCCTACCAAGTAAACTCGTCACTTTTAAAGAAATCAAAACGATTTCTAAAGTCACTCAATCAGTGTCTCCAAGTTAGGTATCACCGAACTCAGTTTTTTACGGAAAACTTCCATTAACCAGTTCTCTAGAAAAAGAGATAACACCCACTTACTGCGAGTTGATCAGAAAGCAGAACCGCTCCCTGCACGCAGACACACTTTCTGACGAGGACAGCCCGACGTGACAGCATGTGGAGCGTTCTGCGTGGAAGAATTATCCTCTTTGGGGGCTTTCATTTCAGAAACAAGGACACAACCTACCACTCGCACTATGACAAAGGCACCTTTTTTGGTAAGAGGAGGTGAAAAAAACAAGTTGGGGAAAAAGATGATTGTATGTCTGCGTGACAGACAGTGCGTCAGGAAGGAAGTGGATCTCTTTGCCAGATCACGTTAAAAACCACCGCTAATCGATCTTTTGGTAATTCTGCTGGTGATCCTTACCGCGATGGTTACACTCAAAGGTGAGAGTAAACATTAACGGGCTCGCAGCCACCCGATTACTGGCACACTCTGGCTGGAGGGGGAGAAGGAGGGTTTTTTAAATAACTGCACAGAACTGGGGAGGCGCGCACAGCCCAGAGCTGCCGGCTCTCGCCCCATGAGGCTGAGGAGCCAGGACCTGGTGCAGGGCCAGCACCGGGAGCTGGGGGCGCAGCGCCGGGGCAGCACTGGGAGCCGCGGCAGCAGCACTGGGAGCACTGGGAGCCGCGTCAGCTTGCCGTGGGGAGCAGGGCCACGACCCAGACCGCTCCCGCACCGCCCTGGCCAGCAGGGCAGGACCCCCGCCAGGCCCCCCCGCCCCCATCGCCGAGCCCCCCACCCCTGCGCCCCGCCCCCAGCACCCTCCATCCCCACTCCTCCATCGCTCCCTCATTCTTCCCGTTTCCCTGGCAACCCCTATCTGGGCGCTGTGGATCTGTCCTCTGCCTCCCTCTTATCTCTCTCCTTTTTCTTTCATCTATCTCCTAATCTCCCTCTGTATTCCAAACCTCTGTCCTTTGCTTGCTTGCTTTCTCTCGCGCTTTTCATCTCCTCCAATGTCTTCTTTATCTCTGGGTTACAATTATTTGAATCTCACTCAAAAAAAAAAAAAATCCACTCCATTAACCGCTGTGGCACCAGCCAGCCCCGGCTCCTCTGGCAGCCCGGCTGCGCTGCTCAGGACCCCTGCCCCTACCAGAGGCTCCTGGCCGGGTCCCCGAACGCACTCCCCACCCAGTGGAAACAACCATGGAGGTGCCATGCTCGCAGGCAAGGCCCTTCCGCAAAACCCTTCAAACAAAGGGAAAGCAGAATTTCAATCTTGTGCTACAAGATGTTCAGGATTGGGCAATTAGAGCCAACTTGCAAACTGCCTGCAGGGTTCACTTGCCCATGTTTTGCTGCAGTGCTGCAGTTTGAAGAGCCCCCACTTTGCTTTATTTTCACTGCACACGCTTTCCACTCAGAACCTCTGCTTTGCTAGAGAAAAGCACGGCCGCTCGCACACCCTGCGGTTTTGCCCTGCTCTCTGCAGCAGCACCGCGCTGCCCGGCTGCTGTGCTCATCTCGAGCTCCATCCTCCATCCTCCAGCACAAAACGAGAGCTGGCCGCTCCGGTCCAACCTGTGCTCCTACACTAGATTGTTCCTCAACTTCTGCTTTATTTTAGAGCAACTGGGGAGACAATAATTAATGGGGAAAATGGTAGCGCACAGGGAGAGCTGGGATTTTCCTTGCTCTTTGCAGTTCACCTGCTTGATGAACTTCTGGCGTTTCGCTGCCCAGCAGAACAAGGTCTGGTTTCTTGCTTAGGAGACCGAAAGGACCCCACCATGACGCTCACCAGCCCCATCTCCACGGGGTTTGAGCGTGGCGCCTTTCCATGGCAAACACGGACCAGGCACGGCCCCTCGGCAGTGACCCGGCTCTGCCGCACAGCCCAGCTGTTCCCAAGGACTGCTTTTTGGCCGCCCAACGCTCCCCTTCCACACGAAGCTGAGGCGTTCTCCCCATCCCCACCCATACGTCTCTTCCCCCATCTGAACAGGCAGAACTCTCCTGGGATCCCAAGAGCTTATTGCCGTGCCATGCTTTAAACGGTTGCCGCTCACCCGCACAGCAGCACCAGCGACAGCAGCAGCAGTCAAATTGTACCGAGCTGCTGCTGGGAGCTGCAGAGGCGAGGGCAGTGCCACCGGGGCAAGGGAGCAGCACCACTCCCTGTCCAGCCTGGCCTTGCTGCCCGCATGCGGAGCGGGGAGACGGCACGGGGAGACAGCACGGGAGAGACGGCACGGGAGAGACAGCACGGGGAGATGGCACGGGGAGACGGCACGGGGAGATGGCACGGGGAGACGGCACGGGGAGACGGCACGGGGAGATGGCACGGGGAGATGGCACAGCCATGCAGCCCGCAGTGCCCAGTGTCGCTGGGCGCTGGGTGCGTGCCGGTGCCGCAGCACCAGAGAGGTGCCTGCGACCCGACCACCAGCAGCATGCTGCACCGGGCTCTCTGCAGCAGGCTCCTGATGGAAATCACCCCGTTCTTTGGAAAACAGTTTTTGCTTTTAAGTGAAATAAACAGGGAAAGAGAGACTTTCAAGTTCCTCCTTGCTGTAACGACTTCTCTTCTACATACTCTTTCCTCTCTGAAAATAGAAGAGCTATTCAAAAAAGATGCGAAAAGAAAAAAGGAACTGAATAGAGGAAAGAGGAAAGAAAAAATGGAGCCCCAAGGGGGAGGAGAAAAACAGAATGAAAAGACAGCAAAAGTAAAGAAAAGGGATGAAAAATAAAGGAGGGGGAAGAGAGAGACAGACAGAGAAGCTTTGAAAAGAAAGAATGCTTCTAGCCTGAATACAGTGTGCATGAAAAAAAGAGCGCTTGAAAAGAAACAGCCACATGAAATGACCTCTCATTCACAGACTGTGCCAATCACGACGACAATGTAAATCCTTTCTTCTTTTTTTACATTCTCTCTCTTTCCAGTGGGGGCAGAGGGAAAAGGAAGAAAGGAGAGTTAATTCTCAGCACAGCAGAAAATAAATCTGGTCTTTTCTAACTCCCTGAAAGAAACGCTGAGCTACTTTTAAAAATACTTCTCCTAGTAATCACACATGCAGATATGTAAAAAACAGTAAATGAAATTCTGCGCACTGAGTTTCTGCAAGGAAGACTCTCACTCGTGCAGTCCCTGGTGAAAATAACAGCAAACAGAGAAGACAAATCTGCAAAACCAAACTCTTCCATGAAGGCAATCAGCATTACCGATCTGGGTCAAGAAGCAAAGGAACAAGAGGGGATGTTCTGGACAGGCAGAACCCAGGGGCCTGATCCTGAGCCCTGCTCTGTGGGGGCAGCCCTGCGGGGCTGGGGGGTGCACAGGGCTGGTGCTCCCCGCGTCCGCAGGAGCTGGGGAGCGGCCGTGGTGCCCGGCCAGCTGGGAGTGGAGTGCGCGGCAAGGGCTGGCGGCACCGGGCCAGGTGCAGACTGGTGCTGCGCGTCTGCCAGCACCAGCAGGTCCCGTTTTGGGTCCCTCTTTGGGTCCCACTTTGTTCGATGTCACCAGCAGTGGCGGGGGGCTCACAGACTGTTGGGTGCAGAGACGTTCCCAGACTGAAAAGCGTAGTACGGAGCGAGGCATTGTAAGCCAGGACAAAGGGAGAATAAAAACGCAGTGAGGAGACAATAATGAAAGTGGAGTCAGCAAGGAGAAAACTGCGGGCCTGCTGGAGCAGGACCTGCAGCACGGCCCCACAGCGAAGGCGAGAAGCCCCCAGCAGCAGCAGCAGCAGCAGCAGCAGCAGCAGCAGCAGCATGCCCGCGTTATGGGGAGGGACGGCAGCCAGGCGGGGTGCAGCGGCGATGCCATAGGCAGCGCACGCCGAGCTCAGCTCTGGGGCAGCACGGAGCCGTCCCGCTGGCACCCACCAGGGTGCTGGGGCCCCGGGAGGGCACCCACTGATGGCAGGGACCTCAGTGAGGGGCGATGGAGCGCTGGGTTCAAGGAACTGACAGATGTGGGGACAAGCACCCTTCTGCAGTCTGGCAAGTGGCTGTAAAAGGGAAAACCAGCCCAAATGTTATAATGTGGGATGTGTACCATGCAAAAAGTGCAGCGGGGGCCTGATGTGATATCACAGCCCCGCTGAGGAAGAGGACCGAACAAGACAACTGCAGCACGAAGACGTCACTCTCAAGACTGTTGCTGCCATTTTCCCTGCAAACAATTTTGGCCTTTGTATCCTGCGCGTGGAGCTTGCCCAGGCACGGACGGCGGTGCCGGGGCTGCCGGGGCTGGATCCGGCCGCTCCCCTCCCACCCCGGGCTGCATCCTGCACCCAGCCGAGCCCAGTGGGGACACAGGGGCTGCCCAGACCCGTTAGCAGCAGGGGAGAAGTTGTAAACAGGTAGTCAAGGGCCAGAAGGAAGGTGATAGCTACAGAACGCAGATGGTTTTGCTGACAACTCCAGTCTTTCCATACACCGAACAATGGCTGGCCAGGAAATATCCCCCCGAGCTGCAAGTACCAGGTATTTTTGCTCTTACTTCTGCTAAGGGAAGGAACCAGAGCCATCTGTGACCCCAGGACTGAAGAGGGACGAGAACTTCAGCACAGCATTCAATACAGCCATGTAAAACTTTCTTCTGCTTTTCAAACCACTGCTTTGGGTGTTCAGGACACTGCTTTGGGTGCTGGGGTCTGCCCAAGCCCCGAGGGGCCGGGATGTTCCTCTCAGTGGCTACAGAGCCACAGGCGGCCCTCGGCAGGAGCACGGCCGGCTGGTCCCTGTGGGGATGCCATGTCCCCACCCTGTCCCCAGGGATGCCACCTGTCCCCAGGGATGCCACCCGTCCCCTGTCCCCAGGGATGCCACCCGTCCCCAGGGATGCCACCCGTCCCCAGGGATGCCAGCCCTGCCCAGATTGTGACTGGGAAGCCCCCAGCTGCCCGTGCTGACAACACGGATGGGCTCCATCCCAAGGGACCTCGTGTCTGTGTCTGGGACACGCAGCAGCAGGGAGGCGCAGCACAGCTGGGGCCTGCACGACATGTAAAGTATCTGGGGGGTTTCAATTTGAGGGTGCTAGTTAATACCAGCCTGGATGTTCCTTCATAAGTAGAACTTCTGAAATTCACTCTTGTTCAGAAAGGGAGCCCCCTCATTTTGCAAGCATGGAGGCTCATCCAGAGCCTGCGCTACATCCCTGAGCAGGGGAATGGAGCTGCCCAGGTGAGAGGGAACGGCACTCCGTGCCTCCTCGGAGGCCGCAGAGGAGCAGTGGCCTCGTGGGGTCCCCGAGCACAGCACCAGCTGCCAGGGGTTCATCGCAGCAAGGCAGACAGATCCCGCGGCAGCCCTGGCTAGGCAAAGCGTGGCCATGACAGCAGTGGAAAGCAGGGCTTCCCAGCGCATTTTCTCGAAGAATTATCTCGAGCACACAAAATCTTCCCCTACAGAACTCACAGGTGCCACCAGTCACGTGGGCTGGAGATGTTAAATAACAAACACATCAAGTATATTTTTCTGTAACCCATAGATAAAAGGAGGAGGGAAAATCACAGAGCTTTCTCGCAGCAAGCGTGCAGGAACACGAGAGCAGCTTGACTTCTTCCTATTCACACAAGGCGTCAGCCCTGTGGGAAAGTCCCGGTTCTGATTCCTCTAACAGCAACGTTGTTGGACATGTTGCACCATTTTAGGAGCAAAACTGATTGCTCAGCTGCAAATGCCACATTATTTTCAGATCCGCAAGGTGAAAAATGTTTCAGATCCTTTTCTGAGTAGGGGAGCAGTTTGGAAACGTGAGCGTTCAATGCTTGGAGAGCCCTTCCCAGGGACTGCCGGAGCGGTGAGCACGAGGCCCTGCTCCGCAGCTCCAAGGGACGCCCCAGACACGGAGCCCGCTCACCGACAGCAAACGGCGGGTGTTTTGTTAACCAAGCCTTGCCCTGGCAAATACGGGATCTCAGAGCCAACAGCGCTCTGCCTGCTGTTATCTCCGAGAGCACAACTGCACGGGCACTCCGGGTCCGAGCAGGGTGATCGCTCCTCCTAACTGCGTTTGTGTATGTTGGGGGTTCCAGTAAGGAATGTGGCTAATGCACTGTTTTGCTTTTATTTTATCAAAGTTCAGCAAACATTCGCAAGCACCTGTGTGTGCACTCACATGGGCCTCTTTTTAAAAAATCCTCTCTAAGCCTCTGCCTAGGGCCAGAGATTGGGGTTTCTTTCTCGAATCTCTTAGCCCAGAGAAGCAGCACTGTGGGAGCACAAAGCAAGTGTGTTTCAAAATACTGAACTTTGTCATTAAAGGAAGAAGAAAACCTCCAGCATGGAGCCTAACCTAACACAGATAAAAAGTTCGAAACAGTGACAGGTAAAATTCAAGCCACTGAAGTCAAAGTGACTGATATGGAAAACACCTCTCCCAAGCTGGAAGGCATTGTTTCTGCCCTAATGAAGGATAATAAATGTATGGCAGACACAGATGGAGGATGCTTCAGAAAATAAAGGCTGTATATCTAATTTAAGACTATTTGAGAGTCTATGAGGGAATGAAGTTGGGGGATTTTTTTTTTAAGCTGAGCTACTTTTTCCTCTACTTCAGATACATCAGTGAGGAACCTTTCGGGTTATCTCTGCATAAAGACTCACTGGCATAAAGGGCTCCACATCTGACTTCTTTCACATTTCTGATGACTTCAGGGGAGCAGGAATTTAGATTCAGAAACACGACTCCTGCAATGTATTGGATTCTCAGATTTAAATATCCGACAGCGGAGGGGGAGAGCTGTCCTGAGCTGCATCTCTGCTCTGGTGGAGCTCTGCACGCACTCAGCTCCCCACGAGTGCCCCAGACACCCCCCGCTGCAGCCCCCCCGGTGCAGTGCCCCGGCCACCCGCCGATGCCAGACCCCAGCCCGTGCCCCGCCGCCCCTCCTGCACAGACACCGTCCCTGTGGCGCGTGGCGGGGGGGCCAGGCCTGGTTCTCCTGCTAGCGGCGCCCTTCTGCGGGGCTTTCGCTGCCAGCTCGGAAAGAAGCTCCCACGCGCTTTCAGGCACTATTGCCCTTGTGTTCCTCTGCGTGCTGACACGTTGCGGGCTTACCAGCCCTCCTAGCTGCCGCGTTGGCTGAAATTTCACACCAGAGCTGCACATTTATCTACGCGTTTGCACGGATCCAGAGGCAGCGCTGCGCACCGCTCCCGTGCGGGTCCCCTCCTGCAGCACCCACGGCTGCGCGCTGCTCCTGCTGCACCGCGCCGGCACCGGGCCTGGCAGTGCCCAAGCCAGGGGGACGGGGTGCTGGGGGTGCTCGGCACGGCCTCAGGGTGCCACCAGGGCCACCCGCTGTGCTCGCACGAAGCTGTGTGCTCCATGCACTTAAAGGATGGAAGGCCCGGAAAAATCTGCCCACAGTGAAACGAGTATTTAGGACAAGAGGGAATGGCCTCAGGTTGCACCAGGAGAGGTTCAGGTTGGAAATGAGGAAACATTTCTTCTCAGAAAGAGCGGTCAGGCGTTGGGACCGGTTGCCCAGGGAGGTGGTGGGGTCACCGTCCCTGGGGGTGTTCAAGGAAAGGTTGGACGTGGTGCCTGGGGACATGATAGTGGTGGTAGGGAGTGGCTGCACGAGATGAGCTTGGAGGCCTTTTCCAGCCTTAACGATTCCGGGGCCACTTGCGCCCCACAGCACCCACACCGAGGGGCTGGTGGTGCCCCTGGCGGCTCCCCGTTGCCCCCCGCCCGGCCCCACGCTGCCCAAAGCAGAGGGAGCTGAGCTGGGAGCGGGTGGCAGCGCCAGCCCCGCACTGCACAGGCAGAGCTCGCTGGCTAACGGCATGGAAAACGCAGCGGATAAGCTGCTGGCCGTGCTGGGGGGAGGCTGGAAATGTTTGTACTTTTTACTAGTCTTTATAAATATTTTATACCTTTTATACCATGGCCACAAAGCTGCTTTTGTCTAACACTTTTTCCCCTTGCTTTGGCAACTGCAAGGGCCTGCTTGAACTACCTCCAGTCCACATTATCAAAACAATATGCATAATTGCTATATTTTGCACTCTTTCTTCCTACAGCAAGAAAGTCCTATAAATATACAGAATATTCAACTGTTGAAATAATTTGCTTATATGTGTCCCTTGTTGATAATCATAAAATGAAACCAAACCACTCAAAACCCCCCATAAATCAAGGCTTACTCTCTGCAGATGAGTTCTGCAATTACGCTGATGGGCTTCTGAAGCACACGCTGAATGGCCAGAGCATAAAACGGGGAAGAAGAAGAAATTCAACAAAGCGGCTTGGCACCACTGACAAAAAGGCTCCACAGTTCTGTCTTCTGGACAGTAATTTTCCCCTGGAGCGCAGCAGTGCCTACGAGTTCAGGCCCTCAGCCCTTGGGGAAGCAGCCGGAGGGCTGCGCGGAGGCTACGCACGGGCACGGGCTGCAGGCCGAGGCTGTCCGTAAACGCACAACGGCCAACGGGAACGTGTTACCGACACCTACAGGGGACTGACAAGAGGCAAACAAAGAAGGACAGGTCAATCAATTCCTGAAAATTATAACTCTCAGGTGGTGCAGAGAAATGAGATTGCAATCAGCCACGTATGGAGCTATTAAAGTTCAAGTCTTACGCTGACCCCTTTGCAGATGGCCGGAGGGCGAGCGCTGGAGGGCGGCAAGGCTTCCGTCGGGGACCAGCACGAGTCTCACCGTCTTTGTTTGGGTTCTACCTGGAAAAGGGAGCCAGCTCCCCAGAATATCCATTCTTAAATAACAATTTGTGTTTCCCAACAGCAGCCGCCTGGATCGGGCCTGGGACACACCCGGCAAAGCTCAGCACCTTCCCACCCAGACCCTGAGGAGGCCACGGACCGGCAGGGCCGGCACCTGCCTGCCTCCTGCGTGGGCCCGGCTCTTATCAGCAAGCCATGGCCTAAATTTCCATTCGACTCTGTCCCCAGCACTAACATCTGAGCCCTGGCCAGCACCTGCGAGCGGGAAGCAGCGGGAGAGCCGAGACAGAGCCGCGGTGCGACCGTGCCAGAAAGACGAGGCGAAGGAGAGGAACGGGTGGAGCGCTGAACGGCAGCACGTCAGAGAGCCGGCATCCTTCTCTTACTCATTGAGAGAAAGAGAACAGCATATTAAATTTTAAACAAAGGCCTCCCCATGGGAAAACCTCCAAACACCGTCCTCCAGCTCTCTTTTATTTCCAGCCCTGCTCGTGCCGAGCTCACACAAGCTGAGGGCACCGCTCAAGAACGAAACCCGCAGCTGGACGGAGCCGGGGCTCTGCAACGGGGACCCCGCGCACCCCAACCCTCTGCTGGGGGGAGCGAGGGCAGGAGGAGGAGAAAGAAATGGGGAGCCCCTGGAGAAATGAACATAGGAGAGAAAAGAGCGGGGAAAGGAGGGACCTTGATAAATGCCAGGGAAGCACCGGTGAGCGATGCAGTGCTGAGAGAAGGGGCAGACAGGGGAGAAGCGACCTGGCCCCGTGGCGCAGGCGCACCGGGAAGTGCTGCTGCTGTCAAACAGGACGGCCAAACCCAGGGGACGGATGCACCCCAGGGATGGACAAACCCTGGGGCTCCAGCACTCAGCCCCTGCCAGCTGCTGGCTTTTGCATCAGCTGCTCCCGGCCTCATCCCGTGAGCCCCGAGACCGCCCCGCGTACCGCAGCGGGACCGTCCGGGGCACGGTGCGGGTGTGGAACCAGGCTTTCATACGGACAAGCCATGGAAGGAAAGCCCTGAACATGTCCACGCGCTGCTTCCTAGTCAATGTACGTCCCTCCCCAAAACTGGCGTGCTGAGATAAAACCTGCAGAGCACGTACTGGCGTTCCCTAGGTCAAAGCTCCCAGTGCCTGCCCTGTTCCTGGCCGCAAGCAGCATGGAAGCGCACTGGTTGCGGTGGCATGGGGGCGCACGGTGCGTGCTGAAGAGCCACCGGAAAAAGATGAAGAATAGCGTTTTGATTTTAACTGAATTTACTCGTTTCAGTTGCTCCGTGTCACAGAATTAATTTAAAATACAGTTGCCCTGCAACTCACTTTTCTTGCTGCAGTACTGAAGCCTCAAAGCACGTCCAGCCGTTCCATTCTTAAGCCGTTTTCAGGCCAGCACGGTGCTGGCTGCTGGGCACTCCTACCAGCCTGGGTTTTGGAGCTGCCGCTGCTGCCCCAGCCACCCCACTCCCTGCCGTCCCTACGCCATGGCCCCAGCCTCCGGCCCCGGCCCCCAGCTCCTTTTCATCAGCCTCGCCTCGCACCAGGCTCCTGGCCCGACAGCGCAGACCAAGCCTGCTCCGCTCACTGCTCACCTCTACCACCCGCCCGTCTGCTCAACCACCGCCGTGCCAAAGCTGTAGGAACTCCTGTTAGCAAGTGTTCTCCACCAAAACTCGTCTCCTTGCACGTCTGCCTTCCCCAGCACTGCACGGCGAGGAGGAGCGGGGCAGCGCAGTGCATCCCCTGCTCTGCACGACCCTACTTCACAGACCGCTGGCGTCCTGCCCTCCTGCGCTCCTCTTTTCCGAGACGAAACCACCGCTGCGCAGGAGCCCTCTCGGGCTCTCCGGGGGCAGCAGCCCCGGGCACGGGGGCCCGGCAGCCGCGGGTGCCGTCCGCGCTGCCAGCCGCTCCTGCCATCCCGCCCGCGCTTCCAGCCGTGGCTGCACGCCGAAGCCCTTTGCCTGAGCTGTCAGCAGCAATGCTCAGGTCCGGTTTTGTGGTTTAATTTAGTTAATTTTTAACCTCAGAAGGTGACGAATTGTTACAAATTTTCTTCCTTTGTACATTACTTCTCAGCTACTGACTTGGAATTTCTTCTGCCACTGCACTCCACGTCATGCGGTGTGGATTCCCTAGTTCCGAGTAACTTCTGGAACATAACTAACGATTTTAACTGCAGAAAGGGCTTCTCTGATGTGCCAGCCATCCCCTGCCCGCACCAGCCAGACGCTGCCGAGTGGTGCCAGGCCCGGTGCAGCCCCACGGTGCCCACGCCCTCGCCGCACTGGTTTAATTTACCTCGTTTTTTTACCTCCATTTACCTCGGTTTAATTTCGCATCTTGCCTCTGCAGTGCCTCTTGCGCTCCCCCGGTTACTGAACTATTTCATGTTTTACTCCCAAGCTAAGCAAGACTTACGAAATTTCAGATGAACTTCCTACGAGCTTTTTCCTCTCCCCACACAGAGGAGTAATTCAGACACTGCCCTTCTACCTCAGTTTCTCCGCTGTGAAACTAGAGGTGGCCTGGGAGGGAAGGGAGAGTGGGAAGTTACGTTTCTTCTTCCCACTTGAGAACATTCACAGAAACTCAGAAGACCTGATGTTTAAAAAAGAGAAGCTTCCCTCCCGCTCACTTCTCCTTTACTAAAAAGACTGATATCTTGTGAAGAACGTTACAGAAATGGGGAGGGAAATGGGAGGACGGCGTTATCACAAGCGCTACGAGGAAGCTGTGTACTTTCCAAAGAAATTTTTAGGCAGGCTGCTTACACGTTGTTTCTATTTCTGTTGTTAAAATGCTCTATTGTCATTCAAATGACTGTCAGACAGCTGAGAGCAAAGACCACCATGGGGAAAATTTAAAATCACCCTCTGTCCCCTTCAATTTAAAGTTTGAGAAAGAAAATGCATTACTTGCTCACTCTCTAAGCAGGCCTCCACCAAAATCAAGGGGAAGAAGAGTGATGGCCGCTTCATTTCTCAAATAAAAAGTCCTCCGCGATTCACTCCAGAGAGAGTACTGAGCACCACCACGTATTTCACTCCACTGCCGTATACATTTGAAAGAGGTTATTTTTGTAGGGAAACCGCAGCTAGAGGCAGGCAGGCTGAGTTGGCCCTGCCTCTCCGAGCACCAAAGTCACCGTGTGGTAGCACGGCGTGGTTGTGAGAAGGACCCGGGGGTGTGTGAGAGCAGTGTGCAGGGATGGAAGAGGGAAATGCGGAACGGCAGGACAGGGAAAAGCCCCTCACAACTCGATCCCAGCCCCATGTCTCGAGGTCCAGCTGCACTGGAAGGGAAAAGTCCCACGGGGACGGGGGCTGCCGGCCACCCCGGGCAAGGCAGAAAGGAGATGACTGCAGCTCCTTGAGCACATCTGAGCCACCCAGCGACTTTCTTCCAGCCAAAGCTGTGGCTGTCTCCATGGCAAGCCAGCCCTGTGCAGGTATTTTGGGACATTTTATTTGCTGCCATCAGTGTTCATGTGGCCACAGCACCCAAGTCTCAGGCTGGGTGGGTTCTGTGGGCACAGGACAAAAGCTGTGGTTCCTGTCTACCTGTGCTTAACAGTTTGCAGGACGAGATGTAAAAGGTCAAGGAAAAACAAAAACCCACGGCAGGTAGTGGAGGGAAAGAGAAGCAATGGTCATAAAACCGTAGGAAACCCGCTGATCCAGCCAGGCAGCAACAGCATGCACAGCTCTGCTTACTCTGCCTCCCTTCTCTCTGTTTTGGCCCTGATTTGGCAAAATATCCAAGTACACGACTGCTTCGGCTGAAATTAAGACTGCTTCAGCAGATGTTGAATTGGAGCCTACCTCACAGCACCAGTAAGCACACAGAGACACGGCCTTTATCAGCACGGCACGTTTGCCTGTAACGCTCACTTTGGGATCGTATGCTGGCATGCTCCTTGCGGTACAAACCCATTGTATTGCCTGTTCATTAACATTTCTAGCTGTTCAGTACAGGACAACATTTGTGCTCATCCCTCCCCGCACTGTTTCCTAAGCTAATTTATAAACAAAAAGCCTTCTTTGCATTTTAGTCCAATAAAACCAACTAAAAATACGTTCTCAAAGATTAACCCAACCCTGGTGATGTCAGAAGAAACAAGCAGACACATTACCTGGGCACCGTGGAAGAAGGCTCTCCCTCTATCCACCACAGGCATCTACTTCTGATCCCCTGAGTTCCCTCCTAAGTTCAGGCTGGGAACGTTTCTCGGTGTGTATCTGAGCCCAAGTTACTATAATCTAACGCACCACTTTATAGGGAGATAAGGTGATCAGTGTTCACAGAGGGCATTCATTTAAGCCTGCTGGCAGGACAAGCAGCCTCAGCACCATATTTATTTAGCCCCTATCTCTGGTGGCTCTCAGTTACAAGAACTTGCCAGACTCCCATGACTGCTCCCTGCGAGTGGGGAAACGCGCTCCCATTCCTCTGCTGGCAGGGACACGCGGTGCCACAGCTGCTGTTCCTCAATTTACTGCCCGAAGGCCGTTACCCCGAAGGGCTGCACAGGGGCGGTGAAACCAGTGCCCCTGCTCGTGACTTCCCTGAGGCTTCCCTAGGAGCGCCGTGCTTTTAGGGTCTCCCACTAACCTAAGGCGCGTTCATAGCCAGGCGATGGCCGGGCCAGACGGCCCGCACAACCCAGACTGGAACCGTGCTTACTGGAACCGCGCTTACTGGAACCGCTGAGCGCACGAGCTCTTCAGGCTGGTTCACGTCAGTGCCACCCAGGAGCGAACAAGCTGAACTCGTCCCTGCTGCGCGGGGCAGCGTCCTCCCGCCTGCAGCCCCGGGACGGTTTGTGCGGCCGCTGCGCCGGGCCCTGGGCGCGGTGAGAAGTTCGGCTCCTCGGATGCCATCTTCCCCTTGCATCATCCCACCCTCCCTTCCCACACGGAGTGCTGACAAAGGAGCTACTAATGATTGACTAATTAATTAATTGTAACTAATTCAACCGCCGCATCCTGCTGATTCTCGGGAGCTATCAGGGGGCCGCACAAAGTTCCCAGAGCCGCCTTCCCTGGCCCGAAGCGCGACCGAGCAGGCGCTGCCCGGACAGAGCCGGGGCCCCGGGCCCGGCCCCTCCCGCGGCTCCGGAGCCCCCGGGGCGCCGGGGGACAAAAGGAGCGAAGCCCCGGGGTCTGCCCGGCCCGGGGGCGGCCTCTCCCTCCCGGGCACGGCTCCCCGGGGATCCCCGGTTATTGCCGCCCCTCCCGGCCCCGGGGCCCGTCCCTTCTCGCCGGAGGTGCCGGTGGGCGCTCCGCAGGTCCCCACCCGGGCAGCGGCGGCGGCTCGGCCGCCACCTCCAGCAGCCCCGCGACCGCTCCCAAACTCGGGGCGGCCGCGCCGGGGGCAGGCGGCTCCGTGTCCCCCCCCCGGCGCCCCGGGCCGGCCCCGCGCAGCGCCTACCTGCCGGCTCTCCTCGCCCCTCGGGGCCGCGCGGTGCAGCCGCAGCCCCGCGGCTCCCCCCGGACACCGGCGCGGGACGAGCGGGTGACAGGCGGGGGGCCGGGGGACGACGACGACGACACTCGCGACAGCGCCGCGCGCGCTGCCAGCCGCGACCGGCCCCGGGGCGCGGGGGGGTCCCGGCAGCGCCTCCCCCCCCCGCCGCGCGGCCCCGGCCACGCGCGTTCCCGGCACGCCCCCCCCTCCCCCCGCTCCCGCACCCCCACCCCCCCGGCTCCCCCCCGGCTCCCCCCCGGCCGCCGCGCCCCCGGTGCGGGGTCCCGGTGCGGGGTCCCGGTGCGGGGTCCCGGTGCGGGGTCCCGGTGCGGGGCCGCCGCCCCCCGCCCGGCCCGCGCCGCTCCCTCCTCAACAGGTACGTGAGCGGCCCCGCACCGTGCCGGGCCGAGCCGTGCCGGGCCGCCCCCGGCCCCGCTCCCCGCCCCGCCGCAAGTTTGGCGGCCCCGCGGCCGCGGAGAAAGTTTGCGAGCGGCGGCGGGGAAACTTGTGGGCGAGGAGCGGGGCGGGCGGACCCACGTGCGGACCGGGCACCGCCGGCGCCCCGGTCCCTCCCTCCCGCCGCCATCGCTCCCGGCTCGGCGCGGGGAAGGTGGAAGCGGGCGAGCGGGCGACATGTTGGCGGCCCTGGCCGCGGGCCTGCGGCCCCGGGGGCGCGGGGCGGCGGGGACTCACCGTGCGCTCCCGCGGCGGCTCCGCAGGGCGCGCGGGGCGGCGGCGGCGGCTGCGGGCCCGTGGGCCCGGCGCTGGGCGCGCAGGAAGGAAGGAAGGAGGGAATGAGGCAGGCTGACGTGAAGGGATGCAAAACAGCTCCTCCTAACTCGGCCGGGAGCGAGGAGCGCGGCGGCGGCGGCGGGGCCCTTTATCTCGCCGCCGTGCCCCCGCGTCCCCCCCGCCGCGCCCGGACAAGTTTCCCGGGCTCCGAGCGGCTCCGAGCGGCCCCGCGCCCCGCGCCCGGCCCGCTCCGGCCGCCGGCTCTGCCCGGAGCCGGGCCCGCCCCCGGCACCGGCCGCGGGGAACAAAGCTGCGGGGCGCGGCTCGCCCGCCGGGGCTACCGCAACGCTGCCGGTAGCGGGGGCGGCCGCCGACCACCGGGACCCCCCCGCCGAGCCCGGGCTGGCGCTGGCCGCGACCACCTGTGGCGGAGCGGCCCAGGCCCGCGGGGCGCAGCGGGAGAGCGAGCGGCCGGCGGCGGCCCCGGCCCCGGCCGTGCGTGGGGACGCGTCCCCCGTGTGCGGGGCCTCCCGCCCGGCGGCGCTCCGGGGGCCGCTCCCGGGGTCACCGGCCGGGGGGGGGCACAGCACAGCACGTGGCTGCCCGTGGGGCTCGCCCCCGGCGCGCGTCCCCGGAGCCCTGCCCTGGCGCCAGGCGGCAGCTGGGCATCGCCGTCCCGTCCACACGGTGGGGCCCTCGGGCCGGGGTGTACCGCGGGGGGCTCGGCTGTCCCCAGAAGGAAAGGCCGGCCGCCCCTCGGTGGGCAGAAGTTTCCCTGTTCCCCAAACTATGCCGTGGCTGGGGGTTGCTGTTCAGGCCCCTTGGAGGTTCCAGGGGTGGGTGGAGGGGCTCTGGGGAGCGGGAGGGGGCTGCGGTGGCAGGAAGGTGGCACAGGGTTGTGGCAAGGAGTGGTGATGGCTGCCAGGCCCCTTGTGGCTGCTGCCAGGGGACAGGGGCTGCAATGGGAGAGGAGGAGGAGGTGAGGGTCTTCTCCTGCAGGGAGCGGTGGAAGAGGGAGCGAAGGCAGCGGGGATTCAGCTGATGCATGTGAAGGCAGAGACTCATCTCCATGGAAGCAGGGGGAGCTGGACAGACTAATCACAGCGAAGAGTTTGTTTGAAAATGCAGTCCTTTGTCTCACAGACAGACTTTTCATTTTCACTATTTTTTTGTGTTCTTAGGTGAAAACTGATGTTGCCAATATGTATAAACTCTCAGCAGTCATGGGTATCACTTCACATATCTACAGTGCATATGGAGTGCTGGTCCAGCAACCCTGGAACATTATATCTGCTCTCTGACTGGCCTGGTTCAAAGCTCTGCCGGAAACCAGACCCATCTGATGCTAATATTCATGGCACTGACACTCGCCTCCTTGTGCCTGCAATCCTTGCTCACTGCGTGGGCTTTGTTAAGGATGGAGTTTGCCTGTGCCAATATTTACAAATATTAAAAGATCATCAGTAGGGCTGAAGCAGACTGGTGTCCCCCCGCGCAGTACAGGGGGCGCAGAAGTGGCTGGGGAAGGATGGGGACGCTCGCACGAGCTGCACAGACATGGCAAGGGTGGGCACGGGGCGAGTATGGGGGGCGCGGAGCAGGAAGGGCGCTGGGGCAGGAGGGGCAGCGGCTGGGGAGCCAGGCGGCCTGCTGGGGAGCAGCCCCTCGGCCAATCAGCGTGCGCGGACAGGGGCCCCTGGGCAGCGGCAGCCAATGGCGCCTTGCGGACACGATCCGGCAGCGCCCTGGCAGCCCCGATGCAGCCGTGGGGCCTGCAGTGGTGTCACCGCAGCCGCTCGCTCACTGCCCCTCCTCAAAGGAACGGGGAGAAGGTACGATGGAAAAGGGCTTCAGGGTTGAGATAAGGACAGGGAGATTGCTCACCAATTACTGTCACGGGCAAACCAGACTCAGCATAGGGAGATTACTGTAATTTATTGCCTATTACTAACAGACTAGTGTGGTGAGAAACTAAAAGCACAGTACTCCCCCCCATCCATCCATCCTACCTCCTGTCCCCGAGTAGTGCAGGGGAACGGGGATTACAGCCAGCCCGTAACACTTCATCTGCCGCTCCTTCACGGTCCCTCACTGCCCCTGCTCCATGTGGAGTCCCTCCCACAGGATGCCGTCCTTCCCACACTGAGCCTGCAGGGACTGCCCACAGGCAGCAGCTCTTCAAGAACTACTCCCACATGGCTCCGTACCACGGGATTCATCCGTCAGGAGCAAACTGCTCCAGCACAGGTCCCCCATGGGCAGTAGCTCCCCCCAGACCCCCTGCTCCTGCGTGCGCTCCTCTACATGGGCTGCAGCTCTGGCCTGGGGCCTGCTCCTGCGGGGGCTCTCCATGGGCTGCAGCCTCCTCCAGGCCACATCCACCTACTCCACCGGGGGCTCCTCCACTACAGGAGAACTTCTGCTCTGGTGCCTGGAGCACCTCCTGCCCTCTTTCACTGACCTTCATGTCTGCGGGATTGTTTCTCACTTCTGTCTCCCAGCTGCTCTTGTGTGGCATTTTCTTCTCCTCCATGTCTTAACCACACTCTCACAGAGGCCCAAGCAGCATCGCTCGTTGGCTGAGGTCTAGCCAGGAGCGGGTCCCCTTTGGAGATGTCTGGAGCTGGCTCTGACCTCATGGGGGGCAGCTGCTGGGCTCTGCTGGCGGGGGGCACTCCTGCTGTCCCTCGGACATAGCACTCTGGCCTTGGCACCCCAGCGCACGGCGGCGATGCCTCAGCCAATGGCAAACCGCAGCCATGAGCCTTGCAGGAGCCTCGCAGCCTCAGCCAATCAAAACGCGCAGATATGATTCGTCATCAGGCCCGTAGCCACAGCCAATCAAAACGTGCGGATATGATCCCGTATCAGCCTCTCTGCATCAGCCAATCAAATCTTGCGGTTGTGATCCTTGCAGCAACCTGCCCATCTCAGCCAATCAAATCGGGCAGATGTGACCTTTGCACTAGCTTTGCAGCCTCAGCCAATCAAAACATGCAGACACGATCCTTCGGGCAGCCCAGAAGCCTCAGCCAATCAAAACTAGCAGCCATTATCCGTGTGGCAGCCTCGCAGCCACAGCCAGTCAAAGCATGCGGACACGAAGCTCACAGGAGGCTCGTGCTGTCAGCCAATCACAGCTGGCTGCCACAATGCCTGGGGTGGCTGAGCAGCCTCAGCCAATCACCTTGTGCAGACGTGAGCCTTGCCTTGCTCCCAGGCTCAGCCAGTCCAAACGTGTCGACATGGCTCTCCAGCGGGCTCACACCTCAGCCAGCCACGGCTCAAGGCCATGGCCCCTGGAGGAAGAAAGCAGCCACAACCCTCCCAGCCTCAGCCAATCAAAACCCGCAGACATGATGCTTGCAGCACCTCCGCAGCCTCAGATAATGGCGTCTCGAACAAAACGATGATGTCAGCAGACCCACAGCCCCAGGTAACCACAACGCGTGGACACGGTGCTTGCAGTGCCCTTGGAGCCTCAGCCAATCCAAATCCGCAGACACAATTCTTCAGCAGCCTCTCAGGCTCAGCCAATCAGAACTCGGGGGCATGACCAGGGGGTGAGGAGAGCAGCCTCAGCCAATCACAGCTTGCGGACATGATGCTCGGGGCAGCTCGGCAGGCTCAGCCAATCAAACAGCACGAACTCGGCTCTTCAGCAGGCTTGCAGCCTCAACCAATCAGAACGTGCAGACACGATCCTTGCCGCAGCCTGACATTCTGCGCCGACCACAACGTGCAGATGGGATTCTCCAGCAGCCTTGAAGCCTCAGCCAATGAAAAAGCGTGAACGTGATTCTTCTGCAGGCTCACAGCCTCAGCCAATCACAACGAGCGGACATGATCCTTGCAGCAGCCTTACAGCCTCAGCCCATGGTGTTTTGTGGGCATGATTCTTCAGCAGCCTCGGAAGCTCAGCCAATCAAAACTCATGGATATGATTCTTGTTTCAGGTTCACTGCATCAGTCAGTAAGAATTGGTGCACATGATGCTTGCAGCAGCCTCACAGGCTCAGACAATTGAAAAGTGCGGACACAATTCTTCTGCAGGCTCACAGCCTCAGCTGATCAAAACTCCCAGATACGATCCTTGCAGCAGCCTAGCAGCTTCATCCATTCAAAAGCAGTGGACATGATGCTTGCAGCACCTTCACAGCCTCAGTCAGTCAAAACTTGCAGACATGGTGCTTACAGAGACCTCCCCGCATCAACCAACCAAAATCTGCAGACACAATCCACGCAGTGGCCTTGCGACCTAAGCCAATAAAAAAGTACGGCTACATTCCTCAGCAGGCTTGCAGCCCCAGCCAATCAGAACTCAGGGACTTGAACTGTGTAAGGAGGATAGCAGCCTCAGCCAATCACAACGCACGGCCGTGATCCTGTCAGCAGCCTCACAGCCTCAGCCAATCCGAATGTGCACACGCGACTTGTCATCTGCCTTGCAGGTTCAGCCAATCAACACTTGCAGTCCTGATGCTCGCTGTAGCCTTGCAGCCTCAGCCAATCACAACTTGAGGACATGATTCCTGCGGCAGCTCCTCATGCTCAGACAACGTAGTCTTGCAGACATGGTGCTTGCAGCAGACTCTCCACATCAACCAAACTGTGTAGACATGATCCCTGGAGCGGTCTCAAAGCCCGAGCTGATGAAAAAGTGTGGGTATGGTTGTTCAGCAGGCCTGCAGCCTCAGCCCATCGTAACTCAAGGACACAACGTGTGTAGGGAATAGCAGCCTCATCCAATCAGAAGCCGCGGATATGATCCTTGTAGGAAGATGCTAACCTCAGATCATCACAATACACGCTCACGATCCTTGCAGCAGCCTGGTAGCCTCGGCCAACCAACACCTGTGGACATGAAGCTTGTGGCAGCCTGGCAGGCTCAGCCAGTCAAAAAGCACAGACACGGTTCTTCAGCAGGCTCACAGCCGCAGCCGTCAGAACTGGTGGACATGATTTTTGCAGCTTCTTCACAGCCTCAGACCATGGCACCTTATGGACATGGTACTTACAGCACCGCCACCGCATCAACCCATCAGAACGTGCGAACGTGATCCTTACAGCAGCCTCACAGCCCCAGCCACTCAAAATCTGCAGACACGATTCTTCAGCAGCCTTGAAGCCTCAGCCAATCAAGACCGGTGGACATGATCCTTGCAGCAGCCTCACAGCCTCAGCCAGCGGTGTCTTGCAGACCTGATTCTTCAGCAGTGTTGCAGGTTCAGGCAGTCACAATTCAGGGCCATGATCCTTGCATCACATTTGACGCACCAGCCAGTCCAAGCTCACAGACACGGTGCTTGCGGCAGCCTCTGTGCCTCAACCAATCACAGCGCGTATCCTCCCACCCGTGAGGCTGCCGATAGCAGCCTCAGCCAATCAACACTCACCGATGTGATCCTTGTAGGAAGGTGTTAGAATCGTGGAATCACAGAATGGTTTGGGTTGGAAAGGACCTAAAAAAATATCTAATTCCACCCCCCTGCCATGGGTAGGGCCCCCTGCCCCCAGCCCAGGCTGCCCCCAGCGCCATCCAGTCTGGCCTTGGGCACTGCCAGGGATGGGGCCCCCACAGCTCCTCTGGGCAGCCTGTGCCTGTGCCTCACCGCCCTCTGAGTGAAGAATTTCTTCCCTATATCTAATGTAAATCTCCTCTCTTTTAGTTTGAAGCCATTACAAGCCAGTGGCCATTGATGTGGTTTTCTCTGGTGAAATGGGCATGGGTTGTTCCTTTCACCACCATGCCCTATGGGGCATGCATGCCGCGGTTTCGGTGTTTCACTCTGGTGTCACTCTGGTGACAGGCACAGTGCTGGGGCAGGTCTGCACCCATGGGTGCAGGTGGCCCCTCCTGCAGAGCCTGGTGTCCTTTCTCCTGGATCTTTGCCATCTTGCCCCTCTTCAAATCAGCAGCGTTAAATCCTGGTCACAAACGAGGTTTTTGTATGAAGGCTGTAGCAAAGATGGCTTCTCTGTACCCAAGGTTATTTTATTCCCCTTTTCCCACCAAGCAATGATCTTTACGTTCCCTCTTTCTTCCATCGCACAGTGCACTGAATCCTTCTCGCAGCCCTTGATGTCCCTCCAGCCGTGACCGCCGTGCCATCCCTGTCTGTTAATCCCGGCCCCGTGCCCTTTGTCTCCCTCTGATTTTCTGGTGGGGAAGGCGCTCGGGCAGCTGGCACTGCCGGGGGCTGGTTCCTCCCCGTGACCCGACGGGCCGTGTTCCTTCACCGGTCTCAAAGTCGCTCAGCACGGGGGGGTCGCAGCCGGCGGCCGCCTTCCCGCGCACCTGGGTGCCGGTACCCCGCGGTAGCGGGGGGCGGGGCGAGCCGGGGCCCCGCCCACGACCCCCCCCCCCGAAGGGCGTGGCCAGCCGCACGGCCCCGCCCAGGCGCCCCCGCCCCGCCCGGTCGCCGCAGCCCCGTGGCGGTGGCGCCCCCTGGCGGCGCGGACGGGAGCAGCTGCGGGGCCCGCGGCCGTACCGGGCCGTACCGGGCCGTACCGGGCCGTACCGGACCGGCTCGTGCCGGGCCGTGTGGGACCGTGCCGGGCCGCGCCGCGCCAGCCCTGGGCCGGCCGCAGGGGCCCAGCTCGCGGCCAGGGGGAGCGGCTGCGCTCGCGGCCCGTGCCGCGGGGGGGTCCGCGGGTTCCCGCTGAGCCCCCCCGGGGCGGGGGCGCGGGGACCCCGGGGCTCTGACCGCCGGGCCCGGAGCCGCCCCGCCGCCGCGTTTCCGGGGGCTTCCTGCGGGGGGGCCGCGGCCGCCGCCGGCCCCGTTCTGCTTCCGGCGCGTCCCGGGGCAGCCGCCGGGATGATCAACGCCGTCCTGGTGTTCAACAACCACGGCAAGCCGCGGCTCGTCCGCTTCTACCAGCACCTGGTGCGGGGCCGGGGGCGGGGGGCAGCGGGGCTCGGCTGGGGCTGGGGGCCCGGGGCGGCGGGGGCGGGCGGGGAGCGCTGGGTGCGCAGCCCCACGGCAGGGCCCGGGCCCGCGGGGGGTCCGGGCGGCGGCGGGGCTCCGGGCTCCGGGCTCCGGGCTCCGAGCTCCGGGCTCCGTGCCCTCCCGGCCCTCCCGGCCCTCCCGGCCCCGCCGGCCCCGAGCAGCGCGGGCGCTCCGCGTCTCCCCGGGCCGCCGTTCCATGGCCGCCTGCCCTCGGCTCCCCGCAGGCGGAGGAGGTCCAGCAGCAGCTCATCCGGGAGACCTTCCACCTCGTGCTCAAGCGGGATGAGCACATCTGCAACTTCCTCGAGTGCGGCAGGTAACCGCCTGCCCCGTGGCGAGGGGGCGGCCCTGGGGGGCTCAGCCCCGGCCCCGCACCTGCAGCCCCTTGCCCGTGTCTCCGCAGCCTGTTCGGTGGCGCCGACTACAAGCTGATCTACCGGCACTACGCCACGCTGTACTTCGTGTTCTGCGTGGACTCCTCCGAGAGCGAGCTGGGCATCCTGGACCTCATCCAGGTCCGTCTGCGGGGGGACCCCGCTGCCAGGGGGTGGCCGCCGTGAGCGCGGGTGCGGCTGCTCAGCCCCCGGGTGCCTGGGCAGAGACCCTTGCCCGGAGCAGCTGGAGATGCTGTGATGGGCAGCGGGTGCTGCCAGCAGCGGGGACAGCGTGGGATGGTGTTCCCTGCCATGAGTCGTGCCCAGACCCTTCCTCCTGGGCTGGGTGCTGCAGGCGTGATGGGGCTGGATGCTGTGCACAATGGCTGCGTCCCAGGGCAGTGCTGTGCCCGCACGGGGTGCAGCTGTGGCAGTGCTGGGGACACCCCTGGACCCTGAGTTGGGGTGCTGGTGCTGGCAGGACAGCAGTGCCCAGGTCCACAGGGAGCCCGGTGCCAGCGCAGTGACACCAGCACCGGGTGTCTGTGCCCTCGGCCTGTGACTCTGTAGCAGCACCAGCACTCTGCTGGGCCCGGAGGGGGGTGCCTTCCCCCATGTGCGGTCCCTGCTGGCCGGCCCGGCCTCCTCAGCATCCCCGTGGCACTTACACGTCTGAAACACGTCTGTGCATGGAAGTGACAGAAGCTGCTCTGTGAACGCAGCCAGGTGCTGCACGTGTTGGCTGACACACGGCTTGGAACTCGCCTGTGGGGAAACACCAGGGAAGTGCACCTCAATGAACGTATTATTCCTTTTTTTAAATCGTGTTCAAAACCTGCGTAGACTTCCAACGTGACCTTTGCTAAATCCAGCAGAGGCACACTGAGAGTGCTGGCGCAGCAGGCTGTGGGAGGATGCGTGCTGTGCCCGGATCAGCTGTTGTGGCTGCGCAGTTCCCAGAGCTCAGCCCCTTTCAGGCAGTTCCAGCCGGCTGCAGGCCTGCCCCGGGCACGGTGACCAGCCCTTGTCCCAGCTGGTGCCCGTGGCTGCAGTGGATCCAGGCACCAACACCTGGGTTTCTCCCCCAGAAAGGCCAAGTTCTGCATTTCGGTGCAGTTGTCCTTGTGCCAGGCCCTTTGAGCTTGGCCCTGGGTCAGATCCCTGCACCTGGATGTTCTGGGTGCCAGGGGCAGTACCAGGAACAGCAGAAGACAATAGCAGCCGGGTACAAAAATCTCTTCGGGGGAAGACTGCCTTTTGTTGTCCCAGCACCATCAGGCAGTGCCCCTGTAAAAGGCGTTTTCCTTGTCTGGCTGCACCCCACGCAGGTCTGCCCAGCCTGCTCTGTGCCACCCCTGTCCTACAGCTGTCCCTGGTGCTTCGGCTTTCCTGGGGCACGGCTCCTGGGGAGCCTTGGTCTGGGCAGGTGGGATTGTTGGGGGCAGGTGGGATTGTTGGGGGTGGGTGGGATTGCCAGGCCTTGGCCCTGGTTAGGCTGCCAAGAGCGATCTGATGCATTCTGGTCAGGGCCGTAGCTCTTTGTGGGTCCTGCTCTGCGCTGACCTTCCCTTTCCCCCCCCCTCAGGTGTTTGTGGAGACGCTGGACAAGTGCTTTGAGAACGTCTGCGAGCTGGACCTCATCTTCCACATGGACAAGGTGGGTTCCTGGCTTCTGCCTGCTCCACCAGCGCGTCCCTTGCCAGCCCCTCGCTGCTCCGCAGCCCTGCCCGCTGCAGTGCCCGCGGCCCCGAGTGCAGCGCCTGGCTCCAGGCCCGGGGGCTGTGCAGGGGCTGCCGCGAGCTCGGGGCTGCTGTGCCCGGAGTGAAACCCTGCTGGGGCCGCGTGCTCTGCTGCAGCGTGCCAGGGCTTTGTGCCTGAGGGCTGCTCCTGGGGGCTGCCCCTGGGCAGCAGGCTCCGTGCTGCGGCTTTGCTCCTCACCTTCCACAGGGACCGGCGCTGGCGGAGCTGCGCGCGGCTCTGGCTGTGTGCGGGCGTTTCGCCTTGTCTGCTGTGCTGCAGGACGCCATCTGGGGCCTCGTTAATGTTTCGGGGGAGTTGCAGGGGAAAAAAAAGGAGAAACAATGGAAGTGTTTGGAATACAAAGTGTTTGGTAAACTTTCATTTGAGCCACAACCTCTAATGTTTCCTCTTTAGCTGGACAGAGCCTCTGGGCGGAAATGTCTTCTCTTTGATCGTCTCCTAGATGGAGCTGCAGATAGCAGGGTCTGTCCTTAGGGGAAGGAGGGTTAGTTGACGTGTGCTGGACTTGTGCTGCTGTTGATAAGGCTGTTCCTACTTTCTTGAAGACAAAACATGCCAACAAAAAAAAAGGAGTGAAAAATCGATAAGGCTGTAAAATGTTCCCTTCCTGTTGGTGATTCTAACTTAGGAACTGTCTGGCAGAGAAACAGAACTAGCAAATGTTCTTAGGTGACCTAAAGCAGCTGAATGTTCTAGCAACTGGTTAAGTAAGACTTTGACTTTTTTATTTGACTGGCTGTAAACTTTTAGAGATGTTACAAGGTTGATTATTTTGTCAGCAAAAGTGCTCTTATCAAAGCAAGCAAAAGAAGAGGGATAGTAAGGAAGATTGTAAGAGGAATTCAGGGAAGAAGTGATGACAGCCTCTGAAATCTAAGGCCACATCTTGGGTAGGGTGCACTTTCATTGACTTGTTTTGTGGCATGGCTGAGACCTGGCAGCTTTACACTGAATCAGCAACCTGCAGGCAGAAGAGGTTGCCCCGTTGCTCATGCGCTTAGCAGTAGCACGAACTGCCCTTCCTCCGAACCCTTTTGCCAAGCTGAGAGTTCAAAGGAGAGAGAAGTCAGGGAGGGTTTCTGATAGGGACAGTCCTGGGCTCAGCTTTCCCCAGGCTCGCGTGTTTGGCCTGTTTATATCCGGTGCTGTGCTCCCTTTGTTTCCCAGCCTTGACTTTGGTCCTTGGCCGCTATCGGCCTGCCCTCCTGTTTGGCCCTGCTGTCTTTCTGTGTTTGGCATTTGTTTGTTTCTGGGAGGTCGGGCACCTGCTGTCCAAGTGCTGGTGGCGGCGCAGCACTGGGACGTGGGGCCCACGGCCGTGCCCGCTGCTCTCCCCGCTGCCCCTCGCACGCCCGGGCAGGGCTGCGTGCGGCCGGGTTCCCCCCGCTGCCGGGGCTTTGCCCTGGCAGGGGCTGCGCAGGAGCGGCCGGGCACCACGCTGCACAAATCCAGCACAAATTTTGTGAGTCCCTGACTAGAAGGGGTGAGGAATTAGGCTGACACCAACTGGAAAATGCTGGTTTGCTGAGCGGAGACTTTGGCTGAGAACGTGCTGAATGCAGCGGGTTCTGGCTGGGATTGGGGTGCCGATGCCCCGGGGCAGCAGCGCGGGGTCCGGGCCGTTGGAGCTGTGTTCGTGGCCCCCGGCCCTGCACAAGGGGAGGCTGCGGGCACAGAAGTCGTGGGGAGGCCCCGAGGAGGCTGCGGGATGGGGGGGTCTCACTGCCCAGCCCCTGCGCCTCGTGCATCAGAGGAGAACGTGAGCAGCGCCCAGCAGCTGCGAGCTCCCGGGGGGGACGCGGTTTGTTCAGGAAGCCCTGTGTTCAGTTTGGAAAACAAAAGGTTGTTGGGATTTCTGCCCTGCTGGTTTTGTTCCAATTTGGACTGAAGCCAGATCTTGAAGGAACAACATTTCCTGCATCCCAGATGCTCTCGGGTTGCGGGGAGCTGCCAGCGCCATGGGGGTCGGTGTGTGCAGGGGGTGGGCACAAACCGGGACGGTGCTGAGGGGGGTGCACGGAGGCAGCTGGGCTGCCGGGGTGTCCCGGGCAGGCTGGGCTGTGCCGGGCCCTCACCGTGCTGCTGCCAGCCTGGTCCCCTCGCCGTGCTGCTCCTGGCGCTGTCGGATCCAACAGAGCCGGCAGAGGGGCTGTGGGGGCACCGGGCCCGTGGCTCGCACAACGCTGGATTCTCCCCTCCTTGGGGAAGGGTTCTCAGTACTGTTTTGTTTTTCAGTGCATTGCTCTGGCAGTGTTTGTCGCACAATATTCGCAAGTGCAATCAGCCCTCATGCAGCCATAAAACAATGTAATAACTTAACCATCTTCCAGGAATAGCATATTTTGCGGAAGTAACCAGAGAGCCATAAACTTGTTATCTGTGCTGGATGGTGCTGGAAGCTGCTGACTTAGCAGGAAAGCTGGTGCTGTGCGGGTTGGTGTAACCGAAGGTGTGTTGCAGCAGCACAGCACGTCCCAGCCCACCTGCGGCCCTTTTTTCTTCTTTTTCTCGGGTTGCAAACCAAGATGGGCCCTGTCCAGGGCTGTGTTTGTGGGGCATTGCTGGCGTCCTGGGGCTGGCGGGAGGCAGCAGCTCACAGCTCGGGGACTGCTTCGTCTTGTCCTTGGGCCTGGGTGACCCAGGGGAAGGAAGGGGACTCTCTTAACAGTTTTGTGCCTTGTGTGTGCGTGCCACAGCCCCATCTTTTCTAAGAGAAAGCAATGAAGCTGGGCTCTGCCTCTGGCCTGGCTTTCTGTGTAGAAGGACCTGGTCCTGGGAAGAAGCGGTGTGCTTGGAGGCTGCGGGGAGGCCCTGGGCGCCTGTCAGTGGATGAGGCTGCCCCTTTGTGAGGACGGGGCTGCCCTCTTGCCCTTGGAGCTCTGTGTACGGGGCTGTCAGGCCCGTGCTTTCTGGCTGAGAGGAGGAAGGAGCTGGGTTTGCCTCAGGTCGATGTTGTCCCCAGCGTGGCTTCCACGCCAGCCTGCCCCTGTGCCCCTCTGGCACAGTCACGGGCTGGGTTCGCAGCCTGCTCTTGTGTTCCAGGTTCACTACATCCTGCAGGAGGTGGTGATAGGCGGCATGGTCCTGGAGACCAACATGAACAAGATCGTGGCGCAGGTAGAGGCCCAGAGCAAGCTGGAGAAGGCGGAGGTGAGTGGCGATGCCGCAGCTCTCTGGTGGGGCCTGCGGCAGGGACAGCCCGGGGCTTTGGGGGCGCGGGGAGATGTGCTCAGGTGTCGGCGTGGGGTGGCAGGAGGGCAAAACGTGTGCCTGTGCAAGGGGCTGGTGTCCTCCAGGCCGCGATGTGGGTGGGCGGCGTGCGGGGGCTGCCTCTGTGGGGCGAGAGGGGCTGGCGCGAGTGGGGTGCCCCCAGTGAACCCAGCCTCTGCCTGTGCACGTCCCCGGGGAGAGGGCTCGGGCACCGCTTCCCGAGCTGTGCTCCGTGTTTGGGAGCGCAGGGAGCAGCCCGAGCACGGCTGTCACCGCTCCTGTCAAGGTTAATAACGTGAGGCAGTGAAAAGTTTATGGCCCCTGTTTGCACTGTCATTTTGAAGACGTGGCCGTGATGTGATAGCAGGAAGTGAGAAGCCGCGCGGCCCCTGCCTCCGCAGATAGCCTGCTGTCAGCGGCGTCCGAGCCTCGGGGGGGGCTGCAGCTTGGGCGTGAGCCCTTCCCGGCAGGCTCGGGGCAGGGCTGCGGGCGTTGGGCTGCGTGTGCTGCGTGTGCTGCGTGCGCCGTGCTGCAGGCGTTGGGCTGCGTGTGCTGGGCTGGGTGTGCTGCGCTGCGGGGGCAGCGGGGCTGAGCGCTCACCGCTCCCCTCTCGCCAGCAGGGAGGCCTCTCGGCCGCTCCGTCCCGTGCCGTCTCGGCCGTGAAGAACATCAACCTGCCAGAGATCCCTCGCAACATCAACATCGGAGACATCAACATCAAAGTGCCCAGCCTGTCCCAGTTCATGTGAGAGGCCCGAGGCGAGGAGGGACCACGGCCTGGGCTCGCTCTGGCAGGGGGGAGCCGGTGTCTGCTGGGCTCCCCGTGCCTGCCCGGGGCTGGCAGAGCGCAGAGAGCAGCGTTGGGGCCCAGCAAGAGCAGAGCGGTGTCTGTCACCCTGGGCACTGAGCTGAGCCGTGCCCTCTGGTCACCCAACAAGAGTGGCTCTTCTTCCGTGTCCCCCCTCCACGGTGGATGTGCAGCCTCTCCTCGCTCTGTGCTGGGCAGAGCCGAGTCCTGCCGCTCCGAGCGCTTCTTGGGATCGTTCCTTGCCAAAGCACCCCTGTAGCTGATGGCTCCAGGAGGAGCCGTAGGTTGTCCTGCTTCTCTGCCCTCCCTGGGCTGGATGGCTCCGTGCCGTGCCTGGTGGCTCCGTGCCCACTCTGGGCCAGCTCAGTGGGATCAGGCCCCAAGTGGCCTGGTCGGGGCAGCACGGAGGCACCCGCTGGGCAGGGGCACGGCGTCGGGAGGGGAGGGCGTTGGGGAGCTGCACGCTGCCTCCGGGGCCCCTGCCGAACGCTGCTGGGGGGCCGGGTGGAACCTGTCCGCATGCCCCTGCCGCGCCCAGGACACGTGCACGCGTGCGCTGAGAGCATGTCCTTCCTCCTAATAAACCACTGTGAGAACCCGTGTCTGGTGGGTGCTGCTGGCCTGGCTGGACAGGGATGCGGGGCCGGGGGCTCCGTGCAGCTCTGCTGCCTGGCAGAGGCTGCTGGTGGCGTGATGGGGGCCTGGGGTGCTGCCCGCTGGAGTGCTGCGTCCCCGCAGCAGGTGGGGGTGTGGGATGGCCACGCCGTGGGGCCGGGACAGCGGTGTCCCCTGCTCGGGGCCTTGGGCAGCTGGGCCCCCAGCCCGTGCCCTGCCCGCTGCCCTCCTGCCGGCCTCCCTGCCTTCTGTGCCGCGGAGCATCCCCATCCCCAAACCCCGCAGCTGTGGCTGGGTGCTGGCGAGGAAGGGAAGGTGGCAGCCACATCTCTGCTCGGCGGTACCCCGTGCCCCCGGCTCCCCCCCGGCCCACCAGCCACCAAGATCCGGGCTGGCGCGGGGGCCCCTTCCTGTCCTGTTTCCCTCCTGCCTGCCCTGGGCCAGCTGCGCTCCTGCGGGCTCTGCCTCCACTTCCCCTGGCAGGGAAACGGTGACTCTGCTTGGAAGGAATTTTCCTGCTGTCTCCCCTCTCTGCGACTTAACCCTTCCCCAGCTGGCCAGCGTACGCCCCAGCAGCTCGCGAGGTCACCGAGCTGGGCAGCCGTTTCTTCACTGCTGCCAGCCCTCCTCCTCCTCCTTCCCCTCCCAGCAGCTGCTGCAGCCACGAGCGGTGCGGCGGGACGTGTCGGGGTGGGACGTGTTGCGGGCTGGGACAGGGCAGCGAGGGGCTCAGCGTGGTGCCGCCGTGCTCCAGGCAGCCCGGGCAGGGGGGGAAGGGGGCGATGGGCAGGCAGCCCCGGCTGCACTGGGCCGTGCCCGCGCCCCAGCCCGGTGCTGTGGTGGTCAGCAGCGCGTGCCTGGCCACACGTGACGGTGAGACGTTCGGGCACCTCCGGTAACAGCTCCGTCCTCGCCACACTTTCCTGTGTCCCACCAGAGCATCAGCCCCGTGGGGCTGCACGACGCCGAGGGCCGTGGAGGGTGCTGCGGCTGGGTGAGTCCGGCTGCTCCCTTGTCCCTCTTGCGTGCAGGGCTGGGCAGGGAGAACGGGGTGGGCCAAGCCCCCGGCCCCCTCCCAGGAGGGCTGCAGCCCTGAGCCCAGCAGCGTGGGGACAGCCCCGGCTGGGTTGGGGCAGGGGTGGCCCTGCGAGAGGAGAGACCTCGCTCCCGCTGCCTGGGGCAGGGCTGCTGCACAGTGCGAGGCGAGAGCCGGGGCTGGCCCCCAGCCCCTTGGCCCTGGGAGGCTGCTGGGGGCCGGCCCGTCCCCGGCCAGGCTTTGGCACTGACGAGTTTCTGGGTTCCCCTGAACTCAGCCGGGGCTTGCTGTTGGGAGCACGTCCCCCTGCCCTGGCCTCCCTCCCTGGCAGTGCGATGGGGGGCAGCAGGATGGAGCCTGGCACGTGCCCAGCCCTTCCGCAGGCACCTGCACACCCTCGACAGGAGTGTTTAACCTCTCCCTGCCACGGACAGGGTGAGATTTCTGCCCCCATCCTGCAGGGACGATGTTCCCGGGGTGCCCAGGTGCACTGCGTGCCGAGGGGTGCACAGCCAGGCTGTCGCTGCTGGCAGGTGG
This sequence comes from Anser cygnoides, assembly GCF_040182565.1. NCBI lineage: Eukaryota > Metazoa > Chordata > Aves > Anseriformes > Anatidae > Anser > Anser cygnoides. Next base: position 483,573 of record NC_089883.1, read on the forward strand.
TGGCTTGTCCCCTGGTGGCTTGTCCCCTTCCTTGTTACCCCCAGGGACGAGTGTGCTGGCAAAGGCCGGTGTGAGGGAGGGGACACTCGGCAGGGTGCTGGGGGCTCTGGGGGCTGGGCAGACAGGGGCGTTTTGTCCCTGGCAGCGGGGCACTGGGGTGCCCAGGCTGTGCACCGCTGGTGGGCAGCCTCCTCCAAGCAGTGCCTTCCTGATGGGGCAGTGGTGGCCGAGGTGGGGCCTGCAGCTTGGTGGCATCCCCGTCTGCCCTGGGGGGCCTCGGTCTGCCCAGGCCCGGCAGCGCCTTCCCCAGACAGCGGTGCCTCGCCCTGTCCCCGTGCCGGTGCTGTGCCGGACAGCCCTGGCTCCCCGGCTGGGCTCTGTGCCGCAGCCCCCCTGCACCATGCCGTGGCCCCCCAGCCCTCCGGGTAGGGGCGGCCAGCAGCCCAGGGGTTAAGGTGCCGAGGAATGGTTCAGGTTACTTCCCTTGGAGAATGAGGAGGAAACTTTCCTTCCTACTGGCGCCTGAACTAGCGGAGCAGAGAGCCGAGCGCTGGGCGCCTCGATGGCAACGGGGCAGGCGGGAGCCCCGGCGCCTGCTGCACCCCACGGCTGAGCGCAGGAAGGTGGGTGCTGGGCAGACCCCGCAGCCACTGCTCCTGGGGCTGGGGGCCTGCCTGGGGCATCTGTGGGCTGTGCTGGGGGACGAGGGGCTGTGCACACGCAGGGGCAACAGCGGGACCGTGGCGTGTGGGACGGGGTCTGGCGGCGTGCTCGGGGCTGTGGCGCTCATGTGCGTGGGGGCTGCGGAGCACATATGTGATGGAGGGGCTCCGGGGGTGTGAGGGGTTATGGAGTGAGCGTGCGGCTCAGGAGAGCTACGGGGAGCAGGGAGCTGCGTGTGCACCGTGGGGCTGGAGGTGGTGGGCAGGGAGCACCCGACGCCGGTGCCCGCCGGTGGGACTCCGGGCACGGGACGAGGGTGTGCGCTGTCTGCGGGGACCCCTGTGGAGGTGGGGGCTCTGCGGGGAGGCTGGGGGCTGCGAGCCTGTGTGTGCTGGGGTGGGGGAGATGGAGCAGGGGGTGGTGTGGGGCGGTGCAGGCGGCTGTGCCGGGCTGGGAGCGGTGTGTCGGGGGGGCTGCTGTCGGTGGGTGAGAAGTACGTGGGGTTGGGCGCTGGGGTCTGCGTGGGGGAGCCGGCTCTGCAAGGGCACAGAACAGCGGTAGGTGTGCGGGGCCCCCCCCCGGTCTCCAGGGTGCCATCCCAGCCATGGCTTGGGGTATGTTGTCTCCCAAACCCAGTTCCCAAAGCAAGGTCAGGGGCCTGGCTGTGCTACAGGCAGTGGAGGCTGCCCAGACTGCGGGGCCAGTGGGGCTGTGCGGGGCAGGGAATGGCCGGGGGCGCTGCAGCCTCCCAGGGCTGCTCTGCCAGCTGCAGCGATGCTGGGTGCATCTGGGTGCTGATGGGGACAGGGCGCAGTTCCCCAAGGACACCTCTCACCCTCTTCCCCAGTCTGCCCCTTGCCCCGTTGTGCCTGCTGCCAGCAGAACCAGCCCAGGTCAACACCGCTGGAGGAGTCAGACCCTGGGAAGTTTCTGTTCCCAGCGTGAGAAGCACAGCGTTTCCTCTCCCCACCCCACCCCACATGGGGACTTTACTCCTTTGCTTTCTGCTGTGCCCACAGAAACCTCTGGCAGAAGGCAGTGGGGTACGGCCTGGGGGCCTGGGGCTGCTCTCCCCTGTGAGGGCAGAGCCTGGGGGACAGTGCACAGGAGAAGTGTGTGCCCCTGCCCCGTGCACCAGCACGTCCAGCCCTGGCGCCTTTGCTTGGCTCCCAGCCAGGGCCCCTGCTGGGGAGTGCAGGGGAGGCTGAGCCCCCAGGACCCCCAGCTGTGTGCTGTGTTGGGACCCCCAGCTCGCAGAGCACGCAGGATGCTGGGCGCCTTGCAGCCGGCCGCAGTGGGCACGTGCCAACCTCTGCTGGGTTCATGGTGCTGGAGTTTGAACTCCCAGTGCACACCAGTTAATGCAAACCTGGACTTTGAGAGGGCTGTAGGCAGGGCGGGTTCCTCCTGAGCACGGTCCTGGGCTTCCAGTCCCGCACCACTGCGGACCCCCAGTCTGCAGCGCTGCGCCCTCCTGCTTCTCCCTGCCGGTGTGGGGAGCCCCAGCTGGCTGTGCCCGTGCCGGGGGGCCGATGCCGGCTCCCACCCCTCTGTGCTTGCAGACCCTGCCACTTGAGGGTGAACGGTGCGATGCTGAGCAAGGGCCTGGGCTTGGTACTGGGGCTCCCTGCCCTGTGGCAAGGCGGGGACGTGGCCACCGGCTGTGACCCAGCTCTGTCCTCCTTTTGCAGGGCCAGGCCAGTGCCCGGGAGGGACGCCAGGAGTCCTGGCCTGCAGCTGTGCCCCCTCCCGTGCTGCCCATCCCTGCTGATGCAATCCTGAGCTCCCCGTTTCGCCCCAGCTGCAGCAGCACTTGGGATTAGCGCTCCTGCAGGGCTGGGAGGTGGGCGGGCAGAAAGCTCATCCCAGGGGCTTGTCACCACCCCGAGCCTCATGGTTGTTTAATCCTTCACCCATTAACTTGGACTAATAAACCCCGGGGGAGCGAGAGGCTAAAAGCCGTGCCAGCTGGGCAAAGCTTCCTCTGTGAGCACAGCTCCTGCAGCCCCGCCATGGCGGCCGGGTTCTTCATCAGCAAGGCCGTGGGCATCGCGGGCATCGTGCTGGCCCTGGGGGCTGTGGCCACCATCATCGCGCTGTCGGTGGTGTACGCCCAGGAGAAGAACAAGACATCAGGCTCTGGCGGTGACACCACCACCACCACCACCACTGCCACCATCACCTCCTTGGCTCCTAACACCACCGCTGCCCCCAACAACCCCTGGAACCGGTGGCGGCTGCCAACAACGCTGAAGCCTGAGCTCTACGAGGTGACCCTGCAGCCCTTCCTGAAGCCCGATAACAACAACATGTACATCTTCAAGGGCAACAGCAGCGTGACCTTTCTCTGCGAGGAAGCCACCGACCTCATCATCATCCACAGCAACAAGCTGAACTACACCCTGCAGGGGAATTTCCACACCTCGCTGCAGGCGGTGAACGGCTCTAACGCACCCGCCATCACCCAGACCTGGCTGGAGACCACCACCCAGTACCTGGTGGTGCAGTTGGCCGCCCCACTGCAGAAGGGCCAGAGCTACAGGCTCTTCAGCATCTTCACGGGGGAGCTGGCTGACGACCTGGCGGGCTTCTACCGCAGCGAATATGTGGAAGGAAATGTCACCAAGTAGGTGGGGGGCATGGCAGGGGGGTGGCTGTGGGTGCTGGGGAGCCCATGCCTGCATGCACCATGGGCGCAGGGTGCTTCTGCACGCCACCCTGAGCGGGCAGGGTGTGGGGTGAGCGGAGGGACCCCATCTCCCTGCAGGGTGCAGAGGGGCCAGAGACCCCAGGCGCTGCGGTGCTGACAGGATTTTCTCGCAGGGTTGTGGCCACCACACAGATGCAGGCACCCGATGCGCGGAAAGCCTTCCCCTGCTTTGATGAGCCGGCCATGAAAGCCAACTTCACAGTCACGCTGATCCACCCCTCCGACCACAAGGCGATTTCCAACATGCCCACCGAGAGTGAGTGGGGCAGGGGGAGCCTGGTGCCGGGGCGGGCAGGCGGGCGGGCTGACACGCGTCCCTCTGCTCCTCGCAGGCACCCAGCAGGTGCAGACAGGAGGCGAGAGCTGGAACGTCACTAAATTCTTGACCACTCCTAAAATGTCCACCTACCTGCTGGCCTTCATCGTCAGCCAGTTTGACTATGTGTACAACGACTCGGGGAAAGTGCTGGTAAGCTGGGCACGGACACCCTGCACCCAGGGCAGAGCCCGGGCAGCGCCTGAGCCCGGCACCGTCTCTCCTCTCAGATCCGCATCTGGGGCCGCCCCGAAGCCATTAAGGAGAACCAGGGTGCCTACGCGCTCCAGGTGACTGGGCCTATCCTCAGCTTCTTCGAGCAGCACTACAACACGCCGTACCCGCTGCCCAAGTCCGGTGGGTGCTGGGGCAGCCGGGGCATTGGGACCAGGCTGGCGGGGCTGCAGCAGTGTGCGGGCGGCCGGGTCCTGCTGCTGGCTGCGGGGCAGGTGGCCGGTGCTGCTGGAGCAGCGCGCTGACAGCACCTCTCCATCCCCCAGACCAGGTCGGCCTCCCCGACTTCAACGCGGGCGCAATGGAGAACTGGGGGCTGGTGACCTACCGGGAGAACTCGCTGCTCTTTGACGACGCCTACTCCTCCATTAGCAACAAGGAGCGGGTGGTGACCGTCATCGCCCATGAACTGGCTCACCAGGTACCCGCCGGTCCCCCTGTCCGCCCCCACTGCCTGCGGTGCCCGGCCAACACAGCGCTCTGCTCCCCGGCAGTGGTTTGGGAACCTGGTGACGCTGCGGTGGTGGAACGACCTGTGGCTGAACGAGGGCTTTGCCTCCTACGTGGAATACCTGGGTGCCGACTCAGCAGAGCCCACCTGGAACATTGTGAGTGCTGGGGCCAGCGGGCACGGGCGTGGGACACGGGTATGGGGCGTGGGGCTCAGGCACGGGCACCTCTTGCTGCCCAGCGCCCCAGGGACTGCCCTGCTGCAAGAGGGCTGCTGGGGCTGAGCAGGGCTGATGTGGGCGCTGGCGCTGACCCCTGCAGAAAGACCTGATGGTGCTGAACGAAGTCTACACGGTGATGGCGACCGACGCCCTGACCACATCCCACCCGCTCTCCTTCCGCGAGGATGAGATCAACACCCCGGCCCAGATCAGCGAGGTCTTCGACACCATCGCCTACAGCAAGGTGGGTGCTCAGCACACGCGCGAGCCCTGGGTGCAGGGGGCTGGGAGCGGGGGGGCTCGGGGCAGTGGCTGCGAGGAGGCACAGGGCTGCACGCCCGGCTCTCACGCACCATGTCTGCAGGGAGCGTCGGTGCTGCGGATGCTCTCCGACTTCCTCACCGAGGACGTGTTCAAGGAGGGGCTGCAGGTGAGGATCTGCCGGTGCCGGCTGGACACCGGGCCCCTGTGCGGGGTGGGCGGCTTGGCAGGCAGCCTCATGGAAGCTGGTGCCTCCCTGGGCGCCTCCACCCGGCATCTGCCCCTGCCCACAAGTCTCTCCTGGTGCTCTCCCGCAGTCCTACCTCCACACCTACTCCTATGGAAACACCGTCTACACAGACCTGTGGGAGCACTTGCAACAGGTATGAGGGAGGTGGGCTGCTCTCAGCTGCCGCCTCAAACTCCCCCAGCCCCTTCCCTGCCGGGGCTGGGCAGGATGGGGTGCTGGGCACGCAGCTGCTGTGCCCTCGGCAAGGGAAGCAGCACCTGCTGAGCCCCATGCCACCAGCCCCTGTGTGGGGCCAGACCCCGTGGCAGCAGGGACCCACAGCCAACTTTTCCCCGCAGGCTGTCGATAAGAACAACGTCTTGTTGCCCGGCAATATCAGCACCATCATGGACCGCTGGACTCTGCAGATGGGCTTCCCTGTGGTGACCGTCAACACGCTCAGTGGCAGCATCCAGCAGAGCCACTTCCTTCTGGACCCCACCTCCAAGGTGGAGAGACCCTCCGAGTTCAAGTGAGTGGGGCTGCGGCAATAGTGCTGGGGGGCACAGAGGGACCGGGGGGTGCAGAGGGTGAGAAATTTCCCGCTGTCTTCCTGCTCCCTGGCACAGCTACACCTGGATTGTCCCCATCACCTGGATGACATCCACAACGAGCGGCAGCAGGTACTGGCTGGTGGACGTCTCAGGTACGGTGCTGGTGGGGTCTGGCTGTGGGGATCTTGCTGCCACCTCCCCTGCCCTGGTGGGTTTCGGGGCCTCCCCAGGTCACAGGGGAGAGCTGACCTCCCTCCTCTCCCCCTCCAGACACCAACTCCAGCTTCAAGGTGGACGGCTCCAACTGGCTCCTGCTGAACCTCAACGTCAGCGGCTATTTCCGCGTCAACTACAACCAGGAGAACTGGGACCAGCTCCTCCTGCAGCTCTCCAGTGACCACCTGGTACACGGCACTGGCTGGGCCATGGGCCGGGGGTGGGCGCCCACTCCACGCACCCCGTTCCAGGGCTACCCGGCAACACCGGCTCTGTTCTCCCCTAGGTCATCCCTGTGATCAACCGGGCGCAGATCATCGACGATGCTTTTAACCTGGCCAGGTGAGCGGCACGGCAGGGCAGGGATGAGAGGCACGGGCAGCGGGGCCGCGTGGCGCAGGGCTGGGGATCTTCACGCTGCCCTGTCCCTGCTGCAGGGCCAAGTACATCGACGTGACGCTGGCCTTGAACACCACGCAGTTCCTGGGGCAGGAGACGGCGTACATGCCCTGGCAGGCGGCGCTCAACAACCTGCAGTACTTCCAGCTGATGTTCGACCGCAGCGAGGTGTTCGGGGTGATGAAGGTGAGCTGTGCCGCCCGCCGGGGGGGGCGCAGGGCAGACCCCGCGCTGTGGGACAGGGACTGAGGGCTGGGTCTGCACCCGGGGCTGGGGTGCGGGATGCTGCTGGTGCTGCCCCGCACTGACCTCCTGCCTGCCCTGCAGAAATACATCCAGAAGCAGGTGAAGCCCCTCTTCGAATACTACAAGAACGTCACCGGCAACTGGACCAAGATCCCCGATGGCCTGATGGACCAGTGAGTGTCACACGGCTCCGCTGCCTGGCCGGGCCCCTGGGATCTCCCCAGGCGCACCAGGGTGCTCACCCCCAGCGTGTGCAGGGAGGAGGCGCAGGGTCCTGCCCGTGGCCTGGCACTGGCTGGTTGGTGTCTGGCTTCCACGTGCCCGTCCCCAGCCCCATGGGCTCCTCTCCTTCCAGGTACAATGAGATCATTGCCATCAGCACAGCCTGCTCCTACGGCGTCCCTGAGTGCCAGGAGCTGGCCACCAGTCTCTTCAAGGAGTGGCAGAATAACTCCACCAACAACCCGTGAGTCCCTGGGGTGCCCCCACGGCTGGGCTGGGCATGGCGAGGGCTCCCCGTCTGAGACGGCTCTTTCCCCTGCAGCATCACCCCGAACCTGCGCTCCGCCATCTACTGCAGCGCGGTGGCCACGGGCGGTCAGGAGGCCTGGGACTTCATGTGGGACAGGTTCCGCGAGGCCACCATCGTGTCCGAGGCCGACAAGATCCGCACGGCTCTCGCCTGCAGCACTGAGACCTGGATCCTCCAGCGGTGGGTGCAGAGGCCAGGGCGAGGGCCAGGGCCCTGCTTGCACAGCCCCTCACCCGGCGGCTCCCCCCCCCCAGGTACCTGCAGTACACCATCGACCCCACCAAGATCCGCAAGCAGGATGCCACCTCCACCATCAACAGCATCGCCAGCAACGTGGTGGGGCAGCCCCTGGCCTGGGACTTCATCCGCAGCAACTGGAAGCTTCTTTTTGGCCAGTGAGCACCACATGGGGGCCGGGGGGGGGCAGAGGAGCTGGGAGCATCGGTGGGCTGCCTGTGCCCCCGGGGGTGGGGGCTCCGTCCCTTCCCCCTGCTTGTGCAGCCGGCAGCCCCCGGCTGAGCCGTCCCTCTCTGCTCTCCCAGGTACGGGGGCGGCTCCTTCTCCTTCTCCCGTCTGATCCTATCCGTGACCCAGCGGTTCTCCACGGAGTTTGAGCTGCAGCAGGTGAGGCTGGGCCCTGGCAGGGTCTGTGGGCGTGGGCGGCTGGCACCCAGGCTCCCCACGGCTGGGTCCCTCTCCATCCTGCCGCACCTTGCAGCCCGCCCGTTGCCGGCAGCCCCAGGGAGGGGACGGCTGCCCCTGCCCCTCGTGTGGCTGGGGGTCCGGGCAGCTGCTGCCCTGCCCTGAGCTGCCTGGCCCCATCGGGGGGGGGAGCACTCGCTGCGGGGGTCCCTGCACCAGTTCCAGCCCCTCTGTCCCCCTGCAGCTGGAGCAGTTCAAGGCAGACAACCAGGACGTCGGCTTCGGGTCGGGTACTCGCGCCCTGGAGCAGGCGCTGGAGAGGACAAGGACCAACATCAACTGGGTGAATGAGAACAAAGAGTCTGTGCTGGCCTGGTTCACGGAAAACTCCAGATAGCCACACCTGGCCCCGCACACCTTCCTGCCATGGGACAGGCGTGGGGGCTCGGCACGGCGCTCCTGCACCCGCTGCTCTCGGCGGCCACACTGGACACTCGCCCACTCCGGCCCCCTCCTGCGGCCACCCCAAAGCGCTTCTGCCCACGCCCCCGGGGCCAGCCCGTCCGCGTCCTCTGCTGCTCATGATGGGAATGGGCCCCAGCAGCGCCCAGCACCTGAATGATGGGCAGGGACGGGTGAGGGCGGGCGCTTGTGCCAAGCCTTAGCTCTTGTAAATAAAGGGATGCACGGGAGCTTTGGCAGAGGCTGTGGCAGCGGGGCGTGGGGGGCACGGGCTGGCCCGGGGGGCTGAGGGGGGGTGAGGCAGGAAACGTCCGGGACCCTGCAGAGCGTGAGGGAGTGGGGGGGCAGAGCCCCTGGGCATTAGGAGCCCGGTGCTAAGTGGCTCTGGGGGCTTTGCGACGCCAGCGCCCGGCCCCTCCGTCTGACGGCTGTGTGTGAGCTCTCCTGCTGCGCTCCCGGGGGGAGCAGCACAGACACAGCAGCCTGCGAGCCTCAGCCCCAAACCCTCCCTTGGGTCTTAGGCACAGAGAAGAGGTGGGACGTGGTGGGCAGGGGGGCACTGCCCTCACAGGGGGCAGCGGGGCTGGGGGAGGCGGTGGGCTGGGGAAGCCCGGGGTGGGGGGCCCCTCCGTCACCCCAGGGCATCTCTGGGGTGGGCTGGGACTGGGCATGAGTGTGTGTGGGGAGGGCGATGGCTGAGCTTTGCCCCTCCACAGCCCACCCTGGGGTGCCCCAAGCTCCTTCCCATGCTGGGGCACAGCACGTGGGATCCCCACAGTAACGAGGCAAGGCACCGTGGTGCACAGCAGCTTTAATGAGAAACAGCAGCTTTAATGAGGAGCCCTTCCCAAGCACCCCACGGCGCTCTGTGGCACCGCTGCGCCATGTCCCCCCCGCGCTTCCTTGCCAGCCGTGGGCACCGGATCAGCTCCACCACCCCCAGCACCGTGCTGGGGCGTAGCCAGTCAGGATGGGGGCTCCAGGAGTGTCGGAGGAGAGGAGCAAGTCTGGGGCTGGGCTGCCGAGCTGTGCAGAAAGAGCTGTCAGGGGAGCTGCGTGCGACACCACTGTGCCCCATGCCCATGCCCTGTGCCATGCGTCCTGGGCTGCCTCTCCAGTGGGCTCTACTTCTTTCTGCCCCCCACCCCCTAAATCAGTCACCCCACGCAGTCTCCCCAGTCATGGCACACATACCATTGCTGGTGCACCTCTGCCTGCACTCTGCAGGAGCCTCGTCCCATCCCATCCCATCCCATCCCACCCCACCCCACCCCACCCCATCCTGGGCTCTGCTGCCAGCCTGCTGGCCCCGTGTGGCGTGGTGCGGGAGCAGGGCTGTGCTGGTGCTCAGCCTGCAGGTGGGGAGGGAGTCATACGTACCTGGGAGCCAAGTGGGGGGGGGGCAGGGACCTCTGTGGCCGTCGATTCTGCCCTGGGAGGCTGGGCAGGGGCTGAGGGTTCCAAGCAGCAGGACGGGACTGTCCCGGTGCCTGTGGCTGCTGCACAGCTCCAGGGTGGCTCCAGCGGGGTCACTGCTCCGAGGCTGCACAGCGGTGATGACCAGGACCCTGAGACTGAGCCAGGGGTCCCGTGCAGCTGAAGGGGGGTCTCCAACGCCGGGCCATAGGAGGGTGGCCCCCAGGCCCCCGTCCCCATGTCGGGAGCCTCCTGCAGCGCCAGGGGGGTCTCCATCACGGGGGGTGACCCCCAGACCCCCGTGCCGGGGGGCGAAGCGTCCTGCGGGGCCGGTGCTGGGGGGGGCGGCCGAGGGCGCGGGGGCTGGCAGCAGCCCAGGCCCTGGGGGCAGAGGGGGCAGTGCCGGGGGGCCGCCCCCCGCCGCCGGGCCAGCGCCTCCTCGCTGAGCCCCAGCAGGGCCGAGAGGTGGGCGATGTAGCGGATGGCGAGGCGCAGGGTCTCGATCTTGGTGAGGCTCTGCCCGGCGGGCGCCAGCGCGGGCGGCAGGTAGTGCCGCAGCCGGTGCAGCGCCTGCGCCAGCCGCCTCATCCGCAGCTTCTCCCGCTCGCTGGCGCTCTGCCGTGGGCCCCCGGGACCCCCGGCACCCTTCCTGCCCACGCGGCCCCCCCACCGCCCCAGCTCGGCCCCGCTGCACGGTCTCTGGCCCCGCAGGGGGCACGGGGACGCGCTGGGGGGCTCCGCAGACAGGGCTGGGGAGGCGGCGGTGGCGAGGCCGCCGAGGCGGTGCCGGAGCAGGGCACGTCCCGCCGGGGGCTGCAGGCCCTGGGGCAGGAGTGGGGCTGGGGACCCGGCCATGGCTGGGGTCCTCTCTGTCGCCCGCGTCTGGGGGCACCCCGGCAGCCCCGGCTTTATGTGGGTCCGGGGTGCGAAGTGACACCTTTGTGGCCACCCGGAGGTGTCAAAACCTACAGAGTGCAGGCTGGGGCCGGACCAGGAGCCTGGGAAAGCCAGACCCATTTGTGGAGGTGTCAGTTCTGACTCCTCTGGCCCTTAATTGGCACTGCCCGGTGCTGGGAAGTGTGCAGGGACCAATTCACACGGTCGTGAGAGATGCTAACGTGCCGACCAGCCCTGCCAGCGCCCGCACCGCCCCGTGTGTCAGCTCTGCCCGGCCAGCTGTGCTGCAAGGGGCAGCGGGGACTTGAACTTCTACCGCAGGACACCCCCGGTGCTGCCCCTGCCCCTCTGCACAGCTCCCAGCTCTGAGGTCTGCGTGTCCTGGGTGCGCTTCCACCCCCGAATGACTGCCATGATGGGCAGGAGGACGCAGGGGTGCTCAGCTAGGCGGGTGCCCAGCCAGGCTGGTGTGTCTGGCAGTCCCCTGTGCCCCCTTCCTGGTCGAGGCTCCTGGCCCCCAGCCCTGGCCAAGCTCCATCCCTGTGCCCTCACCACGGCTGCCCTGCTGCGCTCCATCAGCACGGGCTGGGGGGGTGACCCCAGCTCCCCCAGGGAGGGGTCGTGGGCGCTGCCCCATGGGGGGGCTCTGACCCCACGCCCAGCGCTGCCGTGGCACAGCCGCGCTTCAGCACTTGTCTAAACACGGAGGGAAGTGGGAAGTGACTGCCCAGCGGGGCCGCAGAACTCATTACCCAGGAGCTCATCAGCTAATGAGAAACAGGAGGGGGTCTGGGAATGGGAGGGGAGCAGGGAGCGGGGCGAGAGGCGCGCAGAGGGACGCGCAGGGAAGGGGCCGTGCCCCAGGCTGTGCCCATGGGTGCAGAGCCCTCCACTGAGCACCCCTCTGCGCTCCTTGGGCTGGATCCCCTGGCTCCCCCAAATGCCACAGACCCCACCGCAGCCCCAGCCCTGCGGACAGGCTCTTCGCGGCGCTGGGTGGCTGAGCACGGAGAGGTGCCGTGCGTCCGGGTCGGCTGTGCCCCGGCATGCTTGGACCTCGGACGGGGCAGCAAAAGGGCGTTTCCTTCAGCGAGGGCAGAGGGGTTAATGACAATTAACTCCTCCGCAATTATCTTCTATGCCTGCGGTGTCTGCAGGGAGATAACTGCGCTTTTAATGCCGGCGCTGCCAAGCTGGGGTGGTGCGGGCGATGGGAGGTGGTCACCTGGAGGGGGCTCGGGGTGCAGCAGGTGCCGGGGTGCCCTGCAGCGAGGTGCCCCTGCGGTGCTGGGCTGCCGGGGGTGCCCCGGGGTGCACGTGGCTCCGAGCGGCACCGGGGCTGGGCACGAGGCGAGCTTGGTGCAGCGGGGCTGGAGGCGGGGGAGCGCCTGTCCTGGCACTGCTGGCACCGCCGAGCGCCTGGGCATGGTGGGACCCGCACGGCGTGGCTGGTGTAGGATGGAGATGCCCCTGCCCAGACCCTGCAGCTGCCGTGGGGCTGAGCCACGGGCCTGGCCCTGGCCATCGTGGTGAGGAGTGAGGAAATGCGGGGGCCAGCGGTGACCACTAAGCAGGACTTCTGTCATTGCCTCCATGCCGCTGCTTTTCCAAGGAAAATTTCATGACTTTCATGTGACCGTTGGGAACCAGAAGCCTGTTGGTGACAGAGCGCTGCCTCACCCGGCCCCATCGCCAGCACTGCCCTGGGGAGGGGTCGGCCCCGTGCCCCGCTGCTGGCTCCATGCCCTGTGCCCGGCACTGTGCCCCCTGCCTGGTGTTGCAGAGGGGCCTTGCACCCCCGGTGTCTGGGGGCTGTGCACCCCCGGTGTCTGGGGGCTGTGCACCCCGGGTGTTTGGGGGGGCTGTGCACCCCCGGTGCCTGGGGGCTGTGCACCCCCGGTGCCTGGGGGCTGTGCACACGGCTGTACCCCGTGCTGTGCATCCCAGTGCACGGCCAGGCTGTGCAGCCTGTGCTTCGGGGGCAGTGTGGCGGGGGGCTTGCAGCCCACGTTGGGATGCAGCTCTCCCCCCTGTCTTCCCCGGGCTCTCTCCCTGATCTGTTTTCCTTCCCGCGGCAGTGCCGGGTTTCCCTGGAAACCTTTACACCCGCAGGGAGCGACCCCTGCACAGGGCCTGGGAACGCGGCGGGGGGCCCCCTCCCAGCCCCCGGAGCCCCCACCAGTGGCCGGGATGGGGCTGCATGTGCCGGGAAGGGCCAGGGACCCGTGGGGCTGCGCTCACTGCTGCTACCCCTGGGTGCTGCTCCCGGCAGGTGGGGAGCAGCACCTGGAGATTGGGGTTTGGGACTGGGCTCAGAGCTGCTGCAGAGTCTGGGGGAGCAGGGAGGGGTGCGGGGGGCAGCACAGGGGCCCCGCGCTGTCAGTCACAGCACCGGGGACTGCCGGGCACCAGGCCCTGGCAGGAGCTGAGCGGCTCTGTAGGCGTCAGGGCTCATTAGTGTGAGCATGTGAAATGCCATTAGCCAGGGCTGCGGGGGACCTGGCCAAAGCCCACTGCCGTGGCTGGCCATGGGGGGGGAGCAGGGCCCTGGCCCCCAGCCTGGCCGGTCACAGGGGAGCAGGGTGCGGGTGGGACGGCGCCTGGGGGTGCTGTGCTGCGCACCATGCTGCCCACCCAGGGACGTGCTGGGGACATGGGTATGGGCTGGCCCTGGTGCGACTGCAGCCTGCACCCCCCTGCAGACCCCCCCCTGCAGACCCCCCTGCGCACATTCTGCTGCTGCCAGCACCGCTGCTGACCCTGCTGCCGGGCCCGTGCGGGTCCCAAGCTCACAAGGACTCCTCCAGCCGGTGCCGGTGCTGGTGCCGGTGCTGGGGTGAGGGATGTCAGGGGGGTGGGCGGCACAGAGCAGCCTCACACCGCTGGGGTAAAATTCGTCACCCCTGTGTTCAAAGGCTGGCTACGCTTGCCCCCCCCCCCCCCCCCCCCCCCCCCCCCCCCCCCCCCGGCCTTTGAAGTGCTGCCGACGCCGGCCATGGAGGTGCCACTTCACACCTCCGGCTCGGCATAAAGCCGAGGCACCGGGGGCCGCCGGCACACGGCCCCGCAGCCATGGCCCGCCCAGCAGCCCCTGGCCTCCTGGTGCCCACCGCGGCCTCTCTGCAGCACTGGGGCCGCTCGGCAGCCCCGGAGCCCGAGGGCTACAGCAGCAGCTCGCCCGCGCCCTCGCCCGACTCCTGCGGCCTCTCGCCTCCTGCCGCCACCCGGGGACTTCGCCGCGGCCCCGCTGCCACCCGCCCGCGGGGCGGCCCCGTGGGCAGGAAGGGTGCCGGGGGTCCCGGGGGCCCACGGCAGAGCGCCAGCGAGCGGGAGAAGCTGCGGATGAGGCGGCTGGCGCAGGCGCTGCACCGGCTGCGGCACTACCTGCCGCCCGCGCTGGCGCCCGCCGGGCAGAGCCTCACCAAGATCGAGACCCTGCGCCTCGCCATCCGCTACATCGCCCACCTCTCGGCCCTGCTGGGGCTCAGCGAGGAGGCGCTGGCCCGGCGGCGGGGGGCGGCCCCCCGGCACTGCCCCCTCTGCCCCCAGGGCCTGGGCTGCTGCCAGCCCCCGCGCCCTCGGCCGCCCCCCCCGGCACCGGCCCCGCAGGACGCTTCGCCCCCCGGCACGGGGGTCTGGGGGTCACCCCCCGTGATGGAGACCCCCCTGGCGCTGCAGGAGGCTCCCGACATGGGGACGGGGGCCTGGGGGCCACCCTCCTATGGCCCAGCATTGGAGACCCCCCCGGCGCTGCACGGGGTTCCTGACATGGGGACGGGGGCCTGGCCGTCACCCCCCTACAGCCCGCCTGTGTGGACCCCACCGGAGCTGCACGGGGCCCTCGTCTCCGGCGTGTCCTCCTGGCTGTCCCTTCCTCACTGCGCAGGGGCAGGGACCCCTCCGGACCCCCCCAGCGACCCCATCCTGGACGCAGGGCTGATGCTGCCGGAGGTCGCGGATGCAGGGACAGTCACCCAGGTACGTGCCCGGTCGCGGGGCTGGGGTAAGCCCGGATGGCCCCTGGCAGGGGGCTGGCACGGGACAGGGCACAGCCTCTCTGGTGGGCTTGGAGCACCCCTGAGGCAGTGTGGGACTGGTGTTGGGGTCACAGCAGCATGGTCTGGGATTGGGAACGGAGACCTCATCCCCTTTCCCTTGCAGCGGGTGCATGTGGGGTGCTCGGTGCCTTCCCCTGTTCCTGTCCTCCCCAGTGCCACCCTCCTTGTGTCTGTCGGACTCCCACCAGCTGCCAGAGACCTGAGGCCAGGCTCCTGCAGGTCCCCGAGCGGGTGCCCTCCTGGCGGGTGGGCTCTGCCAGCCCCTATCCCTGCTGCCCTGACATCCCAGCCCTGCCCTGCAGCCCTGCCCTGGCTGGTCACCATCTCACCCACACTCTCTCCCCCGCAGGACCTCTCCGCAGATCTCGTCTCTCTCCTGGAGGCTCTGCTGCCGCCGCAGCCCCAGGACTGACCAGGGCAAACCCCAGCTCCTCGGAGCCGGAGCCACGCAGCGCCCGGACGCCTGTGACTTGGAGGGCTCAGGGGACGCGTGCCCCCCCTCGGACAGCTGGGAGGTGGGGAGGACGAGGTGCCTCATGAGCCTGGATCCATGCTGGCTGTGCCAGGCTGGCTGTGACTGTACATAAATAAACCCTTTTGCCCACCCTGTGTGTCGCCATGAGGCCATTCCTGCAGCAGCTGCTGGGCAAGGGATAGGGTGCGATGTGCCTGGGCCACTGTGCTGAGTTTGGGGCCAGGAGAGAAGGGCTGAGGTGGTGAAACTGCTGCTCCGCGCTGGGGCAAGCCTCGGGGCATGGGCAGGACCTCTGAGCACCGCCATGGGGCCGGGGAACCACGACACGCAGCTGCGGGCAGCATCTGGGAAAGCAATTGCTGGGAGGCATCAGGAGAGACACCTCCTGCTGCACGCGTGGTGGCACCAGCACCCCCGGATCCGGCCCCGGGGCTCAGCGAGGGCTGAGCATCGCTCACCCCCCGCGCCTGGAGCTTGTGGGGCCCCCACACCGCAGGGTTAGATGTGGGTGCCTGGGGGCAGGAGCAAGGAAAGGGCTGGGGTGCTGCGGGGGGGGGGGCTGCACGCCATCGGGCAGGAGACCCCATGGGTGGGGGGCCCCCACGGCCATGGGTGGGTGCAGGGGGCTCGGCCCCCTCCTAGCCCTGGCGGGACGCAGGCTCAGGGGTGTCTGGAGCAGGCGTTGGGGCCCTGCCCGGGACTGGCAGGCAGATGCTAACGCGCTCCGCTCCGGGGTCTGTGGGGCAGGGGGTCTGCAGGGATAATGAGCCCCACTTATCTGTGAAATGACTTGCTAATAACCCTAATTCCCTCTGCCGGGGGCACAAAGCCTTTGAGATGCAAAATGGCCACGTTCCCCTCCCCCAGGCTGCAGCCCCCGGGGGGGCTTTGTGGCCACAGGGACACGCTCTGGCCGTGGGGACAGACAGCCACGTCTGTGCACGTGCATCTCCGTGAGTGTGCGCTTGAGCCCCTGTGTGTGTGTGTGTGCATGAAGGCTGCGCACGCCCGTGCCTGTGTGGGTGGCTCAGGGTGAAGGACCGAGACGTCCCACCTGGGCTGGCTACGTCAAGGAGCAACCCGAGCTGCCAAGGGCATCCCGCCGACCGGCTGCGTGGGGCAGGAGCGGAGGTGGCTGTGGGTGCTGGAGCGCCGCGGTGCCTGCCCTGCGCCCTTCTCCCCGCCGGCTGCGGCTGAGCCGAGCGCCCATGCGGGAGCCCGTGGAGCAGGGAGCCGGCGGCGTGTGAGCAGCAGCCCCGACATGGCCGGGCAGGGGCCGGGCGCTGCGGCTGCAGGTGAGGGGCGTGGGGAGCGGGGTGCGCACCCGGGGGGTCCTGCGCTGGGCTGCCTGCGCCGGGAGGTCTCCGTCTGCGGGCAGGACCGTGAGGGATGCTGCGGGGTGGGGAGGCATGGGGTGGCAGGAGTGCCTTGGGGTGGGTGGGGGGCTGGGGCCAGCTGAGAGTTGCCTCCTCCTGCCCTGCCTGCTGATGCCGGGGGTCCCAGATGTCTACAGGGTGCGGGGGGGTCTCTGGAGGCTTCCCAGAGCCCCCAGCCGCAGGGAGCAGCTGAAGACAGGAGTGCCCTGAGCTGGGCTGGGGGTCCTGGAGGGGACGGGGCCCTCCTGCGCTGAGAGCAACCTGCCTCCTCCGGGAGCCCCCACCCCAGGCCCCGCCGCCTGTCCGCCTGTCGTGGCAGGAGGGGACCGGCCAGACGCAGGCCCCGCGGTGGGGAACGGCAGCGCGGAGCCCCCCGGCAGCCCGACCCTCCCGGAGCAGGGCTGCGCCTGGAGCCCCCGCCCCGAGGGCGGCGAGGAGCCCCTGCGGCTGCCCACCTTCTCCCCGGCTGCCCAGGCCCGCGTGGCCGTCACCTTCGCCCTCTTCGTCCTCTCCGCTGGCTGCAACCTGGCGGTGCTGCGGGCGGCGGGGGGCCGGCGGGGCGCGCGGCGCTCCCACATCCGCCTGCTGCTGCGGCACCTGGCCGCGGCCGACCTGCTGGTGACGGTGGCGGTGATGCCGCTGGACGCCGTCTGGAACATCACGCTGCAGTGGCGGGCGGGCGACCTGGCCTGCCGCCTCCTCATGTACCTCCGGCTGCTGGCCATGTACGCCTCCGCCTTCGTCACCGTCGTCATCAGCCTGGACCGGCAGGCGGCCATCCTGCACCCGCTGGCCATCGCCCGCGCGCGCAGGAGGAACCGCGCCATGCTCCGCGCCGCCTGGCTGCTCAGCGCCGCGCTCTCCCTGCCACAGGTGCCCGCCACGGAGCTCTGCTCCGGCCCCATGCACCCCGCGCTCCTGGGGCTCCCGGGGGGGTTCCAGGGGCCGCGCCAGGGTGGCGATGCCGTGAGCCCCTGGCACGGCAGATGGGAAGGGCCAGAGGGGTGCGGGCACAGCTCCCACTCGCACGGGCAGGATATGACCCTGCCGCTCTGGTGCTCTGCAGCCTGAATCACCGCGCGCTGCCTCGGGGAGGTGCAGGGTCTCTGTGCCCTCTGCAGCCCCCGGGGGCTGGCACCATCCCGCCTCTGCTCTGCCTCCAGCTCTTCCTCTTCCACACCGTCACCCTCCAGCCCCCGCACAACTTCACCCAGTGCACCACGCGGGGCAGCTTCCCCCAGCGCTGGCACGAGACCCTCTACAACATGCTCAGCTTCACCTGCCTCTTCCTGCTGCCGCTGCTCATCATGGTCTGCTGCTACGCTCGCATCCTCCTGGAGATCTCCCGGCGCATGGGCTCTGGCCTCTGTGAGTGGGGGCTGGCAGGGCCCTGCCTGGGGGAGCAGCGAGCAGCATCCCGGGGGTGAAGCCCAGGCCAGGGCTGTGTGGGGCCCTCCAGGCCCCGCTCAGTGTGCAGGTCCCTGGCCCTGGCCAGGAGGCTGAGCCCCCCGCTCAGGGGTCCCCTGCTGCGTTTCAGTCTCCTCCAGGGACGTGCCGTTGCGGTGCTCCGGGAACAACATCCCACGGGCACGGCTGCGCATGCTGAAGATGAGCCTGGTCATCGTCTCTTCCTTCATCCTCTGCTGGACCCCCTACTACCTGCTGGGGCTGTGGTACTGGTTCTGCCCGCGGGCCATGCAGAAGAGGGTCTCGCCATCCCTTACCCACATCCTCTTCATCTTCGGCCTCTTCAACGCCTGCCTGGACCCCATCACCTACGGGCTCTTCACCATCCCCTTCCGGAGGGGCTGCGGCTGCCCCTGTGGGCACAGCCCTGAGCCCGAGCCACCCTCCCCGGCCACGGGCTCCTTCCACTGCTCGGCCTCGTCCCTGCGGGCCAGGCGGGGTGCTGGGGGTGCGGGGGGGCCGGGGCTGCCCGCTGGGGCTGGCTCCTGCCAAAGCAGCACCCTGTGAGCCGGGGCTGGCCCGACGTGGCACAGATCCCCAGGGGGCTCTGTACAGGGGACCCGTGATGGCACAACAGCGAGCACAAGTGATGGGGGCTCTGCGGCACTGCTCCCGTGCCACAAAGCACCTCTGCAAGCAGTGGGGCAGAGCTGGTCCTGTGGTCGGGTGGGCACGAGTGCCCCCGGGTCTCCTCTTCCCTCTCTGTGCCCGTTAAGCCTTGTGCTGGGGCAGGATGCAGCAATAAAGCACCCCGTGGCCAATTCCTGTGCTGCCTGCATCCATCCCCAGCTTGGGCTGTGCTGGGGCTGCCGGCTCACAGGGCTGGGGCTGGGCTGTGCAGGGACCCCCGCTGCTGTCCCCGAGGGCACCCGGCCTGGAGCTGCTCCTGTCCCCACAGCGGGGACTCCCTGGGGACACCCCTGCTGCAGGGGGGCAGCTTCAGGGATGTCTGCGGGTGGGATGGGGCTGGTGCTGCTCCCCCTGCAGCAGCTGCTGGGGGCTGCTCGCCCCAGGCACAGCCCCAGCCTTGTGCCCGCTGCTGGGAACGGGAGCTGGGCTCCTGCCCAAGGTCGTTGCGAGGCACGGGAGCCCAGCAGCTCCCGGCTCTGCGGCGGCTGCTCCAAGGCCAGCGCGGCCGCCGGGGCCACGGATGCCTGGAGACGTGGCTGTGCCGCCCTGCTCCTGTGGGGTGGGGGCTGCAGCTACAGCCCCCGGTGCGAGCTGTGCCTGGGGCCTCTGCGAGGGTGGGCGGCTGCTGGCAGGTCCCCCGGGGTCTGGCACCCGGACCTCTGCTGGGAGCGCATTTGCCAGTTCCTGGAGCCATTGCTGGGCCTGCCTGTGCTTGGCATGGGCTGCAAGCAGGCAGCAGGGGCCGGGGAAGGCTTTGGCCCTGCCAAAACCCAACCCCTTGTACAGAGGTCTGCCATGGGCCAGCAGGGAGCCTGGCACCGCTCCAGCAGGTGCTGAGCCTGTCTCTGCTCCATCGATGGGTGGGATGGGCCCAGTGAGCCATGGGCACCCTTCCCCGAGCCCTGGGCTTCTGCTGCAGGGCTGGACGCAGCCTCAGAGTGGGCTGGGCTCTGGGGGGCACCGGGAGAGCCCCGCACTCGCTGCAGGGAGCTGGGAGGGAGCCGGGGGCAGAGCTGCAGCCCTCACATCTCCACAGCCTGGTGCTGGTGAGGGCTCAAGGACGGCACATAACCCCATGCCCACACCACGGCACAGCCCGGCATGGCACGGCCCCGCAGGGCAGCGCTGCCACGTACAGGGCCAGGGGCACACCGGGCCACCAGGAGGGGCAGGGGCCGTGTGCAGGTGCTGATGGCATTGGGGGAGCTCTGGGGGCGAGCCCGGTGAGGCAGGAGCTGGCAGCACCCGCTGCAGGCAGCGACGGTGGCCCTGAGTACCAGGACATGGGAGCGGTGCCCAGAAACAGCAGCAGGAAGCACAGTCGCATGGTTTATTATGAAGTGGCAAAGGGGAACGACAGTGGTGCTGACCTCCCATGGGTCTGGCAGGAGCTGCTGGAGGGGTTGGGGACGGCTGGGTGCTGCAGCCGTTGCTGCTGGGGGCTCTGTCCCGAGGGACTGCAGGGAGCGGGGCTCCTGGGGGCTTCCTTGGCTGGGACAAAGCAGAGCTGTGCCCGCCCCTGCTGCCTCACACGGTGCAATGAACCCACCCAACTTGCCCCCCAAGAGCCTCTGCTGAGGTGGCTGGGACTCAGGGAAGGGGTCTGGGTCTCAGCACAAGTCCCTGGCATGGACTCATGTAAGGATGAAAATGTTTTCTGTGGCGCACACCGCCCGCACTTGTGGCAGGAAAGGGCCTGGGAAATGCTGCATCGTGAGAAGTGTGAAAGCACATGAAATAACCAAGCAAAAAGCCCCTGCTGAAACCTCACCTCCGTGTTTTGAGCCAGCCAGGGCCTCCTGGGACCCTGCTCCCAGCCTCGGCCGGTGCTGCAGCATGCTCCAGGGGAACAGGGAACAACCTGCCCGCTGCGGACACAGAGGGGAGCTGTGCGCACACAGCCGCTCCGCCTGCCTCGCACGGCCGGGACGCATGGATGCTGCAGCCCCCAGGGCAGCACGGCAGGCTGCGGGAGCACCCAGGAGGGGGGCGCCGGGGGCTCTGCTGGGGGCACAGCCCCCTGCCCTGCGCTCTGCTGGGTGCCCGTGGCCTTGTGACTGCACCCTGCAGTCGCACCTGGCACGGACACGGGAGCAGAGCGTTGGTGCTGAGCCCCCGCGAGCCCAAACCCCTGGGAGAGCCGGGGAGCGGGGCAGGGCACGGAGGGGCAGCAGGCAGGGGGGGGCGCAGCAAAGCGGGAGGTGCTGCTGGTGGGGTTCGTGTGGGGGGGCTGGTGCTCGGGTGACCGTCCTCCATCCGGCTCAGCAGTCACGCCACCCTCTGCTCCGTCCCCCCCAGCCATGTCCCCACGGCAGCACCCTGTGAAAAGCAGAGGTCGAGTGTGACCCAGGGGAACGCTGTCTGCCCGCTCCCTCCTGCCTCCCCTCCTGCAGTTTGGGCGTGGGCACAGCTTCGGCATTAGGTGCCAGCTCCGCCGCTGCCTGGTCTCTTCTCGGTGAAGAAGCTTTTGAGCAGCATCACTTGCCCAATGCTGACCACAAAGAGGATGATGGTTTCCCCCACCGACCAGTACGAGACCCGGCCGTTGAGGTCTTCGGCTCTGCTCCGGTCCTGCGCTTCCCGCAGCCGGTAGTGGGTCTGGGAGTCTATCACCGCGTTCAGAGCCTCGTGGATGGTGACGCAGGCAGACTCCATCTGGGGGGACAAGCACACGCTGTTGCTCGCGGGGCCCCACACAGCCCAGCCCGAGGACCGTGCTCAGGCAGCGGGGACAGGCAGCGGTTGCCTGCGCGGCTGGGTCTCTGCCAGCCCCTGCCCGAGCGCAGTGGTGCTCGAGGCGGAGCAGCCTCCAGCAGCAGGGGGCCTGCTTGGAGCTGCAGGGCACAACAGAGAGCCCTGCCCAGGTGTCTGGGCTCAGGGAAGGGCTCTCGGTCCCAGCCTGCTCAGCTGGCACGGCGGCTGTGCTCGTGCCAGCAGGAGGAGGACGTGGCTGGCACGCCGCAGGGGCGGTTGGCCGGCGGTTGGCACTTCTGCATTTGGCGGAGGGGAAGGGGGCGAGCCTGGTCCTGCGGGGCTGTGCCGTTTGGCCGCCAGCAGGAGTTGCAGCAGCACCGTCCTCCTGCCGCGGGAAGCGGCCACGTTGCGCAACGCACCTGTGTCAAGGCGGTGACGCGGCTGCTCATGTCGGGCAGGATGGGCGGCTCGTCGCCCACCTGCAGGTTGAAGTAGACGGTCTTGTGGGAGAAGGTGGAGAACTCGTTGCTGAAGCAGAAGGTGTAGATGCCCTTGACTTCGGTGTGGTGCGGGAAACTGTCATACTGCTTCTTGGTCTCCCTGTAGATCGTCCTGCCATTGGGGTCCTCCACGTAGCAGTCCACATCGTAGTGCCCTCCGGTGATCACCTGCGCAAGGAGATGCTGGTGGCACCTGCCGAGCCTCTGGAGGATCCCTGCGCCCCGCACGGAGCGGCGCTGTCCTGCCACGTGCCCATAGCATGGCCATGCCCTCAGCAGCACGGGCACCGTGCCCATGGCTGCCCACCGCAGGCAGGGGGCCCAGGCCTGGGGAGGTTCTGCCCCATGGTGCCCAGGGCTCAGGTGGGGCACAAGGGCAGGGGGACAGCCCCTGCCGCTGCTCTGGGGGCTGCTGCAGCCCCCGCGGGTCCATCCTGGCTCTGCCAAACAGCTCCAGGGCGGGCAGTGCTGGGCAGGGCTCAGGGCAGGGAATGGCCCCCAGAGCAGCGCAGGGGGAGCGGGGAGTGCACGGGAGAGGTGCGGGGGCAGCCCTGGCTGGGGCTCGGCGGGATGCGGGCAGGGGCATGGGCAGGGACGGGGGGAGACGGGAAGGGACATGGCAAGGGGCAGGGTCCCGGGGCAGGGTCCCGGGGCAGGGTCCCGGGGCAGGGTCCCGGGCAGTACCTGGTAGTCCAGCGTGAACTTGAGGCCCCGCTCCATCTCCTGGTGGAAGCACTGCTTGTCGCTGTCGGGCAGCTCGAAGGTGAGCTCGGTGCCGCCCGCCCGCAGCGCGCCCAGCAGCAGGGCCAGCGCCCAGCCCCGCATCCTGCCCGCTCCGCACCGCGCCGCTCCCGGCCCCGCTCCCGCCCCGCTCCGGCCCCGCTCCCGGCCCCGCCCGGCCCCGCTCTCGGCCCCGCTCCCGGCCCCGCTCCCGGCCCCGCTCCCGGCCCCGCTCCGGCCCCGCTCCCGGCCCCGCTCGGCCCCGCTCCGCCCGCGGGCCGCCCAGCCCTGACGTGGCAGCGGCCCCGGCCCGCTCCCGGCCCCGCCGCTCTTCCGGGCGGGAGGCGGCGGCTCCGCGGGGCTGGGGGGGCCCGGGGGGGGGCCCGGGGGGAGAGAAGGGGAAGGGCGAGGAGAGGCCGCGGGGCGCGGTACGGACACCCCGAGCCCGCAGGCGGCTGGACAAAGGCACCGAAGGGGTGCGGGGCGGCCCGCGGGGAAGCGCCCGGCACGCGCCCGGCACCAGCGCTCAGGGCGCTCGTAACGGGCGAGCTGCGGTTTGCAGGCACCCCTGTTTTCTCAGACCGCTGGCAGATGACATTAAATACGACTTGAAGAACACCCAAACACACCACGAAATATCAGGACATTTAGAAACGAGAGCTATGGGATTTAAAATTCCACAGCCTTAAATATGAGACAAACTTCATTGATATAGGTAAAATACACCTGAAATTCAATCTATAAGACGTTTGACAGACGGGAAGTGTAAACTTTAAGGCTGTAAAAATATAAGCCCACCTTTGCTCTAAATAGCATATTTAAATCTAAAATGCACTTTCAGGGAACATTCTTGTGCAGATAAAACCAGAACACGACGCTGCTGTGTGCAGGACCCGTGCAAAGTTTTGCAACAGCCCGGAGAAAGACCACTAATGCCCTGGGTAAGGAACCAGCTCATCGCGGGCAGGTTCGGGACGGCCGAGGGGTGGAGGTGGCGACACAATCGTGCCCCAGCCGTGTCCCTGCGCCCGCTTCGCCCCAAAGGACCGTGGTGGCAGCGGGGTCAGCAGGAGGGAAGCGTCCTGGCTGCGGCTGCCTGCGGCTGGCACGAAGCCCCGGTGCTCGCCACGTGCCATCCTCGGCACCCTCGCTCCCCTGGGGGAAGCTTCCCGCAGGGACAAGCTGGGACGTCAGTGCTTGGAGTTGCTCAGTGTGGTGGGAACTGCCCCTGCGCCTTGGTGGCTCTCGAGACGCTGAGGCAAATCCGTCCTGGTGGCAGGCCCGCTGAAGACACTGGGTTGCACCAGCAACAGATTTAGCTCAGCCTCTGGCGTTTCAAAGTGCTTGGAAATCTCTGAGGCAGGAATCCTCTCCCTTCTCCAGCACAGTGAGGGTATAAATACATTCAATTGCTAAGGAGGGTTATTTCTGCTCTTCCAACCTCTTGCAGCAGTAAGCTCCTTCCTGGTAGGCACTTCACAAATCCACCAGCCCCCGGCTCCCTGGCGTGGGGCTCCCAGACCGGTTTCTGTATTAGAATGAGTGGGATGGAAGAAAAACGGATCGTAAATAATTAGGAATAAATAAACTGCAGCCAGGAGCCTTTGTGTGAAGCCTGACTCTGTATCTGAGATGTTCTGGGATCGGATTTCTCAGATAGTTACTCTTGGGGGAAAGTCCAGAAATGAGTTATCAGTACATGACAGATGCTTGGGCTCGATTCCTTGCCACCTGCGACTCCTGGCTCTCCCCAGCTCTGGGAAGCAGCACGAGACCCTCCTCGCTCAGCCCCTGGGCACGGGGCTGAACACCCAGGGCTGCCAGCACTTGCCCGGAGCCAGCGACCGCTCTGTTCAGGAACCATCATTTATGTTTCTACAGAGAGCACGTATTTGGTAAATCTTCTGGGAAATCGACTGTGACTCGGCTACTGGGCCACTATTTCCTCAAAATCAGAGAGCTGCCTCATCTGCTCCACCTGCATGGAGTGTCTCCGGAGAAGCTTCTTTTTGGTTCTCAAGTCACCCCGCTTGGGTGAGCTGGGAGCGATGGGCACCAGGGACTTCAAGCCAGCAGCAAGCAGGGAGGAAGATTTGCTGCTGGAGCCAATGTCAGGGATGGGGGGGTTGGGGTTCACATTCAGAGGGGGCAGGTACCCCGGCCGGGTATGAGAGATGTGGTCTAGCAGCAGGGTCCCGGACCCTCGCCGCTCCAGGAGGTTGGGCGGCCGGCGCCGGACAGCCCCGGGCGACGTGCTGGCGAGGCTGTCCAGGGCCTCCCGCGAGCCGTTGAGCAGGGCCAGGTGGGACCCGTTCAGCTTCCTCCTCTCCGAGGCCACCTTCCCCACCTCGGCCAGGCCCGTGCCGTCGTCGCAGTCGTGGTGCTCGGCGCCCAGCCTCCGCCAGTGCAGCGCCTCAATCGCCGCGGGGCCCGCGGAGCCGGGGCCGCCGCTCTCCGGCTGCTCGGGCACCGTGCTCCTGCGGGGCAGGCGCTGGGGGCCGGCCGGGCTCTTCTCGTAGGCCGCCTTCCTGGAGACCGGCCCCGAGGCTGACGGCGTCCTCAGAGCCTGCTCGTCCACCAGGGGGAAGAGAGACGGGTCTTTGCTCTTGCTGCTGTTGCTCCGGGTGAGGGGAGCCTTTTTGGAAAAGGAGAGCTCACCGATGCCCATGATGACTTCGTCGTCCGTGCGCACCCGCTGGTCCTCGTGGTGCGCGGAGGCGGCCAGCACCGAGGGCGCGACCAGCCCCCAGGGCTCAGACTGCAGCCGCTTCAGCTGGGGCAGCCGCGTTCTCCTGGCAGCACCGCTTTTCTGCCCCGGGGAGGGCGGCTCGGTGGTGGCCCTGGCAGGGGGGCTGTCCCCGGGCTGGGCCGAGTGTGGCCCAAAGGCACCGTCCTCCTTCTCAGCGGGCGGGGGGGACGGGACGGCTGCCGTCAGGCTGAGGCTGGGGGCTGCCGTGCACGCCTCGGGGGGGGCCCTCTCCTTGAAGTCTAGCGAGGGGGGCATGTTCAGGTACTGCTTGGTGGCCTTGGTGCCGGTGGCTGACTTGTCCATGGTGATGATGATCACCTCCTTCCCCTTCGCTCTGCAGGCGTTCAGGAGGTGCTGCAGCACGGCCTTGTCGTCCGCGTTGATGGCATGGACCAGCGCGGAGGCCCCGGAGTGATCCTCCAGGCTGGGGTCAGCCCCGTTCTCCAGCAGCAGGGACACCACCTCTCCCCCGGCGCCTCGGATGCAGGCGTGCATGAGGGCCGTTTTCCCAGACTTGTCCTGGATGTTGGGGTCGGCTCTGTTGTCCAGCAAGTACTTCACCATCTTGGCCTTGCTAATGCTCTGCTGGTCAACGTGCTTGGTGATGCAGGCCACCATGAGGGCGGTCTCCCCTTTCTCGTTGCTCTCATTGATGTAAGCCCCCCCTTCCAGCAGGAGCCTGGTCAGCCGGAGCCGGCCAAGCCACACCGCCTTCAGGAGGGAGTTCTCCCCCATCTGCAGCACCGTCACCTCGTCCATGGCACCCGCTGCTCACTGGCAGGGAAGGGCAGCGTCAGCCGGCAGCTGGGAAAGCAACCGGGATGGAGAGGTGAGGCTGGCGCCTCTGCCCCGGTCCTCACCCCGTCCCCGCCTCCCTCCCTGGAGTGCCGCGCTCCCAGCGCTGCTCTGCCTCCCGTGGGTGCCACCCCCCCCCATGCATTTTCCCAGATCAAAAGAGATTTAGGTTAGATATGAGAAAGGAATTTTGTCCCACAAGGGCGCTGAGGCACTGGCACAGGCTGCCCAGAGGAGCTGTGGGTGCCCCATCCCTGGAGGTGTTCGGGGCCAGGCTGGATGGGGCTTTGGGCAGCCTGGGCTGGGGGGAGGTGTCCCTGCCCATGGCAGGGGGCTGGAACTGGGTGATCTTTAAGGTCCCTTCCAACCCAACCAGTGCTGTGATTCTCTGGCCTTATGCACAGCATCTCCTGCTGCCTGCTGGGGTTGCTGGGGTGCAAGGGGAACTGCAGCAGGAGGAAAAGCCTGTTCTCTTCTGGGACCTCCTGGAGCAAAAGAGCAGCTTTGTGGCAGCTGGGAGATGTGTTGGCCCAGCCTTCTCACACCCCTACAACACTTTTACTTTATGACATCGGTCCACTCTCAGTAATCTAATTTTAGGATGTATTTTATTTTTCCAAGAAGCCCCATCAGGCACAGGGTCTCTGGCCTCACTCTGCTTTAGGCATGTGCCCTCAGTGCCCCAATCAGCCTCAATTGCCCTGACCAGCCTCACCTGGGACCCCACCCACTCTGCCCAGGCTGGGAGCTCTATTTAAATGCAGGCCCAGAGGCCTGGACCTGGTTTGAGTGTGTGGGTGCCCAAGGCTGCATCTGGCCCTGTCAGACTGGAGTTGTTCATTAGACTTCCCTTGTGGTCTGATTTGTCACCGTGCCTTGGCCGGATGCTCTCTGCGGATGGGACCTGTCACCACCTTGTCCCTGCTGATGCGGTCCCACCACCTGCCTGCGTGATGGTCGCCTGCTGCTTACGGCCGGCCTCCCCTTGCGGAGCAGCTCTGCTCTTGCTGCCCCCTGGCAATACAACTCTCAGCTCATCTTGCCTCACTCTTTTCCAGCTCTACTTCTCCAGTAGCCATGCTGGCGTTTGCCTGGATGCAGCTGATTTCCTCGAGTGCCAGAGAAATCAGAATGGCCCCGATGCTGGTGTGGTTTCTGCCGTGTCTCGGAGGTCCATCAGGCTGTAAGGCAGAGCCCGCTGGAGCCTGTGAGCCTCTCCTGCGGCTTCTTGAGCTGAGGCCGTGATCTTTGCTTCCTCACTGTTGAGGGAAATGCTGTCTGTAACCCTGTGCTGCTTCGTGGTGGTGTGAGCTGCTTGTGCGGGAGAGTACTGTCGGAGAGCAGCTTCCACTCGCGGCAGGACTGGCTCAAGAGGCTCAACGGGCACGGTCTCTTCTGGAAAGTGCTCCCTGACTGCCTGCCACGGGCTGGCTCCAGGAAATCCAGCTGGGCAAGGCTCCCGCGTGCTGCCCCAGTGCCACCGCCCAGGATCCGAGCGCCTCCCGGCCCCGTGCCTGCCTCCTCGAGGAGCAGCACCCGCAGCTCTGAGAGCCGCCGGGCTCCGTGCACGAGGCAGAAGCAGCGGCTCGGAGCTCTGCTGGAAGCGGCAGCGAACGCCCGGCCCCGCGGGCACGCTGGAGGCACGGCGACCCTGCCGCCTGCTCGCCCCCGCTGCCCCCCCCCCGGCCGTGCAGCCGGCAGCAGCTTCCAGCCCTCCCGCCGTGCCCCCCCGAGGGGGCAGCGCCAGCCCGCAGCGCCCCGCAGCTCACCGGCTGTCCCCGGAGCCTCCCCAGCGGAGGACGCGCGGCCCCGGCCCGGTAAGTGGCGCCCCCCCCCCCCCGCGCCCCCAGCCCTCCCCGGGTGCCCGCAGCTCTCACCTCCATCCCCCTCGTCCCGGCCGCGGGGCCGCCGGCGGGTCCCGTGCCGGTCCTGCGCCGGGTCGTGGCGGTGCCTCGGCCCCTCCCGCCGTCCCGGGGGCCAGCAGGACGGACCGGGGCTTTGGGGGGGGGGTCCTTCCCCTCCCTCCCCTCGCGGCGGGGGCTCCCTCGGCGCCGCGGGCACCGGGCAGAGCCCCCGGGACGGGCCGGCCCCGCCGCCCGGTGCCCCCCGCCCGCTCCGTGCGCCCCGGGCGGCTGCGGCACCGCCGCCGTGCCCGCTGCTCCCGGCCGTGCCCGGCCGCACCGGGGCTGCGCGGGGAGGAGGCGGGGGGCGGCGCGTCCGCCCCCGGCTGGCTGCGGGGAGCGGCGGGGCCGGGGGGGGGTTGGGGGAGCGGGCGGGCGTCCTGCCGGCCGCCTCCGCGCGTGGCCGTGGGCGAGGCGCGTGGCCGTGTGCCCCCGGCTGTGCAGCGTGCGAGCGCGGGGCCGGGTGCGGAGCCCCGGAGGTCCGCGTGTGTGTCCGTGTGTGTGTGTCCGTGTGCACGCCGGGTGCCCCCGTCCCGGGGGGGCGATGCAGGCAGCGCCGTGAGCGGGTGCCCCGGGGGTCTCCGCGTGCCCCGGGCACGGCTCTGTCCCGCCACGCGTGTGCGCAGGCACGGGGGGGCTGCGTGCGGCTGCCCGTGGCCGCGTGGCTCCGTGTGCGGGGTGCGCGGCTCTGCCCGGTCTGTGCCGTGCCCCGCGTGTGCCACGGTGCCACTGAGGGCAGCCCAGCAGGGAGCGGGCTCCCCGGGGCGGGGGGGGGCTGTGGTGCCCCCATCCCTGGGGGCTGTCGCGAGCAAACTGGGCAGAGCCCGCGGCTGGACCTGCCTGGGGCAGGGTTGGGCTGGGACCCCCGGGCTCCACCTGACAAAAATGTGACCCTGAGCTCTGCGTGTGCACACGGGGGCTGCCGAAGTACTCTGTTGCAGGGGGAAGCCAGAGGCCGTGTGCTGCTTCCTAGGGCAGAGCCTCCCCTCGGTGTCCGGCGAGGAGCTACCACGACCTTCTGCTGTCACAGGGGCAGAAGTCTCCGGCCCTTGGATCTCCTATCCAGGCAGAGAACCGCTTTCCTGCAGCCTCCAGCCCGTCTTGCTCTGCTGCGAAGATTGGTTCTTCAGGAGTAGTCCCAGCAGAAACAGGTAATTGGCTACAAGGTGGGGAAAAATGGTCATAAATGTGTGATAAACACAACGTTGCACACGATTCTATAATTTAGCAGGCTACTGCTGCCTGTAGTGGTACTTATTATAGTATTCTCTCTGAAACTAGATTAACATTAAGGGAAATTCTCTTGTGATTACTAAAATATAATCTAAAATTGTAGCCTTCTTTGGTAAAAGATGATAATAACAATAATAATCAGAGCCAGCAGAAAAATGAAGTAGGTCTTATTACGTTAGCAAGCATTTAGGAAAACTTTATGGCAGCTTCTTTATTAAATCAAGTAAAGCAAAGACTTCTCACTAACTTGCTAAATTGGCCATATAAGCTCTGAAAATGTAACTGTTTGTCCATTCATTTTCACAGATGCATGCACAGCAGATTATTTGTAGCAAAGCTCTACATGCAGAACAGATTTAGAATCACAGAAGTTGCCTTGGCAGGATGAGAACTCCCTCCCCGGGAGTGTGGGCTTGTTCTCCCTTCTGCTCCCGATGGCAGCCCTGCAGCTCCCGGCGTGGAGCGGGCGTTCTTGGGCCGGATCAAGAGGAAACGCGCCCACCTGCCCCGGTGATTTCAGAGCTAAGGGCAGCGAAGTACAGCCACAACAGGGGAAAGAGGTTCTGGGACCTCAGATGTGATGGGAGTGGGTGCCTGTGTGAGGGCAGGGCGATGTGACGGACCACGCAGGACAGCACAAGGCTGTCCCCTGGGGCAAGGTGCCCCTGCAGAGGGGTCTGGGCTGGAGGTGGCCTCATCCAGCTCCTGGCCCGTGGTGTGCCCCGGGCTGATCGCATCCTGCAGTGGTTCCATTGAGAGGTTTGGTGGGGCTGCTTCAAAGTGAGGGGGCTGCTGCGTTTCCAGCATGTAGCATCAGCTGCTGCATGGAGAGCTGGCCGTGCTGTACAGGGGGCTGCCAAGACACAGTGAGTCACGTGTGACGTCCCCCAGGCTCTAATTATTCCTCCCGGTAGCGCTCCTCTATGCTGGGGACAGTGTCAGCAGCAAGAGCTGAGGAGCCAGCACCCCCTGCCTGCACGGGACCCTTGCCCAGCCCTGCCCCGGTGCGTGGTGATGCCGGCTCCCTCTGCCCGTTGGTTTCCAGCCCCGAGGAGCTGCTGGAGGGCTGCCCATGGGGCGTTTTGGGTTGGGGCTGGGTGTGGGTAGCGCTGGCGGGGCTGTCTGCATGGGCTGGACAACTCAGATCACACCGGGGATGCCCCGTGGATGGGGCTGGAGTGTCCGTTGTAGCCCACTCCACTTCCACACCAAACATTTGCCTCCTGCTTCCTGTTTTGTTGAATAATTCATAATGAGTGATTAATGGAGATGTGCCACCCCTTCCCTATTCACACGTTATCACAGGTTGCATTTTTTCAGCACTATTAGTTATTCATAACGATTTGCTGAGTAATGCCCGAGCTCCTCAGGCTGCAGTGCTCTCCCCGGTGATGGGGCGAGGGGCGCAGCAGGCTCCCGGCTGCACCCACCCGGCTCGGGGCCAGCTTCTGCTGCTCGGCCAGGTGAGCAGCACTGCGTGCCCAGTGCCAGTTCACCGGGCTGGGAGTGTGAGGCCCAGTTGCTTGAACATACAGACAGAAGTGCCTACAGCAGGAGATTTGGGTTAAACGGGTGATTGGTTATGAAGCAGATTTGGGCTGAATATTCCTGCTCCTTCCTTGGTTTATCATGAATGTGAGGAGGTTTGGCTGAACCAAGGGGTGCGTAGAGATGCCTGGAAAGTGCTCTGTCATCTCAGCTTTAACCCTCTCTGTCCTTCTGGACTGAGCATTTTGAAGTCACCTCTGCTGCAGGAGCATCAGTGTGGCTCGCTCTTGGTTCTCTGCTAGCACAGATGCAGGCAGTGCTGTCCGAGAGCCCCCAGGGGGCTGGACAGGGGAGTGAGGGCAGAGCTGTGCCTGTGCTGCCAGGGCCAGCTCATCCTGCAGCTTCGTGCTGCTGGCAGTGAGCACGGGGCTGTCCAGGAACTGCTGCCAGTGGCCATCTGGGGGGTGGGCTGGGTCCTCCCAGACAGGGGATTGAGGCCGGATCCTGGCTTCAGCCTCCTCCGTCCAGCATCCTGGGGGTGCCATGGCAATGGGGCCAGTCAGTGATGGTTGCAGGGGGAGAAGCTGAAACTCTGGTGCAGGGGCTGGATGTGGCCCCGGGACAGGCTGCGTGGGGCAGGGGGCTCGGCTGGAAGTGCTGGGGGGAGGGGTGGGGCCTGGGCTGGGGGTGGCAGAGGAGAGGGCCGAGCCCAGCAGGATCCTGCCCCCAGGCACTCCAGCAGTGCCCGGAGCGCTGCCCATGAAGATGCTCTGGCGAGGGGCTGGGCTGGCCCCTGCTGCTGCGATGGGCACCGGCACCCTGTGCAGTCACCGGGAGCACGGCAGGGGACGCGCTGTGCTGCAGCAGAGGACAGCAGAGCTGCTGAGTGCTCGCTGGGCTGCTCCAGAGACCTCGCTGCAGACAAGCAGCTCTGGTCAGTTTATTACAGCTTTTGGAAGTTATAATTAGAGCCTGGCCTGGGAGGAGGGACCTGCTGTCAGCTGCTTAGGGCCTGTGACGGGACATCTGGCGTGTCTGGTGCTGCTGTGGTCTGTGGTGCGTTTGTGCAGGGGCTGCAGTGCTGCTCCAGGAGGCCAAAGCTGTGAGTGGCAAGGGGTGGCCGCAGCTCCAAGTGCTTCTGGGGCCACGGGAGGAGCTGCAGTGAATGCAGCCCGTGGCTTGTCAGAGCCCGGGCCATCTCCTGTTGCAGGGGCTCCTGCTGGCACAGCAGCTCCCCGGCCCTGTGCAGCCCACCCCGGGTGTGGGGGCTGCCGGGGGATGTGGGGACACGGTGAGCAGCCTCGCCTCTGCCGGCAGGCTTGGCTAAATGCAGACCGTCTCCCTGGGGATGGCAGGCGCTGGCTCTATTTTGGGTGCTCTTGCAGAACAGCTGGTGATCATCCCTTACACCGTGCGGAGATGGCTGCGCACAGCTATTTCTGCCAGCTCATCCACGCACGGCAGCTTTTTATAAACACGCTCACCCTGGAGGGACGGACGCAGGTGCTGGAGGGAGCGTTTGGTGCT
Source organism: Anser cygnoides (assembly GCF_040182565.1). Lineage (NCBI taxonomy): Eukaryota > Metazoa > Chordata > Aves > Anseriformes > Anatidae > Anser > Anser cygnoides. The sequence continues at coordinate 515,634 of NC_089883.1, forward strand.
GGCATTTCGCAGAGCACCACCTCCGCCCCGAATGCTGCTCCTGCCCTGCTGGGGCATGGCCGCAGTGCAGGATGCGTCCCCTGACCCACAGGGCTCAGTGGGGCACAGAGCCCAGAGCTGCCTTGGGCACGTGGGGGTCTGGGGGCTCTGGGGAGCTGTTCTGGTGCAGGGACCGTGGGGACATTGCACGGTCACTGCCCGGTTGGTCCTGGCTCGGGAGGGCAGCAGCTCGCCCTTAGCCCAGGGGCACCAGAAATGGTGCAGCAGGTAGGTGGCTGTTTGCTCCTTAAGGGCCTTTCCACATCCCACAGCATTGCCAGGGCAGGAGGAGGTGCTCATGAGGACCAGCAGCCCTCTCCTGTCTTTAAAAATGCTGCCTGCTAATTTCTGAGTCTGAGTGCTGTGCGTACTGCACGGCTGGCCACAGCCTGGCAGAAGGGACAAATCCCGCTCGGCTGCTTCCTCATCTCCAGCTCTGTGAGCTCCTAGGCCCCAGCCCTCCTGGGATATCCTGTGCTGGACAACCCGTGCCATCTCCTTTCGTGGCTTCAAAGCAGCCCAGCTCTGAGCCTCTCCTGCCCAGGGGAAGGGAACCCCCGACAGCTGCTGCTTTGGCAGGTCCGTCTGCCCAGAGCGCGACTTGCTGGAGAAATCCTCCCGCTGCAGGCGCAGGGAGAAGCCCGAGCCTCCTCTCCTTGCAGACCCGGTGGGGCCGGGGCTTGCTGGTGCTCAGGGATGCACAGAAACGAGGAGGCAGCTCCTGGGGCAGCCGGGGGGAGGACAGGGCAGAGGGTGGCTGCTGCTGTCCCCTCGGGTGGCCCCGGGCTGGGGAGCAGCAGCTGGGGGGCAGGGGATGGGCCCTGAAATGCCCCCTCCATCCGTCCCCACCTCTGTTTCCGAGCCGGGCAGACCCCCAGGGCTCGTTACCTCCCGCTGGGGGGGCTCTGCCGAGGCACAAGAATAGCGGCCCCCTGCCCGGTGAGCAGTCGGAGGCAGGAGGCAGCTGGTGATACGGCGCTTCCCAAAGAGGCTGCATCATCGCAAGCGGGTCCGGGGTTTCCATGGCAACCGCGGGGTAAAAATAGTGTCGGAGCGTTTGGGAGCTGCCGGGCCTGGCAGGGAGAGCTCCTCGCTCGGCGCTCTGCGGAGCGGGGCCGGCGGCCGAGCCTGCGCCGTGCTCCGGGGAGCTGCTGCCTGTGCCCGGGGCCCCGCCGCTCCGTCCCCCGTCCCTGGGGAGCCGCCGTCCCCACGGGGCTGCGCTGCGGCCGGGACCTGCCTCCTGCCCCTGGGTGGGAGCCCTGCGGAGCGGAGCCTGGGCTGCTCCCCGCGGCGACCCCTTCGTGTCCCTGCTGTGGTGGGACGCTCGCTCTTGGGGGGCTCCGTCCCGGCTCCGTCCTGCCCTGTGCAGGGAGCTGCCCCGGGGCTGTGCAAAGCCCCCGCTGCTCCTGCGCTGGGTGCGTGGCTGGGGCTCGGGCTGCACCGCTGGGACCTGGTGTGGGGTGCCCTGGGGCACAGACCGTGCTGCGCTGAGCTCTTTTCCCTGCAGGAAACCAATTCGAGGAGCAGTGTTGTTCTGCCGGCACCCAAGTGGTGTTGCTTCAGGAAACGGGGGAAGGCTGGGAGTGCTGCTCTCACGGGCTGGGGGTCGTGGCCCTGCCCCTTCCCGCGCCACGTGCCCGATGGGTGCAGCATCCGTCCGTACGGGTCCTGGGTCCGAGGGGCTGAGCCCCACATGGGAGTGCACGTGCCCGCTTTTGCAGCTCTTCCCTCTGCCAGCTCCACCCCGCTGGGCTGAGCCCCTCGCTACTCTCATCTCCACTTGGAAGCGAAGCCAGGAGGGGCAGCCCGTGGGGCCTGGTGGGACCTGCGAGTGACTCCGCGCAGCGCCAGCACCCTGCTCCAGGGAGCTCAGCAGCCAGCTCCTTCTGATCCACGTCTGAGGCGTGAACAAAGTTTAAAACCTTCCTGAAAGTGAGTAGCGTTTAGGGATGGGTGAAATCTGGGTCATCCTCCATCGCTGGCTTGACAGTGTTGTGCGTTAATTAGACTTTGACTCTAATAAGCCGTGTTAAGGTCTGAAAATAGAAATGGCACTGCTACGTGTCACCGAGCAGTGAGTGCTGCTCATTTTCTAATTACTGTGTGACATTTTGCACAAATAACACCAGTGTGCTGCCCCCCAGATGACTGCACCTTCCTGCCCTGCAGTCTCTGCCCCTTGCCTTCGCGGTGCACGGGGGTCGTGTCCTGCACGGCGCCGAGATGCTGCGGTCGGTGCCAGGCCCCCAGCGATGTCCCTGCTCGGGGGGCACGGGGCTGCCCAGGGTCCTCACCCTCGCCCCTGGCCGTGCCTTCTCCTTCCTAGCGCGGGTGTTTTAGAAGCTGCTGCGAAAGCGTTTGTGACCCCACCGCTGTCCCTGTGGAGCTGAGCACTGCAGGGCTGCCTTGTCTCGGAGTCTGGGCTAATGGTGCAGCGGCTTGCCCGGCTTTTCTGGGCATGTTGGTGTGAAAATGCCACAACTGTGATCATTTCTTTCTCTCTCCTTATTTCTCATTTCTTCTCCTTGGTCTCTGTCACTCCTGCAGTTGGTGGTTGCCTTGGCAACGTATCTGTCTCCTTGCACTTTTTCGTCCTTTTTCCTTTGTAATCTATAAATTCTTGCACCTCCAGTTTTTTTTTTTAAATCTCGGCTGTACTCCAGAGGATCTGTAGAGAAGCCCTCTGGATTGAAAGGCCTGGAAATACAGTCAGTGCTAGGCTGGAAAACCTTGGACCCAAGCAGGAGGGAATTTTTACAGCTGGCAGAGGAGGAGGAGGACCTTTGTTTCCCAGCCTGTGAAGCTGCACTGCTCTGTCTGAGCACGGCAAGCTGCAGCCTAGGTGCTCCCGGCAAGGGCCTGGGTCCCTCGGGCTGGGCTGTCCCAGCCGGGGCCGCGCTGTGTGCCCCAAGAGATGGGGAGTACCCGAGTCCTCCTGGGGCTGGGCACCCGGCGGGTCCCTGCCACACGATTTACGTACGTGGCCAGCCCGGTGCAAGGGGCCAAATGCTGGAACCTGGAGGCAGGCTGAGCACCTTGAACAGAGCAGCTTTCCACGGGTTCTTTGAGCCTGCTGACTCCAGTAGTTAATAGGCAGGCGTAGGAGGAGCTGAATGGCAATTCAATTTGTAGTGATTATTTGCCAATTAAGATTAGCACAGGCAAATGTCTGGAATGGGCGGAAAAAGCTGCTTGGCCTGAGGGAAGGGGCTGCAAGACAGGGGGCGAAGCTGGGGCGCAGGCGGGGAGCGTCGCAGCCGTGCCCGCCTGGAGCTGCCCCGGGGGGGCTGCGGGAGGTGTCGGGTCAGAGGCCACCGCTCCCGGGGAGCTGTATGGGGACGGTGCCGGCAGCCGCGTCCCACGGGGATCGCTGCTGTGGGGGCCGTGACGGGGAGGCGAGGAGGTGGCAGAGCCAGCAGTAGGTGAATGCGGGTGCTGAGCATCGCCTCCGGCAGCCCTGGGACGGGGGGCGCTGGGTCATGCTGGGTGCCCCAGGGATGGCGCGTGCTGTGCCCATGAGGACTGGTGGCTCTGGTGTCCTGCATGTCCGTAACGATGCCCCGAGCTCAGGTCCCTGCTCTGTCCCCTGCCACCTGTGTTAGGCAGGGACACTGGGGTGCTGGTGGCCTCTGAGGCAGGAGGGACCTGGGGGACCCTGGCCTCGCAGCTCCCTGCTCGGGGCCAGCACCGCTGCCTGCACCCACGATGTCAGGTGGGAGTTGGCACCGTGGGCGAGGGCCTCCGGGGGTTTTGGTGAGCCTCTGTGGGGCGTTACCTGCCCCGCTGCCTCCTGGCCGGGTGCTGAGTCCCTGATTCCTGCAGGGAGCATGTAAGCCCTGAAGCTCAGAGCTGGCTGTTAAAGTGTTTTCTCGTGTTTGCATTACAATTTGATGGGGAAAGGGAGAGGCAGGCAGTAGTTCCCACCCAATACTCTTCTTTTTTTTTTTAATTTAATATTATTAAACTAAGTTTTATAAATATTCATGGAAATGAAATCAATGCAAAAATATTCCATTCTCTCATTTTGGCAGTTTAATTTTAGAAACTCATTTTCTCTTGAGCTCTCTACTGAGAAGTCATTACAATGCTTTTTGGGTTGCGTCTCACTCCTAACCCTGCAAGGATCCTCAGATGTAATAGTGCATGAAACAACAAAAGCAGAATGTCAGCGCCTCGTCCTCGGGGCTGGCAGGGAGGCAGGGCTCCAGGACAGAGGCTGATCCGTTGCAGTGCGCAGGAAAACGCTTCCTAGCAAGCGTTTCTAGCGGGCTGGGGTGGCTCTCCCCGGGGACACGGCCCTGCGGCAGGGCAGCAGCAGCAGGACTGAGCAGCAGGCGCTGCCCGCGGTCTGTGGCCCCCGGGGGCTGGAGCCCCCACGCACTAGGAGCTGGGTGAGCACAGGGGTCGGGTTCCTGCTGCTGCACGGCTCGTGCCCGGCCGCATGAAGCACCAGTGGTGCGGAGCCCCCAGCAGGATGCAGCAGGGCCCCTTGCCCCCAGCCGCTCTCTGACTTTCCCACACCGCAGGCGGCGATGGTGGTGCTGCTGCAAGCGCTGCACGCGCCCTGCTTGGAGCGAAGCACCCGCGTTTGATCCGACCCGATGTCGCCCTGCTCGTGCTCTCTGCACTAAAGGTGACCGAGGTCACGAGCTGGCACCCGCATTGCATCTGCCTGCGTCCTCTGCCCGGTTCCCATTCCGAGCATTTTTTTGTGCTCCAGGTAGGTTAGGTAAATAACGCCTGAGCTGCGCTGGCGCTCCTGCCTGGTGCGTGCAGCACTGAGGCCAGCACAGCAAACAGACCTTCATCTAAAAATCATCTCGATTTAAGCTTGTTTATATAGAAAGTAATTCTATGTTGACCTCATATAAATTCTGCACGATGAAACATTCATTTTCGTTACTGTTTGAACAAGGGAACCTGGCAGCAGCCGGGAGGATGGGACTGAAGCCTTATTTTATTAGCGGTGCGGTGCTGCAGGAGGGCACGCAACAGGCACCCACGTGCTCCTGTCTCAAGTTTGTGACTTGTCGAGCCGGGGCCTCTGCACCTCCCCAGCCACCAAAGGAGATCAATCACGTCTGTGCCTGGGCTGCGGGTGTCTCGCAAGCCAGAGTTAATTATTTCGGCAGGTTCTGAGGTCCTCACACAAGAGAGGTGTCAGCAGGAATTTCTCCTCCCTGCTCCTGCAAGCAGACTGTGCCGATGCTGCTCGCCTCGCCTGGCTGCAAGCGGGGCCCCGGCGGCTCCGCTGAGCCCTGCGTGTGTGCTGCCATCGCGTTTCAGAGTCAGCTTCGGGTGGAAAGCAGCAGGGACTCTGCAAGAACGCGATAAAATAACAATTTATTCACTTAGCTGGGGTGATGCAGCAGGGAGTTTTGTTAAAACTGCACTCTGAGTTATGCGCTAGAAATGCACGGTGTGAGGTTCATAGCTCGTCCTTTGCTTGCCTGAGAGCCACCCGTAAACTGATCCAGTGGACAAACACACACTGAGCATGGAAAATAACCACGCGGCTGGAGGTGCCTGTGCTACGTCCGATGCACGCTGCGTCCTCTGCCAGTGCGGTGACACGCCACAGCTGCCGGCAGGTGAGGAGAGGTGCCCGGGTGGAGGAGGGAGATGATTTGAGTTTGCATTACACAGAATGCTTGTCGGAAGAGAAGTGATCTGTATTTAACAACAGCGGTGCTGTAATAACCTGCAATTACCTCTGAGCACAGCCTGTGGGGGTGGCTCTTTGCTGGCAGAGGCTCGGGGGAGGTTGGCACTTCCCTTCCCTTCGCTGCGCTGCCGACAGCGCGGTGGGGGCTTGGGGGTGCTCGGGGGTGCCCTCCCTCACCCGGCTGCTGCTTGCAGGGGGAGAGGGGCACAAAGGCACCAGCACAGAGCGGTTTGCAGAGCAGCCCGACCTCCTGCCAGCCACGTCACCGGTCCCCGAGGCAGCAGCTCCCCACGGCCCAGGCTGATGCCAGAGCCCCATCCTGGCACATGCGGCGGCGGGGGGGCTGCTCTGCTGCTACTGCCACGTCTGGTCCCCCAGGCTCTGAGCCTCTCACCCAGAGCTGCGGCGTCCCGGCTCCCACGGCTGCCTGCCGACGTGCCGCCACGTCGGGAAGTGCGAGAGCTTAGCGTGATTATCTGTCCCTCCTCCTCTGCCTGCGCAGCGCTGGGAAAATGCTGCAACGCCTCTCTGGCGAGAAAGTGAATTATGCAGGCTGGCTTTGCTTTGAAAAGCTTGTGATGTGTAAGCAGAGGAGGAAGACGAGGGTATCTGTGCGCTTGCAGGCTGGCTTTGGTCCAGCCACGCAAGGGAAGGCACTTCTGCACGCCTCAGCACGGCGCCGTGCCGTGGAGCTGGCGATGCGGGGTGGGTGCGGGCTGTGCGGGGGGGCTGTGGGGGCACGGCTCTCCCCCCCCCGGCATGCGGTGCTCTGCCAGCAGTGTGTTCTCTGGGAAAAAAACCCCGCTTACGCCTGGTCTCCCCCCTGCTTGCCCTGCTGTCCTGTGCCACAACAACACGCAGCGTTTCTGCTTGCTTCTCTGCAGCTGTTGGCAGCCCCTGGAAAAGCCTCCTGGCCAATTTTTTGGCCACCGCACTCGCGGTCTGCTCCTTTGGTAGGGGGGCTGTGGGGGGGCAGTGATGTGTGGGGTGTGCAGGCAGGGTCCTGCTGCCCACGCCATGGCCGGTGCAGGCAGCCCGCAGCACCAGCCCTGCCAGGGCTGCGGCTGCAAAGGGCTGGGCCTGGGAGTTGCAGCTGCAGATGCCCGGGGCCGGGTGGTGAGGCTGCAGCTGAGACCCAGCACCTGATACCGGCACCGGGGGGTGTCGGTGGTGGGCTCAGAGCTGTTTCCTTCCCCCTCCTCTGTACCCGCTTCTGCCCCGCTCCCCTCTCCGCAGGCTGGGCGCGCTGCCTGTCCCCAGGGACCCCCGCTGCCAGGCCAACAGGGGACCCGAGCTGCCGTGCGGGACGCGTGCGCTGGCAGCTCCGTTTGGCCCTCCAGCTGCCTGCCGAATCCTCTGCTTTCTGGCGGGAGCTCTGCACGCTGCAGCCTGGCTCCCTGAGCCTGGCGGTCGCCTCTTGCAGACAAAATGCTGTCTGTGTGCTGGCAGGGAGGCGGTGGCAGGCCAGACCCAGCGCATGGTGCGTGTCCCCTCGCGCTTCGCCTGCCTGGGGCGCACGGCCGCAGGTGCTTTTCCGTGGCTGTCTGAAGGGCTGCGGTGGTTTTAATATCTCTGCCGAGTGAAATTTCCTGATTCAGCTTTCATGTCCCTTGGGACACTTATGAAATATCCGGATTCTGTTTTTTTTTCTGAAGAAGTGGAATTTCCTATTTATGGATTTAATCTAAGGGCTACGTGCTCGGGGAGGGAAGGGGCTCAGCCCGGCTTCGCCTCCGCTGGGCACCTACGGCCCCGTGGCTCAGCTGCCCTGTGCCAGCGCTGGAACCGGGGCTGCTGCGGGGAATTCGGCTGCCTCAGTAGTTTTCCAGCTCGCGCTAAGCCCGCTTTTCATGGCTTAATCACACCGCCTGCAATGAGTGAAGGCTAAATGCACGCTGACAGTCTGCTGGCGGGCCCATCTGGGGAGGGATCAGGCGAGGTCCCGTCCCAGGGCTGAACCCCTCGCTCAGATGCCGGCTGTGAGAGCTGCGCTTTGCTGCCCTGCTGCACCGCCACCGCACCAAGGAGCACCTGGAGCACCCTCGGTCCGGTCCCCTGGCCATGGGGGAGCACAAAGGAGGAGGAACCTCCTCGCCCCTGCTTGGCTTTCAGGGCTCATCCTCACCCCCTGCCCGTGATGCTGCCCAGCCTCTGCCCAGCAGCCCCCAGGAGTCCTGGGGAGCCATGGGGTGAGCGAGGTGCTGCAGGGCAGGGCACAGCCTGGTCACTGCTGCCACGGCTGGCCTGGGGCACCTACGGGCTGCACGAGGGGGCTGCTGGCAGCTGGGCGCTGCGCCCAGCAGACGTTCAAGCAGCAATACCCAGGGGCAAATTGTGGTCCTCCAAGACGTGGAAGTACCGAGCGTAAAGCCAGAGAGGTGTTTTGTAGAGGAGCTGGACTCCGCTCCTCCTGCTCCCCGCTGAGCTGGGGGGATGTCCTGGGTCCCCGGGTGCCAGCCTGCTTGGGATGTCTGCCCCCTGCATACCCAGCCCCTGTTCTTCAAAGCCCTGCTGCTCTGAGGGCCCAACCCTTCCCCTTTTTGCCTGTGCTCAGCACTCTGAGTCAGCAGGGCATTTGCACAGCAAGGATTTCATCTCCTGACTCAGGCTGGCAGCGACGGAGCCTGCTGCAAATATTGACATTTTCCCTCTGCTCCCAGAGGCCACCGCAATCTCACCTGCACAGCCGGTCGTGGCAATGCCCCATCCCCCTGTGGTGGGAGCTCCCCGTGTGGGGTGATCGGTGAGTGTGGGGCCTGGCCGTGAGCTGCCTCGTCCACGCCGCTCCTGGCCCCGGTACCCAGGAGGTGGAGGATTTGGGCTCCCCTCCATCCCAGGGCAGCAGGGAGCTGCAGGCTGGAAATCTGCAGCAGATCCCTGGTGCTTGGGCCAGCAGCCTGTGAGCCAGGGGGCTGAGCGTGCCGGCACCGTCCGGCCCGTGGCAGCACACGCGGGGCCAGGGCTGGCGGCACAGGATGGGGCTCGTGGTGCTGCTGCCTGTGCCCATACAAGCAGGAACGGGCCCCAACCCCAAGTGCTGGGAAGGAGACAGAGCACCTGGTACAGCACCCCGGCACCAGGAGACCCATTTTTGCTAAATAGTGAGACCTATTTCTGCTAGATCGTGAGATCTATGTTTGCGAAGCTGGTGCCAAGCAGGTGGGTCGGAGCCTAGTCTGTTCTCAGAAAACAGCAGGGTGGCCAAACAGGACGCAGGGCACGCTCCCTGAGCCCCCACCTGCAAGGTTTCCTCCCCGGGGCCGGGCTGGGGGTCTCCCTGGGGTGTGGGGGTGCCGGCCCCCCGGGGTGCCAGGCTCAGCGAGCGGCACCGGGTGCACCCGGCCGGCAGCGGGCTGCGGTCCTGCCGGGGTGCGGGCACTGGGGTGCGCAGCTGTGGGAGGCTGGCTGCAGGCACACCTTTGCATTAAACAAATATCCCCCGTTACCTAATGCTTTCATTTTGCTTTCCTAACTGGCTGGTTTTGTTCTCATGACTCACTGGGATGTTTGCCTTTCTGTTACCGTCATTCCTTTCATCAGCTGCAGGCAGAGCCGTGTTGCCACCACTCACCTTTAAAATCATGTGCACATTTGAAAAAAAATAACTTTTAATGTAAACAATTCCAAACAGAAATAAAACACAGGCGTTTCACACTTGTGCAAGTCTTACGTCTTACTTTTGTAATTGCTCTTTATACCGATTCCAAAGAATCTCAATGGCAAGCTAACTTCACCAACACACGAACAAACTGCAATTTGCTAAATCAGCATTTCGTGACCTCTCGCACAAAAAGTATCTCAAGACCTCGTTAAAAAAATGCACTTCCCTGCAGGACACCTGTTGTCGATGCTGAAAGATAAAAAGCGGGGAGCAATACAACCTGCTGGCTCTCAGCACAAACCAAATGTTTCTTTAACCGCCGAGTTTGCTTTGCAGTCGGTTCCACTTAAAGCCAACATCTGCGGCAGACGCGGCACGGCACGCCTGCCGGCGCATCCCAGCTGCTGCCGTGCGGGGCCGGTGCTGGGCGAGGTCGCTCGTGTCACTCGCATACCCTTATCAGTTCTCCGTCCAACAGTTACAGTGGAGAAGCTGGGCTGGAAAAGTGATAAGGGGATGAGAATGGCCTCAGAAGACGCTTCCCCCCTGAAACTTTAGAATGAAGGAAAAAAAAAAAAAAAAGAAAAAGCTAAGCTGGTAACAAGTGAAATAAATCGTAAGACATCACCGGTTGCCTCCTCTCTCCAGCCCTCGTCTGCATCGTCTTCCAGAGGCTGGCGGCGAGGCAGGGCTGTGCCGGCGGGGCGATGCTGTGCAGGAGCCCAGCAGCCCGTGGCTCCGCTGCCCCGGCAGTGCCCGCGCCGTGGCTGCTCTGCTCCAGCCGCAGACACTCCCCATTCACAAATTTCATAACCTCCAGTCCCCTCCCTGCGGGTGGGATTGGACGCCCCGCTCCCCCCCCTCGGTGCGCTCCGCGGGGCTGAGCCGGCGCCCCGGCCCGTCGGATTAAGCTGTACAAATTGTGGGGCTGCGGACGGGCGGATTCGTCTGACGCTGCAGAAAGGTGCTGGCAGCCCTGGCCCTGCACCCGCGTCCCGCTGCTGCTGCCCCCAACCTGGGGCTGGGGCTCGGGGAGCCCCCGCTTGCAGAGGGCGAGGAACCCCATGGCGGTGGCTGGGAAGGGTCGATTTTTCCCCTGCCCGTGCTGACGTGCCGTTGCTCCCGTTTGAGCTGCAGGCCCCGGAGCCAAGCCCTGCTCTGTGGTGCCAGCCCCATCCCGAGCCCCAGGGCAGCTCCTCCTGAGCGCCGTGTCCCTGCCCTGGTCCCCACTTCCCCACCCAGGCAGCAGCCAGCCCCTCAGCACGCTCCAGGGCGGCTCCCCAAAACGTGCAAGCAGACCCCAGCATGCCCCCAGGGCTGGGAAGGTGAGCGCTGGCCTCCGGCTGCCTTGGCCACGTTTGTGGGCAGCCCTGGCGTGCCCCAAGCACCCCGCTCACAGCAGAGGCTGGAGCCGAGGAATCCCATCACCACTCCCCAGCTCGGGCTTGTGCTGGCTTGACACCGAGCTGCCGGGCGATGCGTGCAGGGATCGGCGAGCTCACGGGCACGGTCCTGCACCGCGCGCATTGGGTGATGCTTGGGCTGTGCTGGCAAAATGAGCCCCAGCAACGGCTCGGGGGCCTCTGGTGGGTCAGCGCCCAGCTCTTTGCTGAACGACCCAGGGCTCCTCTTGCCCTCAGGGCGCCCGACGTGGGGGGACGCTGTGCTGGTGCCCGCTCCCCACGGGTCAGGCCCTGGGACTCAGCGGCGTTCAGCGGCGGTGGAGAACCGGTGAGGGTTTTCCACCAGAGTGCGAGGCCACAGCCGGTGCTGGGCTTGGTGTCGGGGACGCAGCACGGTATTTTTTGTCTGAGCTGAGGCTGGAGCAACACTGACCATGTCCCGTCCGGCTCCAAAGGCCTCAGCTCTGCTCTCTGGAGCTGGGCTCTCCCTCCGCGAGCTGCAGAGCTGCAGGTGCAGGAGCCCTGCCGCTGTGACCTGCTGCGCTGTGTGCCACCATCAGTGGGGCCTCGGGGTTTGGGCTGGGGAGGTGACGGGGTGGCTCGGGGCGAGAGCAGCGCCCAGGGCTGGCACACGGCGAGGTGCTTTGCAGCGGTGGCCCCAGCGCAGTCATGCAGCTGCCACCTCGTCCTGCATGGCAGCTCCGGCCCGCTGTGAGCAGAGCCGGCTGTCCTCAGCTCTGCTGCTGACACCGGACCCGGGCATGGCCCAGGGCTCTGGGAACCGGGAGAACTGCATAAATCCATCACAACTGCATCTGCGGCAGCTGACCCGTCCTTGTGGAAGGACCGGCGTGATCCTGCTAATGACTCCTGCGTAGGGGGCCCTGGGGACCGAACCGTGTCCCAGGGAAAGCTCCACAGGCTCCACAAAACCTGTCCCGTGTCGGTGACAAGGTCTGCAGCTAGAAAGGTCCTGGCCCCTCAGGCACAGTCAAGGGAAGGGAATGGAGGGAAGGGAAGGGAGGGAAAGGAAGGGAAGGGGTCTCATGTCAGGGTAATGTGGACATTTTACCCCTCCCCAGGTGGCCTGGCACCTCAGGATCCATCAGGTTAACGAGGGATGCTCGTTAACAACAAGCTGAACCCGTACAGCACAGCCCAGGGTTAACGGTAGTCTTGCCCTCCCTGGCGGAGCACATCTGGTTGTTTGCAGTTTTAATGCAAGCTGAATTTTAAAGCAGAGAGCAGGAAATCTCGCAGATAAGGGTGGAGTCAATACAGCAGCCGTGACACTGATGCCCCGTGCCCCCCCGTGTGTTTGTGTGTGTGTGACTTTTTAGGAGCAAACAGCCTTTTTTCCAAACCCCAAAACTTTCCCCCAGTTCCCCTGCTGGAGCACGCGGAGCTGTGTGAGTTTTGGCACACCCCTGCAGCGCCGCTCGCCAAGACTCCGCGACAGCTAACGCAGGGCAGCTGCGGCTCTGATTCATTGTTTTCTCCATCCAGGCTTATTCACCCCCGTAACGCCTAGGTGGGGCCGCACCTTGTGGCCCCCCCTTTCTCTCTGTGTGCCACAGCAGCTGTGCCGTGCCGTGCTGCCCTGCTGTGCCGTGCTGTGCTGTGCCGTGCCGTGCCGTGCCCTGCTGTGCCGTGCTGTGCCGTGCCGTGCCGTGCTGTCCATCCCCAGCTCCTGCTGAGGAATGCCGCCTGCTGAAGCGCCCGGTGCTTCGTTAAGCCCTGCTCCATCTGCAGCTTGCCCCAGGCTCCCAGTGTCCATTGCAGCAGCGCCCAGCTCAGTAAACACGGCACATCCAGCTGACTCAGTAGCCTGCCACGGCTTTATAACCTCCCTCTGCATTTCAAGCGCAGGTCGGGAACGTTTCCACCGACCAGGGCTGCCAAATGCCAGCTGGGGCCCGGTGCCACGCGGTGCCTGCCAGGGAGCCCCTCACTGCGCCGGGAGCGCGGTGCCGCGGGGCGCTGGGCAGGCAGCGGGGACCTTGGCTGGGGCTGCGGCACCGGGGCCGTGTTTGACCTTGGATTCGCTGGAAGGGACAAACAGCCTCATGTGAAACATCTGGGAGGAAAGGCAGAGGGAAAGCAGACAGATGTTCCCCTGCATTGCAATGAGCCGGTGCCGTGGTGCAGCGCGTGGCCGCTGGAGGCACAGGGGTGGGGGCGCGCTCTCTGCGCTCCCCGGCTCTGGCCGAGCACGTGCCCGCACGATGCTCGTGTCCTGCCTGCTGACACAAGAGGCCCATGCTTCGTAGAAAGACTGAGGAGCTCGGCACACAGCAGTTTCGGTGGAGGACAGGACTGGGGGCCAGGGAAGCTGGACCAGGTTAAACTGGGTCGGCAGAAGCTCTGCAGGTGCGCCAGTGTGAGGGCTTCTGAGAGCGCCGACTGCTGGGCTGGTGGCCCCAGCTCTCAGCACCTCTGGGGAAATCTCTGGGAGATATTGGGCAGACGGGTCTGTCCCCATGCCAGCCCTTCCCCCAAAATGGCCGAGCCTGGCTGTGGGCTCAGGGCCGTGTGCGGCCACGTCTCTGCTTTGGGGCTGGCCCACTGCAGAAAACCACCGGTGGACTTTCTCCTCCAAACTGTGAGGGGTTTCAAGAAGTTTTGCAATCGCCCTGTGGGCTGCTCTCCCTGCTAGCAGGAGGCTCACGCCCCGCTCCAGTGGTGCCCGAGCCCTGCAGCACTGCTGGCCGCCAGGACACCGACGTCCCCCCGCGTCCCCACGCCCCCGGGCTCGGTGTCCGGCTGCGCGCCGCTGCCAGGGAGCGGTGGGAAAGCTCCGCGGGCTCAGACAGACAAAGGCTGCGTGACCGGCGCTGCCGGCCAGAGCCGGGCCTTTCATGTCTGTGAGCGGCCAGTGGGCAAGGACAAAAAGAAAGAACAGCCCTGGGTCCCGTGTTGGTTTTGGTGATTATTTCGTTGAGTAGCTTCCAGGGATGTGAACATTTGTTTCAGAGTAAACAGGGCACTCTCCCAAAACGAGCTTCTCTGCAGAAGCTGCTCATTCATAATGCCGACGTGATCGCAGTGGGTTTGATGCCCCAAATACAGGGGCACAAAGTGCCCCCCAGCGCCCAGCAGCACCGGGGAGGTGGCAGCAGGGAGCCACTGGCCCCCGCCGTGTCCCCAGCTGCTGTGGGACCAAGGTGCTGGAGCTGCAGGGGCTGGGGCAGAGCTCCCGGGCAAGGTCCTGGGTGCAAGGCAGGCCCCCAGCACAGCCGCTCCACTTTGCTGATTTATTTGTTTTACTGGCCTCCTTCCCCACATACTTCAGTTATTAAAGTAGCTCTTAGAGGGAAGAAGAAAAGCGAGCTTTCTCCTGCTCCTGTCTGGAGAGGGGAGACAAAATCCCCCTGGGACGGGGAGGAAATTGCAAATACCTCCCAGTGCCTCCAGAGCCCAGCTGTGCCCCTTCTCCAACACAGCCGTGTGCTCTGGGCTCCCGGGGGTGCCTCGCATGGGCAGCCCGCTCTGGAGACTGCTTCAGGCTGGTGCCCAGTGGGCACCTCGTGGTGATGTGTCATCACTCAGCTCTGGCAGCAGACTCAATTTCCCAAGGCTCCAGTTTAGGGCTGCCTCCCAGCTGGTTTCCACTGGGCCTGACCTGGTGTGGACATCCCACTTTTCCCTGGATCGAAGGCACCCGCTGGCACTTGTACGCGCAGGGGATCCCAGCCCCTGTGCAAGGAGCAGGGCCCAGGATAGCAAAGGCACAGACGGGCGTCCAGCCCGGGACCCTGTGAGACTGGGGCCACACAGCGGCTCTTGCCCTGTGCCCCCCCCCCCCAGTAGCAGCCCCCCTGTTCTGCCTGGGTGCCAAGGGGAGGAGGACGGGCTCTGCCGGTGGCTGCTGTGGCCCTGCTGGAGGGGTGTGTGGGGTGCCAGCAGGCAGGGGGCAGCTGGCTGGGGGGGGGGCAGCCTGGGCTCTGCCACGGCTTTGGTACAAGTCAGCCCCCGTCCTGCCCAGTGCAGGGCTCAGGGCTCGGCTGTGTGCGGCGAGCATGGAGGCCCCAGAGCTGTGGGGCAGCGCAGTGATGCTGGGAGCCCGGCAGCTCCGTGCTGCGAGGCTCCTCCTGCCCCATGGCCGTGCCGTCCTCCACCCCGAGTGGGGCCGGTGGCAGAGGGCTGGGAGCCGTGGAGCTCTGCAAGGCGCTGGGGCTGGGGGTGTGGGGCTGCGGCGGCTGCACTGACGGCTGCACCGACGGCTGCACCGACGGCTGTACTGACGGCTGCACCGACGGCTGCACCGACGGCTGCACCGACGGCTGTACTGACGGCTGCACCGACGGCTGCACCGACGGCTGCACCGAAGGCTGCACCAAGAGCTGCACCAGCAGCCCGTGGCCGCTGGATGTCACCTGCAGCAGCAGCTGTGGCCGGCTCCATGTGCAGCGGGATGGGGCGCGACCCTCGGCTCTGCCCCGGGGGACACCGGCCCCAGCCCCTGCGGGATGTTGACGGGTTTGACAGGGCTCCTGTGTGCGCCGAGGAGCCCAGCTGGCAACCCCCCTTGTGCTGCCTCCACAGCTCCGTGCCCGCAGCCCCCGGCGGGGGGCACCCAGGGGTCTCGGTGTGGCACCGCCGCGGGTGCTGGCAGCCCAGGCAAGCCATGCCAAGGCGACCACGGCCAGGATCCCAGCGCCTGCGCCCAGCTTGCTGCCAGCAGGGTGTGTGCTGGTTATTCACCAGGAAAATCGCAGCGGTATTTAAACACGCTGGTGTGGGCCCCGCCAGCCCCATCCCCTGCGTCCTGCAGCGCACAGCACAGCGCCTGCCGGGCTGCCAACGCGCGTCCCAGCCACGGGGAGGGCAAAGAGCACTTGGGCTGCTCCAGCAGGGAGCTGGAGGAGCTGCAGGCTGGTGTCCAGACACAGCTTCTCCTTTGAGCCGCCAGGGCAGGGATGCTGAGGGGGCAGAAGGACTCTGTGCACAAGGAGCTGCTCACCAGGGCCCGCCCGCACGCAGCCCTGGCACACGGGGACCTGGGGTTCCCCCTGCTGCACCCCCCCCCTCCAGAGGGTACGGGCAGAGTGAGCCAGGCTGGGCTAATGGGGGGTCTCCAAAATGGGGAGCCCAGACCCCAGCGCTGTGGCCCTGCCCCGTGCCCACCCTGGGACGTGGTGCTCAGAGGGCTGCAAACAGCCGAGCCACGGACGGGGCGAGAAAGGGCTGGAGCCCAGGGCTGGAGCCTAGGGCTGGAGCCCAGGGCTGCACAGCATCTCCAGGGCTGCACAACATCTCCTGGCCTGCACAGCATCTCCAGGGCTCGCCGTGCCTCCTGCACCAGGATGAGCAGGGACAAGGCCGCGTCTTGCCTCTGGGGCAGGAGGGTGCTGGGCCCTTGAGGGTGGACGCAAATGTTCCAGCGTTTCTCCTTAAAAAAAAAAAATAACCCAAGAAAACAGGTTTCCTGGCTCAGGCCCCTGCTCGGTCCCTGTGTGGGTGTCCCAGCTCTCTGGGTGCTCCTTTCAGTGTGCAAACCACCTGGAGGAGTTCCCCGGCACGGCAAACACCCGCCCTGCTCACCTGCCGTGCGGCAGCACGCAGGCAGGGCTGGCACGCACCGCGCCTGCTGCCAGGGGGCTGCCGCCCGCCCCGCCGCAGCACCGCCGCGCCCCCCCAGAACTCCTCCGTGGGACCCGGGCCCTGCGGATGCTCCCCTGGGTCTGCCTCTGCTCCCCCGCTGGATGTGCAGGGAGTCGCAGTACCGCTGTGCAGGGAAGAAAAAGAAAAAAAAAAAGGAAAGAAAAGGAAAAAAAAAACACACACAAAAAACAGGCAAAAGACAAGAATTTGTTCAGTTCTTACCAGTCCACAAAGCCTGCTCTGCTGTGCTGCTCCCAGGTTGCTGCCTCCTTTCAGCTGCCGTTGACACCTCCACATTCGCCTTCCCGAGGTCTGGCTCTGTGTCTGCTGCTCCCAGATCATTGTTTCCTCTCTGCTCCTGTTGACACGTTTACATTCGATTTGCCATTCTGGATTCCTGATCCCGTTCTGGCAGCACTCTGAGCAGGCGATTGCGGCACCGCGGGCGCTGCGCTGGGAGGGCTCGGGAAGCCTTCCTGGGAGTTCGCTTTGAGGTGCTTCAGGAGTGCTGTTTTCATGAGAGGTTGGTAAGAACTACAAAATTACTACATCTGTAATGACATGACTGCAAGTACAATGTACTTCCATTTGGCATTTTTTTCCCCTAGAGAGCAAATTATTCATTATTAAGTTTCATTTTCACATCCACATTGTTCTGCTGTTGTGGGATACATCCTTTTAATATTTGAGATTAGTAATTGAAAGGGCTGTATGCAAAATTGTTTTCAGTGTAGCTTCTGCACGGAGGCGCTTTTGTAAAGCACCCAAAATCAGAGGCTGGGTGGCAGAGCGCAGCTCATGGCTCCGCTGCTGCTGAAGGGCCGGATCCTCTGGGGAGCTGAGTGTCCCCCCCTGCCCGGCAGCAGTGGAAGAGGAGGGTGCAGAGTCACACCTGATTTTGCACTTCGCTTTCTAAGAAGTTGTTTCCCCGGAGCACTCAGCTCACACACGGCAGGTCCGTGAGCAGGGCTGTCCGCAGGCCTGCTGCCCAGCAGCCTCATGCATCCTCGCCCCCAGCGCCACGCCGCGGAGCCGGGGGGTGCTGGGGCACCGGGCACGTGGCACTGCACTGGTGCTCAGCAGACGCCTCTCAGGAAAGGCGCTGCCGCAGCCCCACACCTGCAGCCCCTCTGCCCACAGCTCTTCCCTCCCGTGTCCCCCTGCTGCTGCCCACAAGGCACCTCTGGTCGGTGCAGGGCACGTGGGCCGCCGGTTGCGCGTACCCCGCTGTGCGCCCACCACCGGCTGTGCGGCACAGGAGACGTGCTGGTGCCATGGTGCCGCCTGGGGAAACCTTCCTGGGGGCTGCAGCTTCTTCTTTCTGTAACTCATAAACCTCGCCTGAAGCAGTGAAACTTTGCAGGCAGTTGTGCAGGGCCCAGCCAGACCACAGCTGCGCTGCTCGTTTCCTCTGTGCTGGAGCACGATTCAGCCCGACGCGCCCCGGTGTGGGTCTGACGGGGATGGCCCCTGCTGTGCCCTGGTGCTCCTGCAGGTCACCCACACCTGTGGGTGCAGCGCAGTGGCAGCAGCACCCAGGGAGAGGACCCGCTGCGGGTGCTGGGCAGATGCTGCCAGGGCTGCCCCAGCCTCCGAGTGTGCTCCTGGGGCTGCCCAGGGCTGGCAGAGACCCCTCCTGCGGCGGGGGCAGACGAGCTGCGCCCTGCCCCGTGCTGGCCCTGCTGCGTGCACTGAGTTCCCCTGGGGCCCAGCAGCACCTCGCAGCCCCCCCGCTGCCAGCCCGCTCCCTGGAGCAGAGAATCGCATGTCCCGACAGTGGATGCAAACCCCACTGCTTCTCCTTGGCTTTTACGAGTGACTGGGTTGCTCAAGCCACTTGTGCCCCTCTCAGCATCAGCTCCCTTACTGCCCTCTCCTGCAGCAGGCAGCAAACCGCATCCTTCCCCTGACTGCAAATCCAGCCTTTTCCCATAAAGCCCACACGCTGCTGGCGTGCACCTGCGTAGGCATCTGTTTGGGAATTAGCCCCCTAAAAGCAATTCAACACAAATAAGCAGGAACAAAGCTGTGCTTCTGAAAGGTTTCCAGTACGACCAAGGAAAATGCTGATTAAATGCAGCTGGGGATTTTCTGTGGCATGGCGTGAGCCCGAGGTTTCGGTGAGCTGGCAGCCCTGGTGCAGGACACCCGCCCCTGCCGAGCAGCCGAGCCCCTTGCAAGGGCTCTTTACAGAGAAACCCACAAAAAATAGGTTTTCCAGTGTTATTTAAATCCCTGCTCTTGGTGCAAAGGAACAGTGCAGGAGCCTGCACATCGGCTGCATTCAACCTCGGGGAGCGTGCGCGAGATGGAAAACGGAGCTGGGCTGGCCCCGCGCTGCCAGGGAGCGCACTAAGCACGCGGCAAGATGCAGGTGGAGCCAGAGCCAAGTGCTGCAGCGGAAAGTGCCAGGGATTTGGGAAAACATGTTTTTTCCATCACCTCCTACTCAGCTGTTTTAGGAGGAGAGCGCGGAGCTGCAGCTCGCTGCTTCCTCCCGCTAATGACAGCGAGCAGGAGAGGAGGGCTGCCCTCCGTCAGCGCGGGGAGGGGGTGAGGGGAAATATTTCACTTCCCTTGTTATCTAGAGAGCAGCGGCTCCAGAGATGTCAGTTCCTGCAAAGTTCAGAAAAAAATGAAATAATTGGCCTTGTGCTCTTGGAACACCTCCCTGCTCAGCCTTGTTTGTGATTTTTTACAGGCAGCCAGCACCGTCATCGTTCGCAGCCCTCCTCCCTGGCTGAAAGCATCGGGGCATCCTTTTTGTCTCCGAGTTTTCCAGAGGAATGAAAATTGAATAAAAGATCAAAGTTCAGTGAACAAGAGAGCAGAATATTTCTGGAAAGCCCGCAAGCAGTGATTGCTTCCAGCCCGGCGCGCATCGCGGGCGACGGCACGGTGCTGGCACAGCTGGGCGGCGCAGGCGGCGGGAGGGGAGATGTCAGCCTGCCCTCTGCGGAAACCGGGGCCCTAACCTGACCGGCACCACGCTCGCCGGGGAAGGTCTGCGTCATGTAACGGAGGAATCATCGCTGCCCCTGAGTGATCTTTTAGAAAACAAGATGCGATGAGCGATCTGGGTATCACAATGCAGCAGAGAGAGTTTTCCACCAGGCATGAGCTCCCGGCCCCGACTCCCCTTGTCCCCAGAGGTGGCTCTGGCGGCTGTGCTGGCTGTGGATGCCCGTAAGGGGCTGCTGGGGTGGCTCATGCACCCGAATGCCCAGCGGCACGCAGGGATGTGTTCTCAACACTGGGGATGCACCTGGGTCTTGCCCCAGGAGCTGCAGAGCCAGGGTGCCCGTGTGTCTGTGCCCTAGGAAGCTGCAGTTTGGTTTAAAATAGCTCGCTCAGAGACATTTCTCCAGGCCTGAGCTGCTTCCCCAGAGACCACCGAGCCTGAAATTGCTGCGAGAACTGGGCAAAATCCATCTCCTTAAAAGCACAGCCACCTCCCAGCAGATGCTGGGGAGCAGAGGGTGAGGCGGGGGCAGCTGTGGCACACTCAGGACCCCTCGCTGGTACAGGCAGGGACCCGCGCTGGGAGCGCCGCAGCCAGGAAGGGGCACAGGGATGAAAGCAGGGCTGTGTGATGCTGTGTTCCTGGCGCTCACCTCTCAGCCAGGGAGCACAGCCCGGCACCGTGGGCACGCACCGGTGGCACCGCTCCCGGAGCCCCCCAGCCCCTGTGGCGAGGTGAGCAGGTGCCGGCACCGGGGCGAAGAGGGCCCTGCACACTGCGCTCCAGCACGGGGGTGGCTGGTTCATAACCAGCGTTCTCCAGCCATCCCGAGGCACTGATTTGGAAATTCCCTTGCCCTGTAGCAGCAGCACAGCAGCAGCTGCTCTCTCCTCCCCTGTCCCAAGCGCATCTTCCCTGCGGTCCACAGCTCGGTTGGCAGACAGTACATTTTTTCCAGCGAGCACGCTGGGTCAAAGCTGCTTCTTAGCATGTTAGACAATAATTTATTTTAAATGGGATATAGTGGGCTGTTCGTTTTTGTCTCTTTACAAGAGAGCTCATCCTATTTTTAACAAGGATAGGAAATGCATAAGATGTTCTACAGATCTATTTCTTTGGAGAATGAGACAAGAAAGCGTTCCCTGCGCTTTTCTTATTACAAACCGTTTTAGAGCGGGGGATAACATTTTATAGGGTAGAGGAGCATCTTTGCAATAGATCACAATTATGAGAGCCCAACGCAATCTTGTTGTCCCTCTGGTGACTTAGCATTTCAGGGATATACTTCTTCCTTGCCTCGCGTGTCATTTTGACTTAATTTACTAGTCAGGAGCATTCCTGCCACCCTCTGCCCTGCAGGGTAAACACGGCTGATCTCCCAGGCTGCGGCCCCTCGCTGCGCGCAGCGCCGGGCGGCACCGCTGCCCACCGCCAGCTCCATGTGTGATTTCCCACGGGGGGCTCTGCCTGCCTTCAGTCTGCAGGAGCATCAGATAAACCTCGTGTGGCACGGCTCCTGGACGGAGCAAAAGCGGTGCGAGGCAATGGGGGGGTGTTGAGCAGCTCTTGTAAGGAGCGCGCTCAGGCTGGCGAGGCTGCAGCTCCTGTTGCAGCGGTGCAGCTCACCCGGGGGTCCTGCGGCACCCCGTGCCCACCCACAGCACCCCGTGCCCGCCCTCAGCACCCCGTGCCCACCCACGGCACGGCTGCAGCCGGAGGCAGCTGGCGGCGGAGCCACGGCACACGCTTCTCTGCAGCTACGGTGGGGGACCGGCTCCTCCTCTTCCCTCGCCCCCATTTATTTTTGGCTCCCAAGTTGTCATAAATGATTTGAGCTCAACAGTTTTTAAAATTTGAGCTCCAAACAGCTATTTAAAGCCTTGACAGGATGCAAGAGTGTATTAAAAGCTTATTTTTAGGCCCATTCTTAGTGTGAGAGGCTCACTCAGAGGCAGCTCGGCCCCCCTGCTTCCTGCTGGCTGCGCGAGACGGACCTGGGGATGCGACCAGGAGCCGCAGGGGCCGGGGCCCACCCTGCTCACAGCCCTGCGACCCCACCTCGCCCTTCACCTCCCCACCGTGCCCTGCACCCCACAGCCCCACACCACGGTGGAGGGGCCGGGCACTGCCCGCAGGAGCCCCCGGCCGGTGAGCTGTGCGCAGGGGGCGAGCTGCGCAGGTGGGGAGCCACCTGCACGTGCTGGCGGCACTGCTGCACGAGACGCAGGCAACGTCCGGGAAACCTCCTCGGTTCTGCTCTGGCAACACACTGAATTTTTTTTTTGTTGCTGAAAACCCAAAGTTTGAGCGTGGCCGAGGTGGGCACGGCCCCAGGCCCTGCAGCCCCGCGCTGTGACGTGCCACCCCGCGGCTCCCGCCCGTCCGCTCTGCACCGCAGCGCCCACGGCTCGGGGGGCGGCTGCTGCAAAGCAAAACGGATTTATTTCAAAGAGGTTTGGGATCTGCCAGTTTTCAAAGTTCTTGTGATTAATACAGAAATTAATTAGCATGTTGCAGATTTAAAAAATTCTGTTAATTAGAGGTTGATGTTGCTAAGTATCCCAACGCTTCGGAATGGAAGAAGCTTTCTGAGCACACTTCTGCTCTCCACATATTTTCAATTAAAAACTCTTATGCGTATATTTACCTCCCGATGTCCAGGAGTTCTGTTGGCCTCAAATATTTAATTCCCCACAGTGGGCGACTATAGTTCTGATCTGGGATATTTTTCGGCCCGCGCTTAATTAGTCATAATTCAGAGGTTTTCATAAGTCACATACTGCACATGCTTAAGTGATAATGAGGTATTTCCATGCTGAATCACCAACTAATGATTTACAACGATGATTTTGTTATTAAATCTGCAACCCCTGGCTCCAGAGAGCAGCATTTGGGAGTAGCCTGTTTGCTAATACATGGAGACAGCGGAATGCAAGCAGAAAATATTATGAACTCGTCATTAGAGCGCTGACATATTGATGTGGCACCTGCACCTGCCTGCAGGGTTTTCCAAAAAACGCTCAGGAATGAGGCTGACAGATTGGTTATTTTCAAATTCAGGCTGCTTGTTTAATGCACCGGAGCCAAGCTCAGAAGCAGCCTGTTTAAGGAGCCAATGCCGGAGAAGCACGGCGGAACCGGGAGGGCCACGACGGGCACATGGCTCCTGCCCACCCCAGCCCCGCGGTGCCCCCGTCCCACTGCCCCCCTGGGGTGGCTTCTGGGGGCCGGCTCCTGCCCTGTGCGCCCTGAAGCGATGCCGCCGGTCCCCTCGTGCTGTTTCTGCAGCTCCTGTTCCCTTTGTGGTATGAGGCAGCGATGTGCTCCCAGGACAGGGCGAGCAGACAAAACGGTTCATAGGCTTCGGCAAAGCTGAAGCCTCGGTGAAAGGAGCCGAGTGCTCCCCACTGCCACTCTCCTTGAAAAGGTGAGCGAGATGGGATTTTTAAAAAAATCAGTAGGTTATATTCACATGTAGCAGCATCGCAGTTTCTGTTTGTGGAAACATCTCCACGGGGAATCGGGGAAGTGATGCATTTAGAGGGTTTTGAGCAAGAAATTGCAAAAATGCTTCCCCATGGGCAAACGCAAAACACGCTGTTAGTGGTTGTGTTTATTCATGAGCACAACTGGCCACAGAACAATTGCATTTTGCAAACACCCTGGGAGCAGAGCACAGGGCTTTTCCGCCCGTTTGCCTCCACTTTGCTTGTGCTGAATCTCTCCTCTGCTTGGGAGGAAAGGAATCCCTTCCCACAAAGTCAGGAGAGATGAAAAGATTTCCTTGGCGTGCTGGAGATGTGCGAGCTGGAGCCAGCTGTAGCAGAAATCCACACGTGGTCAGAGCCAGGTAACGAGGAGAACGTGGCCCCAGCAGCGTCAAGGCAGTTTCTCACACTACGCAGGGTATTTCCGTATGGCGTAGGAAATACGGCGAGGTACCTGCTGTACCTCGTCCTGAAAGCTTGGCCCCTTTGTGGTGTTTTGGGCTGGTTCCCAAAGCGAGGGCAGGTGGTGCTGGTGACAGAAGGAGTTGGGCTGATTCCCCGTGCTGCCTGCGCCCACCTCCATGGTGCCACGGGCCCAGCACCAGCAGAGCCTCAGGCAGAGGGGTGCCCAGAAACCTGCTGAGGGTGCCAGAGGGAAGGGGCAGAGCAGGGCCCCCGGCTCCAGCACTCACACCAGACGGGGACCAGCTGGGCAGGCCCCACACTTGCTGCTGCCCAGCACTAACGACCCAGAGCCTTCATATATCAGATGGCACTGGGGGGTTGACCAGCCTGGGGGCTGCACCGTGTTTCCAGGGCTTGAGGAGTCTCCTCTGCAGGCAGCCAAGTACCCCCTGCTTTTTGGGGGGCAGAGATAAGGTGCTGCACAGCCCCCGGTGTACGGCAGGGGTGTGAGCTGTGCCTCCCTGAGGGCACGCTGCCTGCAGCACCCAAGCAGTCAGTGATTTGGCTTGGGCTCTCCAAGTTATCCTCCTGATCAGAGCTGATTGTTGGGGGCCTCCAGTGCTCGGCTGCTTGTGCCCCTCCGCTTCCCACCGCCCCCGAGCCAGCACTGCACGTCGGTGCTTGCCAGGTGAGCCCATGGGTGCTGTCGGTGAAATGTGCATCTTGGAGGATGTGAAGTGTCGCTGGTTATTTCCTCTGGGGTGTTCTCCTGTGGGTTTGTTCCCTGCTCTGGGTACAGGCTGCTCTGTTACTGCCACGTGCCCCTCTGTGCCGGTCCTGCAGGCGAGAGGCTGAGACCTGCTGGGCTTGTGCCAAGGTGCCGGCGGCTCTCCTTTGCTGCTCTGCAGTGAAATGCGCAGCCTTAGTGAGAAGGTGCTTGGAGGAGAAGGAGCTGGTTCTCACTCCTAAACTCTCACATGCCCTCCTTGCAGAGCAGTGCTGGATTGAGGCAGGCTCGGAAAGTGGGTCAGGCGTTCGTCTCCAGTGCGACCGGCACCGGTGTGCTGCCCCGCTGCCTGTGCGAAGCAGCGAGCACGGTGCTGTGCTTCTGGTGCCCTCCCCTCCGAAGTGCCCCGGTGCAAACACGTGTCCCCGCGTGGTGTGACCCAGCCCAGGTGCCCAGCGAGCTGTCCCCAAACCTGGTTGCTGTGGAGGCCAGCCCCAGCTGCAGGTGTGCTGAGCGGAGCATGTTGGGGAAGTGCCACCCAAACGCAGCCTGTTGCTTCAGCATGGATGCAGTGAGCAAGGAAGGGTGACTGGGGCGCACAAAAAATAGGCGTCAGCAATTAGCAAAACTTTAATGGCGTTAAAATACATCCTGCTGCTCGCGTTGCCAGAACAACCCCTCCGAAATCCCCACGGCCAGGATGGTGGCACCGCTCCCTGCTGCGCGGGGCTGGCACAGTGCGTGCCTGGGGTGGGCTGGGGGGGCCTGGCAGGGTCTGGGCTCTGGGACAAGGCGGGCTGGGGCTGCAGGATCCGGGGCAGGGCTGGGCTCTGCCTGCAGGGGTTGTTGACAGTTCCCCCTCTGCTGGGAAGGGCAGAAGCGTTCCCCATGGTCAGCAACTGACTGAGGATGTGCTGGGAGGATGCAGCCCTTGCCTGGGGGCTCTCATGGGCACAACCCAGGGCAGGGCTGCTCCGAGATGGCTCCTCTGGGGACCTCTGTCTGAGCCCTGTCTGTGTGTGCATGCCAGTGCCTCCGTTAATTATAACTGCTTAGCCTTTAAGCTGCCGATGGGAGTCAGCTGTACAGCAAAACAAGACAACCTCCCACCATGCAAACAGCAGCCGGCCTTGTGCCTCTTCAGGGGGAGCGTGGGCTTCTCTGCGTGTGAGCAGCGAGTGTGGCGGTGCGTGGGGGGGGGCTCAGGCCCGTGTCCGGCAGCTGCTTTCCAGCCACACGTGAGCAGGAGTGACAAACAGCCTCGCTGCAGCCTGAGGACTAAACTCTTCTAGGCAGGAATGAGATGCCACCAAAGCCAGATCACAGCTTGAATTTCAAAGAACAAATACCTCGAAGAGGCTGGCTATGCGCACTGGGGCCGGGCGGTGGAGGTGGGGGCGTGCAGGTGCTGCTGGGCACCGCTGGTGGTGCTGGGTCAGCGTGGGCCCCTCCTGCCCCGCCAGCTCTGCGGAGGGAGCCAGTGCCCACAGCAGTTGTCAGCTGGTGCACGATGCTTGCTCATGAGCTGCAGGCAGGAGCTGCAGTGTACCAGCCAAAATGTTCCCCAAATAGAGAAGCTATTAATAGCTGGGCGAGGAGTTTGGGGAGAGGCAAGCGGGCTCTTCATGGCCAGATTCTGTGCCGAACAGAGCCCTGTGCTGCCTCCCCTGGCTTCATAGTCACTTTCTTCTGCCTTGGGAGCACTTTTTGCTGCTGCTGAGACCTGAAGGCTGTCTCAGAGGCTGGCTGTCAGAAGCTGCTCCCTGTGCATCACCTCCTGCTACTGCAGGGAGCATCCTGGGGACACCAGTTTGTGGCCGCAGCATGGGGCTGCCTGACTGTGTTGGGGCTGGCTGCCTTGTGGGTGGTGGATGCCCACGTTTAGCTGCTCCGGTGGCGTGGTTTGAGCTCCTTCATGGCTGTGAAGGGTGGGGAAGCCACGTGTGGGAGGCCAGAAGCAGCCCTATGCACAGCGTCCCATCCTAGGGCATCAGAATGGTGATCACCAGCAGAACACCTTCCTTGTGTAGAAAGAGATGGCATGGGAGGGCACATGGAGCACGGTGTGGGCAGGCTGGAGGGGTGAGGGTGGGTGGAAGCTGGGCAGTTTGTGAGCCCACCATAAGCTGGGTTTCCAAATGCGGTTCCTTGAGCAGTGCCCAGGAAGAGCAGGGCTGCTGCTGCCATCTGCTCCGAGCCTGAACACCTGAACGGGGGCACTCGTGCAAGACCTGTCACATCCAAGGGCTTGCACAGAGATGTCCCTTGGGAGGGTAAGCAGTGCTGCGATGTTGACCTGTTCCTAACCAGCCACCTTAAAAGCACTGCATGAGCTTTGTCCTAGGTGCCCCTGTCACTTCCCAAATGCCTGTTAATAAAGGTTGTTCATCCCTGCTGAGGTGCCTGGTCTGCTCTGGGGGTGCGGTGGCAACCGGACAGATGACATGTTCTGCCTCTTGTCTATGTAATATGCGAGCTATGTTTTCTCCCTCTCCTTTTAAGACCCATTTTTTTTTTGTGAAATAATGCTGCTGAGCTCGGCGGGCTTCAAAGCAGGAGCCGTGGCCGCCGACCCCTCTCCAGGTACCTGTGGGGCTGTGACCGGGCAGCCCCGGCCCGCGGCACGGCACTGCTTGCTGTGCTGGCTGCAGGGCGCTGGGACACCCGCTCAGGCGTCTGGGAGGAAGAAGTGCTTGGTGGGTTGCAAACAGAGGCTTTTATTGCAGCTGACTGCAGGCTGAGGCAGCAGCTCAGTGTCACTTCGAGATGCTGCAGATGACCGCGATGTCTGCGTTTCCTGGCGGAAGGTGTCTGCGGTAGCTGCTCCCGCCAGGTAGCTGGTGGTATGACCCTGAGGGGGCAGGGGGGGCTTCCAGGGGCTGCGTTCCCCTCCTGGGGTATATTGACCACTTCACGACAGGCGTTGTTGCCCTTAGCACCAAGGGCTGGGCTGTCGGCTGGGTTGCGCTGGCACTCTGTGTGCCGCTACAGCAGGGCGTGCGGCAAACATACCCGGAATGCATAATGAGATTAGATTTGACAACCCATCTTCCTGGGAACATCTATGTAATCTGTAATAAAATGAGATCAGCCAGCTGGAATCGCCACTCAGCTACCACTAAATCAGAACGCATTTCTCACGCTGGCCGAGCCTCCCCAGCTCCCCGCGTGAACGCGCCGCGCTCTGTGGCTGCCGCCGCCCCGCGTGCCCGTGCAGGGCCCCGAGCTGGCCCTCCTAAACCAGGAGCGACGGGCTGCCCGCGTTCCCTGCTCGATGCGGGCAGCAGAGCTCTCTGCCCCTGAGCTCAGTGCGCAGTGATGTGCCTCGAGTGTGTCTGGGGTTACAGGCTGCCTTTCTCCTGGTTCGTTTTGACCTGCAAAAGCGGGTGGGTAGTGCCGAAAGGTGCAGGGTCGTGCTGGCACTGCACAAGTGTCTGGCTACCCCTGCTGCAGAGGCGAGACCCGGAGGTGTTGCGGGGGGCCCTGCCCGCTGGAGGGGCTTTCTGTGTGGTGGGGAGGGAGGCGCAGAGATGGGGCTGCCTGCGGGGTCCCAGCTGGGGCCAGCTTTGGGCCAGCTCTGCCCGCAGGGCTGCGCTCCCCAGCCACCAGCATCCTCTGGGCTCCACCGGGGCTGCCTTGTCGGGGCTCAACCTGGCGCTGAGGCCTGGGCTTCGTCCCAGCTGACTTGTTCATATTCTGGCTGTAGTCAGTGGGGTTTGTGTGGGTTTTTTTATTATTTTTTTTAATTTTTATTTTTTTTGAAGATGGGACCGTCTCAGCTGGATAGAAAGCCAACACACAGGCTGTAAGGATGTTTTTGGTAGGACAAGTGGTTGGGGATGACCTGGACGCATTCTGTGTTTTTTGCTCTAGATCCTGTTTCCTTGAAGAGCGCTTTCCTATTTTTGTGTTCTGTGGGGTTTTTAGCCAGGTTTCCTAGGGAAAGGAGGCATGCGTAATGGCAGTCCATCTGCCCGTCTCCCTGCGGGGGACAGAAGGCGCAGCGCTGCGGGGTGCTGTGGGAAGTGGGGCTGGGCACGGGATTGCTGGAGCGGCTGCCAGCCCCCGCAGCCTGAGGAAGGACCCGTGCTGTCCCCAGGGGCTGCGGGTGCCACCGTGCCGGAGGCAGAGCTGCCTGCAGCTTGGCAGCACAGCCGTCCGTGAAGGGTTAACGCATTTCTTTAAGGATATTCCATTTTCTAACTACACACCCCCCACCGTGTTCAATGAGAAATGCAATGCTTTTTGCAAATTTGCATTGCTTTATATTTTGCTGTATCTTTTAAAAACTTTATCAGAAGCCTAAAGGGTACGATTAAGTTCCTGTCTGAGCTGCGGCTCCTGCAGCACAGGAAGGTACTGGATTTACTTTAGATGCTGTTTTATGTCCTACTTGTTGGTGCTAATTTTGTCAGCAGAAACAGTGCCTCCTTGAAGTCCTCAAGGACATGCATGAGCCCAGTGATGAGCCAGGCAAAAAGCAGCACGTAAGGTACACCTGAAACAGGCTGGTCCTGTGCTTTTGGTGTAACTGTGCACTAGAATCTTAAAGTACCGTGGAAAACAGTGAGCATCTAGAAGCAGAATCTGGCGTTCGGCCTGCAGCCCGTGTCACCGGGGTGAAGGAACTGTCTGGCTGCCCAACAAGGCTGCAGGTCGGGGCCACGGTCACTCAAACTGAACGCTGCAGGGAGAGCAATTGGCAGCACCGCTTCTGTGAGTGCAGGTGGCCCGGGGGCACTGCTGCAGAGCTGTGCTGATGGTTCCTGGTGCCGGCGTTCCTGGTGCCGGGGCCAGCAGCCGCGGTGTGAGCTGGGCTGTGTGTGGCCGGACCCTGCTGGGGCTGCCCCGAGCCCAACCCGGGCAGAAAAGCCCTGGGACAGCACTGAGGGCAGTGTGAGTCCCAGTGGCAACTGGGTACGGCGGCATCATCAGTGTGTCGAGCGGGGGGAATTAAGAATATACGGGTATAGACGCAGAACGGTGTCAGTAAATATTTCAGTTTAATGTTGCTGCTCTTGGCGTCTCAGTCACATCCTTGTCACCTGCCGTGAATCCCTGAGCAGGAATTTTGTGCTAGGGTCCTGCAGCAGGGCCACCCCGCACCCCTCCTGTCCCAGGGCAGACAGAAGTGCCCTAAAACTCCCAATTTCTTAGTGTTGGTGCTCCCGTGGTGGTGTAGTGGGTCAGCCCCGGATGTCTCCTCCATGCTGGTCGTGGTGCTGGGGGCACAGAGAGCTTCAGGTCCCCCTGTGGTGCCACGTGGGCTGGGGACGCAGAAGGGCCAGCGGTGTCTGGGTGCAAGCCTCGGGCAGGGCGCTGGGCACGGGGCGCTCCCTGCCCGCTGCTCCTCTTCCTCCCACACCCAGCCATCACCGGCAGCGCCAGCTCCCACCTGGGGCTTACGGCCCCAGCACCCCCAACGGATGCGTGCATCATCTCCACAGCCCCTGCTACTCCAACCTTTGTGAGATCTTCACTCTAGGACTAATTAATTTTTAATAATATGCAGCATGCTTGTTTTCAAAAAAAAAGTAAATTAATTTGTAAACCATTTGCGCTATTTTATCTGTCACTTAAGCTTCTGGGATTTGCAATTTTAATGCATTACATCAGTTAATCAAAATTCTCTTCCAGCAACAGTTTTAATTAAACCCACTTTCACTCTTTTTTGCTAATTCAATGCTGTAGCTGAAGGCTGCTAATTAGATCATGATTTTTTTTTTGTTTTACATTCACCACTTATATTACAAAGCTGCAAAAGGGGAAGAAAGGAGGAGCGCGGGCGCCAGGGCAGTGCCTCCTGGGGGCCAGGGCTCAGGGTCAGTGCCTCACCAGGGCTTTTCCCGAGGGCCGGGCACTGGGCTCGTGCTCCGGCTGCCTGGGAGGGGGCCTGGCCCCACGTACATGAAGACGAAGGGTGCCACAGGGCATCCCCAGCCTGGGGAGAGGGAGTGCCAGGGGCTGAGGGGCTGTGGCTAAAGAAAACCTGGGAGAATGGAATGGAAACAAACCCCAGAAGAGCCCCACGTTTTTACAGGTTTAAATGTAAAACTCCTCCTGACAGTGAGGGCTGGGCAGTGGTGCCTCAGTGGCTGTTCTCTGTTCAACGTTCACATTGCTGACTTCCAGTCCTCATTATTTCTTGTTCCTGTTCTTGATGCGTGGGACCCAAGTGAACGCCCCCGGTTTGTTGGACACACGCAGGTGTGCTCAGTGCCGCAGCAGTGCGGGTGGAACCAGCGCTGCGCATCGCTCTGTGCCCTGCGCTGCTGCTGCCCTGAGCGTGCAGGGGTGGGCACAGACGGCCGTGTGCCCGGTCTGGTCTCAGCAGGGATTTCTGCTACGGGTTTTTCTTTTATGGCTGCAGCTACCTCCAAACAGCAGGGGGTGCCAGGGCCCGTCCCGGCAGCATTGGTGCCCTGGCAGGGCTGAGCCGTGCTGGGTGTTGCAGCCCGCTGGGCTCCTGGTCTGGCTGGAGCCACCTGCGCCAGGCTCGTCCCTTTTTTCCCACCAGCACGTCCTCCCTGCCCGCCTCCCCCAGCGCCGGCGGTGCCAGCTGCCCCTCGCCCACGTGCCCATCTCGGCGAGGCCCTGGGAAATGTTACCGCGCTGAATCACGTCTGACTGGGAGCCAAGCCCTGCGACGCTGCGCCGCTCCTCGCGGAGAGCGGGGCTGGGTTGGATCCGCTCTGGGGCTGTGGGAGGCTGCAGACCCCCGCTGGGGAGCTCCTGGGTGTGCTGGGTGCCTGGGGGACACCAGTCCCCTTGGTCGTACAGCCCTCACCTTCCTCCGTGCCCGTGCTGGGCAGTTTTATTTTTACCTCCTGCGGGCGAAGCCTCTCCTCGTATCGCTTCTGCGTGTTCCCTGTCCATCACCGTGCCCTGCCCTCGCACTGCAGGCGGGTGGGACGCCCCTCCGAGCCCCCAGACAGCCCCTTCCCCGTGCGCCCCTGCTGTACGTACTGCAGCCAGCTCTCCCCTTGGTCACCCCCATGTCCCCTGTCCTCGCTGGGTTGGTTCCCGAAGCGCTGGCTGGTTTTGCCCAGCTCTGGCTCTGCTGCTGATGCAGCCCATGCTGTACCTGTGGAAGAAATATCCCTCAGAGTGGGCCAGCAGCAAAATGAGGCATTTCGCTGAGCATTGGAGCTTGGCTTGCTCCCTGTGGAGGGCAGAGGACCCCAGGTGCTGGCAGCAACGGCTGGTGCTGGCCCCATCCCTTGCCAGGTCCTGGGCAGCCCACACCGAGCAGGGGTACGGGCTCTCACCCCACGCTTTTCCAGTTGTTTTCTGACTGTGAGCACCCCCCCAGACTTGGGAGTAACCCCCTGTTGTGGAGTAACGTTGTCCTGGTGCAAGCGTTGCACGTAACTTCTGAAGCAGCAGCTTTGTAAAATTATGTGCTGTAATTGCAAAACCTCGTGGAGTACTGACATCATAACGTTCTTATTACAGACACAGCTCCTTCTCTTTCGGCTGAATTTCTAAATCCAGCCCCTAAACAAACAGCTCTGCAGCAATTGACACCTGATCTGTTATTCAGATTCAACAGCAATATCTGCTCTGACAACTTGCTAACAAGCTTCTACGACAACAGTCAACATTGAGATAAATGGCTTTGACAGGCCCTTGCTAAATTAGCAAATGTAAATGCGATCCAAAACGCTGTCCTGAATCCATGGTAGTCTTTTTGTGGCAGAGACAAGCTAAATATATTATTGCCTTTGCAAGCTGCACGGCGTATTTGCACCGTTTTGGTGCTCTACAACCAACCACGTACCTGACCCCAGCACAACGATGACCCACAGTCGCTCTTGTCCCTGTCTGCTCTTCTTGTTCCACCAGGGGAGCCACTGGCACGGCCCCTGCGTGGCCGTGCAGCCCTGGCAGCCCCTGTCCCCAGCCCTGCCACGCTCCCGGCTCCGAAGCAGCTGGGCTGAAGGCTGAGCAGACCCCCGTCGGGTGACGGAGCCCCCTCCCTGCCCCACGCAGCCCCTGGGTCTGTCCGGCCGCTTCCAGGACCACAAAGAAAGCTGTGGCCTGGGATGAGTGGGGACCCCAGCCTGGGTGCCAGTGCCTCCAGCACGCAGCCGGGAGGAGGAGCTGCTGGCGGAGGTGTCCCCTGGGGGACCTGTCCTCTCCACGCAGGGACATGCGCGCCTGGTGCTGCGCCTGCAAGTTCAGGGCATTTGGGCAGCCAGGGGTCCCTGCACCCCCTGCTTGCTGGTAATGCACTCTGATGGGCAGCGGGGCCCTGTCCCAGACCCAGTTTCTCTCTAGATATTTGCTTTGCTCATGTCTTGGTTATTTTTTTTAATGCATTTTAATTAGCCAAGGTGCAGAAATGCAGAGGTCATATTTACACCTCCCCCGGTTCTGTTCCAGTCCCGTTGTTCCTGCTAATTGTGCATACACACAGATCAGTCCAACGGGTAGCATTTGGCAGCAAGAAGATTTTTAACTTAGAAAATGGAAAAAAAAGTAAAATGATGACAAGCTTATTTATTTGTGCAGCCAATACTGCCAATTGTTGTATTTTAGAGGCATTTTTGCCATTTACTGAAGTCAGTTGGAACAGAGAGACAAAATCCAACGTTTGTGACATCTCAGACAGCTTGGAAGGGCTCTTTCGTATGCAGCAGAACTCAGCAGGCTTGACATTTGAAACTCACTTATTTCACTGCCAGGCAAAACCTTATGCCTTTATACTGTATTTTTCCTGCTGTTTCTCAGTGCAGGAATTCCTACTTTTTCTGGTTTCATACCATTATGAACAGACCAGCTTAAAAAAAAATCTATGCTGTAATAACAAAATTGGCTTTGAAATAGCGGAAATCTGGATTGTCCGTGTGGTTCCAGGCACAGAGGGAGCTCTTGGATACCCACATGTTAGCTTTGTTCCTTGCCTATAGTCATAAGCAATGGGAGGGTTTGCAGTCATTATATCACTATTCTGAACACCTAAAACACATGAAATGTGAAATTTTCAAAGATTGCTTGATGTTTAGCTTCTTTAGAATTAATTCATGTACTAAATAATAATCTCTGATGTGCTGCAATATGCATCCGTGTAAAACATTTCCCCTGGAGCGAGGAGAAGCTGCACTTCAAATGCTCCCGGGCTGCTGTGCTGCTGCTATCCAAACCCCCTCGTCAGCCCTCGGTCCCTTCCCCTCCAGCCCTTCGGTCCCTGTTGTGCTGGGACGTTTGAAACCCTCCATTTAATGGGACTGGGCTTTATTTTTCCTTCCCTCGCACCTGAAGCTGAGCAGCCTGGGGGACAAGGCTTGGCAACAAACCCCCCCGGCTGGGCTCTGCCCCCACCCAGCGCCCAGCCTTGTCCTGCAGGGATGGGACGGTCCCAGACAGGACGTGCAGTAGTGGGGCTTGCACAGGCCCCCAGCCCCTCGTCCCCACACTGGCAGAGGTGCTGGCACAGGGGGACGAGGCCGGTTTGGGTGCGTGGCACCGCTGGCACGGACGCTCCCACGCCAGTCCCAGCCTGGCCGTCCCCTCACAAGGGCTGGGAGCAGGCAGCAAACCCTGGGACAGGGGTAGGAGGTGCTGGGGGAGAGGCCCGAGGCCAGGAGCGCTGTGCCGGAGGAGCACAGCCCGCGGCTGCCCCTTCCAGCTGGGAGCCCCACGGCCCCGCAAACGGCCCCTCGGCCCGCGCAGCTGAGGCTGGGCACCCTGCACAGCACTGCTCCTGCTCCCAGCAGCGGCCAGGGCAGGGAAAAAGCCAGCCTGGGGGCCGGGGGAGCAGAACTGCTCCTTGGGAAGCGGCAGGAGGGAGCTGAAGGCTAATTATCCCTCATTAGCAGCTACCAGGTGCACTGAGCTACATAAATGGGAAGTGCAGGCAGCCCTGGTGTGGGTGTTTCTGGGTCATTTTCTGAAGTAAAAATATAGGAGGGGGAGAAGTGCTGCTTGGCTTGTGCTGGGCAGGTCTTCATGGGCTCTGCGTGTTGTCTGTGGGGCTGCTCAGCGACTGCCGATGCTGAGTGCTGGTGCTTCCTGTGGGGATACCTATCTGTCGCCTGGAGTTCCTCTTTATATGTAAGGCAAACAGGAAAAACAGTGGGTTTCTGTCTGAGGTGATTTCTGCTCTCTGTATCCCAATATAGCCTCACCAGACCTGAGCGATCACAGCATTTCTTACGTCTGCATGCGATGCTAATGGTTCATAAGGTTTCTGCATTAGGGCAAGCTAAAATTTGCTACCTGCTAAAGCAATTGCAAGCGACGAATCAATACCCTGGGGGAAGTGTCTGCTTGCAGCAATCAGTATGTTTCATTATTATTTTTTTTTTATGAGCAATTTAGAGGGAAACAAATCACTGCTACTGAAGCTTGCAGGTTATGTAAATGCTGGTGGGGTGATCTGGGTTGCACAATAGCTGGGCTGCTCGAACATATGTTTTGATTTGGAGGAGTATAAAGCCAGGCACCTGGAAACAAAGAAGACCTGATAGTGGGCTGCGCTCTGGAAAGCAGTCATTTAAAGGCTTCCCGAGGCTGTGGGGAGCAGCGAACTCTGTTGCTCTGCGTAACGCCGCTGATAAGAGCTGATGCAGCCCCGCGTGTGCAAGCAGTGGTGTTATGAAAAAGGCTGGAGGAGGGTATGGCGTTGAGTCTATTATTGGAAAGCAGGTCTAATTTTGTGCGTCTCTGCTTCAGGAAGGATACCCATGATTGGGAAGTGGTTTGGGAAAGACCCACAAAAACCTCTTGAAGTTAGAAAACCCCGGAGCAGGGCCTCAGCCTGGGCAGAACAACTGGGAGCTGGAGAAGCAGCGGCTGTATCCCTGCCCACAGGGACAGCCTGGGGACAGGGCTTAGGGCAGGAGACAGCTCTGCGGGTCACTGAAAGGCAGAAAGCACCTAACAGTGGGGCTGGAAACCCGTATCCCACGTGGGGAAGGCAGTGTGGTTTGCCAGCCCTGGGCTGGGGCGATGGGGTCGTTCCCTGTGCGAGCCGTCGTGCCGGAGGCGCCGTCTCTGTCCCTGCTCCTGCCACGCAGCTCTTGTGGGCAGGGGCCTCCTGTGCTCTTACTGCTGGGGGGGCATCACCCCATGTTAAATGGTGTCTGGTGTGACCGTGGGGCAGGAGAACAGCCCCCCCAGGAGCCACCGCCAGGGTTGTTACCTTGGTCCCCTCTTAATGCAGGGCACCAGCCGGGCTGCACCCACCTCCAGCCCCCATCAGGCCACACGGGGCAAGGAGGCACCCCCGGGGCCGCCCCCCCCCCACCCCACCGCAGAGCTTCTGCCTCACTGATGGGGGGTGCTGGTGTGGCCGCTGTGCCTCTGGAAGAGCCTCCTTCACACCCTCCCATGGGGTCGTAAATCAGCTTTGGGCTTCTCCTGCTAGGGCTGAACAATATTTTGGCTTAGAAGAACCCAGCTGCTCTAAATGCCAGCTCGCTTTATGATTCAATGTCTGCACAGGCAGACGCAAGGCAGTAACGATGCCATTCTTCAGGGCTTATTCCAGGAACAAAACCTCTTCCTTCCCCCTTGGTGGGTTCCCTCTATCAGGAGCTGCTGCAGAGCCGTGACCCGCAGCGGGGACGTGGGGCTGGGATGTGCCAAGGCTGCCCCTACAGAGCCCCGGGCAGCAACTGGCCCTGGGCAGGTGGAGGTGGCCCCTGATGGCACCAGAGCCAGCAGATCAGAGAAGAGCTCGTGGCAGGGGGCCCTCTCCGGTCCCACTGGCAATGCCCCAGCTCGCGAAGCCTCTGGCATCCTTGCAGTTGCTTTCCGTACCTTTGGAGCCGAGCCTTCATTGCTGTATTTCTGCCCAGCTGCAGTGCTCTGACCCCGCTGGGATGCCCGGCACGCATCCTGCCCTGGTCCTGCGTCCCTGCTCCGTGTCTTGGGGGAAAAGCATCACTCCCACCGCCAGTGGGGCTCGTGGCTCTATGATGCTATCGGGAATAATAGGATTTAGTAGAAAAATCCCTCTTTCAAATGAAATTGATTTGGGTTCCCCCACAGTCCTGGTTTCAATGCACCAGCCGGCTGCTGGAAACACTTCCTTTGCGACAGAAAATCTATGGGAAAGTAGGCAGCCTGATGAGGTATTCATGGAGATTTTTATCATCAGCTTTCGCCCGCTGCAAAAAAAAAAAAAAAAAAAAGCAATCCTTATTTTTAGTGAGCTATGGATACAGCTGTAATAGAGGAAAATTTCTCTTTTCCTACCCAAATCTGCACGTGACAGATCCAGGCGTTTGGTCACTGGGCTCCCCCCGGGTAGCCCGTCTTTGTGCTGGGCACAGAAGGGCGCGGGTGGGCGAGGAGCCAGAGACCTGCAGACAGAGGCTTGGGTCCATTTGCCTTCGCAGGGACGGCTGGAGGTCGGTCAGAGGGGAAACGCTGGCAGCAGACACCTCTTGGACTAAGGAGCGTGACATAGGAAGGCCGGTGCCTGGAAACCGAAATGTAACAAATGGGCTAGTAATTGTTTCCTGTTTTATTCCGGATTCATTAGGACAACTTAACGAGGCTGTAAGAGATCCTCTGCTGGTAGTGGTGCTCGGGATGACCCCGACGCTGCAGCCCAGCCGCTCCTGCTGGAGCCGAAGCAGGCGAGGGTTTGGGCAGCGCTGGGCCGCTCCCGTCCCCGTGAGCGGTGTTCCCTTCCAGCCCAATGATCCCCGAATCCCAGCCTGTCCTGCAGAGAAAGCACGGGAATGAATCACATCTGATGAATTTGCCATATCCAGAAGAATCTCCCTGCATTAGCAAATGTTTTGTTTTATTTGTTTCTGCAACCAATGTGAAAACATCCTACAGAGCCCGGCATCTGCATCGGCGCGGGTGCCAGCCGGCCTGGAGCGCGGCAGGGTGCGGGCAAAGCCGGCCTCTGCTGCTGCGTTGCTCTCGCTTCTGACCTAAAATGATCTCAAAATGCATTCAGGAGCCAGCTGAGTTCAGCCGCTGCCTCCCCTGGTGTTTTCCTGCCGCATCCCCCCGTGGGCACTGCTGGCTGGAAAGTGCCCAGGCTGCGCCCAAGATGTGCTCTGTCAGCAGCAGATGCTTAATCTGATTAAAAATAAACCTGTCACTCTTCTGTGACTGATGGGAGCCTGTTACAGCAAATCCTATTGTAGAATAGAAGTGAGCAATGTGTGCTGAATCTCTGCATTTTCTCCCTGTTGAACTCCAGGCAAGATTTGATCCGGCTCACCACAAGTCCCAGGAGGAGCTCATGTGTCTGCGCTCGTTAGTGCCCATTTACAGACACAGCTAAAATAACACCCAGCGAGGACAAGGAGACCGGGGGCCTCTCTCTGCAGGTGTGACCTTGGGCAGATCGCTCCTGTGCACCTTCCCGGGGCGGTGAGGGCGATGTGTGTGCCTGCAAAGACACGCTGCATGGAGAACGAGGCAGAAAGGAGCAGTGTCTGCGCTGCGCCCACAGGCGAGCAGGCACAGCCTCAGCGAAGCTGCTGGGGGCCGTGAGAAGTGGGACTTGTCCCCTGCTAAACCAAGGGACAGCAGGAGTTGGGCTCGGCACGAGGGGGATGCTGCAGGTCAGCAGGGCACTGGGGGTGCACACGGGTGTGCAGGCACACGGCCGCGGGCACGCTCCTGGGACAGGCCCCTGCCGGGTGCTGTGCGCGGCTCTCGGTGCCGGTGGCTGCGTGGGACCCCTCGGGCAGGGGACAAGAGCTGGGGACAGCAGGGCCTCGCCAGGTGCTGCAGCTCCAAAGTCGTTTTTATAGCAAGAGGTGGTTCATGAGGCTGAGGCTGACGCAGCGCTGCCTTCCCAGGAAGGAGAATGAGGGTGCAAGGAGGTCTCTGCCCTCCCTCTCAGCTAATCAACCCCCTGCTGATGGAGACGTGTTTGCTCTGGGACGCTGGTTTGCTGCAGTGATGGGGCAACTTTGCCTGACCCTGGGGCACTCCCTGGCTGCCCTGAAGGGACGGGGAATTGATCCTCACCTCGGGATCTGCCCCCTGCCATTGGCTGCTCTGCTCAGCACGTGCTGCTGCTCTCCAGGGGTGCACAAGGCTCCTGGCAGGAATCTGGCCCCAGCTGCTGGATGTCTCCTTCTGGGGGCCACTCGGCCCTGCACCAGCATCCTGCCTCAGCGGCTGGGTGTCCTTCAGCTGGCCAGCTCCCTGCCCTGGGCACAGCAGGGTGCTGTGCACAAGCCTCGTGCAGCACGGATGGTGCAGCAGCGTCCTGGCAGGCGCTGTTTGTGCGAGGCAACGGAGCTGTGCTTCTGGGAGTGGGGCTCTCCTCTTGGTAAACAGATGTCTGCAGACAATTGGCTTCATCTGGGCTCTTTGGCTTTGTTTGTGGAGCACTCCGGCTGCAGCGGTGTTTGAAGGATGCAGGAGGGCTGCCCAGCAGCTGTGGGCATCCCTGGGTGCCCTTGGTGCAGCTAATCCCCCCGCTGCGTAAGCTGCTCACGCAGAGCTGAGCGCTCGGTGACGGGGGTGCCAGCGCTCCCGGGGGGGGACTGACCAGTTTAACGAACGACACCGGTGCCCTGCCCACAGCTGCCCATGCTGTCTGGCCCATAGCTTTGCCTGCTATAGGGCTCGTTTCACCCACCCAGACCCAGTCGTGTGGCTCCTGCACCTTGCACCACCACTTCTTAGCGGGTACAGGAGCGCTTCATCGTCTTGTAAGTCTGCTGGTAGAGAGACAGGGAGAAACAATTTCTCCACAATGATAACTAATTAGTTGCTTCCTGAGATTCAGTTATTAAATTCTTAATTAGAGATGGGCTACAATGTGTGGTAACATTGGCCTCAAGCTCCCAGCTGGCAGCTCTGTCCCTGGGAGCACCTGCAGCAGCAGCATGCTGTCCTTGCTTCTTGGGCTAATCCTGGTGGCCCTGGGGATTATGTGCCCAGGCACGGTGTGTCCAGCCCCGGCACAGACTGTCCAAGGTGATCCAGAGACGCTGCCCAGCACCTTCCTGTGCCGCCACCAGCAAACGTGCCTGAGCTCAGCAGCTGCTGGCCTCGGGGCCTCTCCTTGGTGCCTGGCTGCCAAAACCTCTTGTGGCACTAGCGCAGCTTGTTACCCCGTCTTGTCAGGGGCTGAATCACCCTGGTCTTAATTTTCAGATACCTGCATGAGAGCAGTTCTGCCCTGCTGAGCGTGCAGGGCTGCCCCGCGAGTGGGTCGCATCGGAGGTTTTGCAGCAGCCTCGAGAAATGCCTGTCCTGGGTCTGGGGGCCGAGCAGGGGGCAGGCGATGCCCCAGAGCACCCCGAGCCCTCCAGGCCAGGACTGCCTGGTGAGATCCGGGCAGAGCTTTGCTGTTTTCTTTCCTCCCAGCTGTGAGAGCAGAGCTTGGTTTTCCAAAGCATCCAGGGGGATGTCAAAAATAGACTTTGCCAGATCCGCTTTTAGTATTGCTGAATAAAGGTCTGGCGTGCTCTTCAGAGCATGGAAGGATTGGAGCCCTCTTTATCCTTCCGTGAAAGCAGCAAATTGGAAAAAAGAAGGAAAAAAAAAAAAAAAGCCCTTATATATATGTATCTTATTTTGGGGATTGCTAGCCACTGAAATGAGCACTGATTTACCGGCTTTCGCTGGGAGCAGCTCTGGGACCTGCAGCACGCCACCGCAGAGCGCAGGGCCCAGGACCACAGCCCTGCAGGCACAAGCGCTGCAGTTTTGGCAGAGTGCTGGGTGCCTGCACAGCAGTCCCACGGGAGGAGGGGGCAGGACCCCCCAAGCAGGGCCTGGGGAGCCCCCAGCCCGCACCCTGCCCAGGGCTCGCCCCTTGCCCAGGCACTTCCCGGGGGCTCCCCGCGCTCAGCGAGCTCCCTGCCGCAGCCGGGGCCGTGCTGCCTCGTTCAGCTCCTTCCCTGCTCCTGCAAGTGCCACATTTAACACCTCATCAAGTCTTTAATTGTTTGTTTACTCCTTTGCTAGTAAGATGCAATATTAGTTTAATTAGAGAACAGAAAGTAGCGCACTCCTCCTTGGGAGACCAAAGTTCAGGGGAGGATTTGAAGCTGCGCTTCTCGGCTGTGCTCCCGCCTCGCCCAGCGCTCCCGTGGCACCCAGACCCCGGGGGGGCACGGGCACCCGGCGGGCCCCAGTGCTGATACTGGCCTGGTGTGAGGGTCAGGGAACGGGGGAGCTCGGGTCCACCTTACATTTCAGCCTTAATTTTCTTTCCCCTGTGATAGGTGGCTTCACCCCCACGCACTGTTGACTCTGAAACCTAATGAAGGAAAACACGCGGAGCTATTCCTTCTGCAAATGTCACCGCGCCGTGCGCTCAGGAGGCAGAGGGGCAGCTCTAGCCTCGTTCTGCAGGATGGGAAGAGCTGCCGTGCGTGCACTGGGGGGCGATGGGGAATCCTGGAAACGGCCTCCCACGCTGCCAGATCCGTGGCAGCCAGGCAGGCACGAAGGAGGCGTGAAGGGGCCTTGAAGGAGGACAAGCTCCGGGTTTCTGCAGGAGACTGATATAACCTGAGTGTTATGTGCTTGTTTGCTGGAGCTGTCTCCTCATGCAGCAAATATCTAAGTGTCTAGAACGCTCCATCCTATTACTGACAGAGCTGAACCACAAAAGCACGATTTTCGTGGCGCTGCTCGCTGCGCGTACCCAAGAGTTACTAAAGCTTCACCGGCTGCGTTGGGAGTATCCACGGGTTTTCCTGCAGACTGTCTGAGACTTCCCACAGAAGCAGAAACGGGGATTTCTGCTTGCTCCCATCCCGTTGCTGCTGGGGAGCCCAGCGCTGGTGCTGGGCGCCGGGGAAGATGCCCCTCGTGCTGCTGCTGCTGCCCCTGGCGGGACGCGGTGGGGTGCTGGAGCTGCGCAGCCGCGTTTGCTCCCGGAGCTGCCATCAGCAGCTCGCGCCATCGCCAGCGCATGGTCAGTGGGGCTGTTTCCACCCGGCCCTAGCAGGGTGCAGTGCCTTGCAAGCAGCGCTGGGGGGGAAGCTGCCTGCTGAAGCCTGGCTCTGGTGGTGCACCCGAGGGTGGCCGGTAGAGGTTTTACCACCGCGGGGTTGTTGGGTGCCGAGGCCTCCCCCCAGGCAGGGAAGTGTCAGACATGCCCAGCGGTCCCCCAGTACTGACCGTGTCTGTGCAGTGTGCAGGGAGTAAACGGACCGGGAAATCAGCAGTAAATATTATTAAGTACTTCTACTTCTTCTGCCTGTTCTCCAAATGGGGAAAACGCCCTGGTTCAGCCCACAGTTTTGGCTATTTTCCTCTCAGCCGTCCCTCTCCTGCAGGTCCTCATGGGCTCTGATACATGACGGAGCCCGTAGACTCCCGCAGATGAGGCAACTCCGTAAAATGCAATCCTGTGCCCGTGGGAGGTTTGACAGAGGCTCAGCGCTGCCAACAGCAGCTCAATGCGTCTGTGCCAGGATGGGCCGGGGGGAGGATAACGTCTGCCACGAGGCCTCCCCCTCCCCGGCCAAAACCGGGGGGGTCGTGGCCCTGCCTAGGGGCTCCCCGAGGCATGCGGGCGCTCCCCTGGGGGTGCCCAGGGGACGGACCCGTGCGGGGCTGGGTGACCGCGGCACAGCCCGGCTCCTGCTCTGCTGGCACGGCGGCCGGGAGCGCTGCAGGGCGCAGGGTGCCCGTCCAGGGTCGAGTCCTGAACTCGGGCACGGGGTGGGTGGGGGTGCACCTGAGAACACCCCGTACCTGTGGGGACTGGAGGTGGCTTTAAACGTCTGCAGCTGTGATTTTCAGGGGAGGTTTCAGTGTCCTTGCGTCTGTCGTGTGGCGAATATTGCCACATGGCCGGTGAAGTACAGGATCACACGAAAATACAAAATGCATTTTAGCTGTGGTACATTCGGAGATGCTTGTAAAACACTGCGGTTTGTCTCAGAAATGCCTAAAAATAACATTCGGTTACCAAACCACTGCTGTATGTGCAGCAGCGAGCCGTGCCAGGCAGCTGGGGGAGCTCGGCAGCAGCAGGGTTTGTGCCCCCGCCGGCGTGGTGCTGGCAGTGCCAGCCCTGGCCCCCCCAGGGACACGGCCCCCCGGCTGCGGCTGCTGCTCCCCCGGGGGCTCACCGTGAGTAGCGATGGTTCGCGTTATCTGATTGCAAACCAGGGATTTATTCCCTGGGCCATGGGCGATGTGAACCCTCCTGTGCGAGGAGCAGCCGCTGGTGCGTGCAGCAGCCAGGGGCTGGCGCTCAGCATCTCGGAGCATCTGCCGGGCAGGCGGTGCCAGTTTCCAGCACTGCGTACCTCGGGTGCCTGTGCCGGGCTGTGTAGGTGCTATGCCATCGTCCCAGCGGTGCAGCGTGGCAGGGGGACGTCCACGGCTGGGTGGAGGGGGGTGAACAGAGCAGCTCCACAGCACCGGATGCCCCCCAGGCTGTGTCCCCGGGGTGCCAGTGGCCACGGGCCGCACCGACCTCCCCAAAGCACGCCAGGGAAGTAACTGCCCTGTGGGTCCCCGAGCTGATGGTCACGGCCAGAGCACTCAGTGCAGGGCGATGTGCTGCAGCCCTCGGAGCACAAGAGGGGCAGGGACAATCGCAGCGGCATGGTGGCACAGCGGGCGCTGTGCTGCCCGGCCACGCTTCGGCTGGGACTGTGCTGGGGGTTCTCAGCTATCCGAAAAAGACTGTAGCTTCCCGGGTCAGCAAAAAGATCTGTGGAGACAGCAAATCCCTGCCAGAGTGCTTGAGCCAGGAGAGGAGGCAAGCAGCCCCGCGGTCTGGTTGGCGCTGCCCTCGCCGTGCCCTGCTGGGAGGCTCGGGGCGGCGCGGGGCTGAGCTGCCACCAGCACCCTGCGGAGAGCAGGGCCCGAGCAGGGCTGGTGGTCGGGGGGAGCTCTGGGCCCTGCCAGCCCCCACCCTGCAGCAATTTCTAGTGCAGAGCTGTAATTCCTGGAGCTCCTGCCGGTGCTGGGAAGGCTCCGTCAGCGCGGGAAGCTGCCGTGTCTTTTCCAGGCTCTGTAATTATACTCGCTGCCTGCTTCATCTGCTTTGGTGCTGGCAGGGCCCCGCGGGGCTCGGTGGCTCCCTGCAAATGCAGGTCCCCGATGCAAAAACCCACACCGTGCCCCCTGCTGCTCGGCCCCCCGCTCCCTTTCAGCAGGGGAAGGGCCCCAAGCGGGTCTTTACTCCGTGCAATACGGAAGGCAGCTCTTTTCTCCCCCGTATTTCAGGTGAAGAAGCTGGCATCCGAGCACTGCATAAAGAGGAGCGAGGAGCTGTGCCAGCAGCCCTCTCTGCGTGCTCTGAAAGTGAGCGAGAGATGCTGGC
The DNA here is from genome assembly GCF_040182565.1 of Anser cygnoides. Lineage (NCBI taxonomy): Eukaryota > Metazoa > Chordata > Aves > Anseriformes > Anatidae > Anser > Anser cygnoides. Next base: position 558,762 of record NC_089883.1, read on the forward strand.
ATAAATTACCACATTGTCATCCCCGGCGCTGAGATTCCCAGAGAATAGCTTAGCAGTTCAAAGGGCTGCTGAAATAATTTTGCACAGCATAATAACAGTTCTTAAGCTTTCCGTTTAAAAAACGTCAACAAACACATGATTTCCACAGCGTGGCTGACTCCCTGGCACCCATGGGTCACGTGCAGCCAGCCCCTTTTTGACACCCGGTGCACGTGGGTTAGTTCTAAGTGACAAATTAGCCTAATGAACTCGCAGCATCCTTGTGCGGGGAGCAGCCCCGATTTATCCATCCCTCTCCCCCTCAGCACTTCTCGCAAATGTCTCTCTGCCGTCTGCTCGGCCGGGTGCTGGTGGTGGGTGCCGGGGGGGGGGGGGCAGGACCCGAGCCCCCGCGCTGCGGGACCAGGAGGCGGCGTGTCGGGGCGGCCGGAGGGGAGGCAGCTCACCCCAGCCCCGGGCTGCACCAACAATTTCTATTTTAGCCACTAGATGGGAGAGCACTTGGTGATGAAACCGTTCCAGCCTGGCATGCCGCGGCACCTCTTGGAGCATCTCGCGTTTCCTCCTCTACCGAGTTATTTCAGACTCCTCGCTGCCGAGAGCCGCTCGCTCGGAGCCATGTGCACACCAAGCCTGTGCTGTGCGTGTCGCCGAGCTGTTTCCAAGACAATGATGCCACCCAAGGCACCGGCTGCACGTAGGTCCTTGGCACCAGGAACGATCTGGTGTGTGGGCAGAGGGAAGTCTGCGGATCACAGGGACGTGGGAGCAGCGGGCGTGCAGCGGGAAAGGGCAGGGGCTGCTCTGCGCACACGCTGCTGCTGCTGCGGGGTGTGCTGCTGCCTCGTCCCCCGGGAGCCCTGCACGCTCCCAGGGTGACAGCAGAGTGTCCCCAAGGCACGCACAGCCCCGGGTGCCGGGCAGGCCATGAGCTGTGCTTTCCTTTGGTGTGAGAGGCTGGCGGGGGGCAGGATTTGGCCAGGGAGGCTGCAGCTCTGCTGGCTGAGCTCAAGGTCCTGGCAGAAGGAAGGAGAAAGGCAGAACCTGGGAAGATGAGGAAGGGGTGTTGATGAAGGTGCGGGATGACGGCTTTCTGGGGCATATTGCCCTCCTCTCCCCACTCCATCAGGCAACTGGGACCACTGGGGTGCAGCTGGGGAGCCCTGCGTGGCACCAGCCCTGTGCCCAGGCCAGGGCTGTCCCCAGCTCCAGGCTCTGTGCTGCTGCCCCAGCACCTTTCTGTCCCCGTCCCAGTCCCTGTCCCCGTCCCTCGGCACACACAAAGCACTAACACACGCTCCACCGCCGTACCCGAGTTCACGCCCCTCCTGTGCCCCAGGAGGGCAATGGTTTCCCAATACCTCCTGGCGTTCTTCAGCCAAGGAGTCCACGGGCATCTCTAACCCACGTCTCAGATTTGCAAACCCTTTAAATGTTCACAAATAGCGAGTGAAATTGCCAAGGTTCGTCTTGATTGCCCTCCTGGCAAAATGCTTGTTAACACAGCGCAGCACAGACAGGGCGTAAAGGGCCCTTTACGGCCACTGAACACACATTGCATTGTAAATGCTTGTAAACCAAACTGTTCGTATCCGTGATTCACACGTCCAGAAGCTACGGGTTATTCCTCACTGGAGCTCTGTTCTGGGCACTTATGGCTCTACAGCTTTGCGTGGACATTATTTGCATTTTTACATAATATTATGAGTTGCCTTGCAGGAAAGGTAGGAGGTTGATACTAGCTCCATTGTGCTTGTGGAGAACCTCTCCCCACAGCGCTTATTCTCTGGTTTCACTGGCCATTCAAAACAGATGAAGTGCCTGGGAGGTTTCCAGAAGCCTTTGCTTTTGAACCCAGTTGCTACTGAGGGATTTATAACACGGAGGAGAAGATGCTTTTCCCACGTAAATCACTTGGCAAATCTGTGTTCCTCCTATTGTTTATTTCCAGGCGTGGGGAGTATTACAGATTGAAAGTCGATATTTCACGGCGACTGGAGGTGCCCTGTCCTGTAGCCTGTCCATCAGCCGCCGCCCGAAGGAGCGAGCTGGAGGCGCAGTAGGTTACGGCAAGCACAGTGGCTAAGCAGGAGGAAAACGTGTACGACGAGGAGGGGTGGCTTACAGAACGGCGGCACACGTGAAGCAGCTCTTTGGCATTTCCACAAGCATTTGCTTCCAGCCTCTTGCGAGGAGTCTGCCCGTGCCTGCAGATCAATGCCATTGGGGAGCAACGGCTTCGTCTGCAGCCTGGGGGAGCTGCATGGAGAACCCCCCCCCCCCCCCAGCGTCCCCAGGAGCCAGGCTTTATCTCTGCCCTGGGGCCACCTCTGTCGGGCAAGGTTAAATGCATGATGCCAGCGACGTGCACCCGCTCTGCCAAAATGAAACGCTGGATGGGGCCAATTAGCAGAGAACTGTCTGCAATAACGTGCTGATGCCGGTGTGTCGGAGAGGGCATTGCTCACCAGCCCGCAGCACTGGCACTCTGCTTGGACATAGCAGATATCTGCTGACGCTTTGAAACTCTCTTCTCTGTCCTGCCATTGCCCTGGCAATATTTTTGAGAACACAAAGGACAGAGCATTCGAACTCTGCTGGGGAATCGGATAAAAATCAAGGGCACACTTGAGAGGAGCTGTAGCTGAGGGCGCGTTTCGAATCAGGTTGCTTTGTCCTGTCCCCAGAAGCCCCGGTACACCGTCAGCTCTACCAGGGCGCCTTGGAAGTAAATGCGAAGTTACTATTCCTATCCTTCAAAGTTTTCGGCTGAGCTAAGAACAGAAAAGCCTTGCCTGCCTTTACACTACCAGCTGCTTTGCTGTGCCTCCCTGCTACCAAAGCGCCGTGCCCTTGCACCCGCAGATCAGCTCCCCGAGCCTGGCCGTGCAGGAGCAGCTCAGACCTCCCTGACCCGCACACGAGCACTTTGAAAGCCAGCGTCCCTGCTGCACGCCTGGTGCAGCTAAATCGCGCTCGTACAGCCCAGGCACCCGTCCTCCAGATTGTTTAGGTGCAGATCCAACTTGCTCAACAAAAGGTGGGACTTTCAGGCTTGCTTGTAAGATTTGGGAGCCCGAGCCAACGGACTTGACTTTGAACACAGCTTGGGCTGATTACTTTTGGAAAGCCCAGCCTGGGCAGAGTCCAACACGCTTGGAGTCCTCTCTAGCAAGTACAAGCTCTCTGTGCACATGCCGCAGGGAGAAGAGGAGCTCTGGGGGCACGGAGTGAGTGCCCACTCCCAGCACTGAACGTGAACGTGTGCCTGGCAGTCAGCAGCTCAGAGCAGTGCTGTGTCCTGGGGACATGTTTTGACGACACAAATGCCAACACCTGCCCTGTTTCCTCGGCCACTTCTGCAGCCTGGGCTTGATGCCTCTGAGCCTGTCTGTATAGAAAAGTGCCCACTTTCCTCCCAGCTCCAAATGAAGGAAGCGGATCTGTCACTGGAAGCACAGCCTCCCACTGCTGGTCTCAGTGCTCTCGGGCTCAAGCTCATTGAGCAGCGCCCTGGTTGTTACTTACCAGCCGCCCCTCTGGTCCCAGGAGCACTGCATGGGGTATATGGGAGCAGCTGATGAGCACCAGCTCCCCCAGCACCCAGCAGCAGGGGGGCAGCTGGGGAGGACGTGTTTTTTTCTTGTGCACATTTTGCTCCAGCATCCTCAGCCCATGAGAGGTATCTTGCACCCAAGGTGCCAGTGGGAATCTGAAATCCCAGGAGAAAGGAGACAGGAGGGCTACAGGCAGGAAGCCTGACTGCCGCAGGAGCTGCTGGGGCACAGGAGGAGCCGAGGTGTGCTCACAGCATGCCAGCTCCATCCCACCCCTGGTGAAGGTGCAACTGCTCGCTGCGGTCCACGCTGGCACCTGGCGAGAGGACCCCGGTGCTGGTCCTGGGGGCTCCTCCCGGGGCATCTCACCCCCCCGCCAGGCGAGGCAGCTGCCAGAGCCAGCCCTGCAGTGAGTGCGTTCACACCGAGACGTTACTGAGCGAGCAGGCAGCGAGCCCCCGGCACCCCGTCCTGCCTACCCTGCTACAGCTGGGTGCATAGATTAACAAGTGATTTCCTACATTCAGGCTTGAAAGAGGGAGGAGACTGTGAGGGAACTGAACTGATTAGGAGGATGCTGGCATATAAGAGCATCTGCCATCAGCTGAGTCAACGCGAGCCCAGCTAATGCAAAAGGTGGAAGCAGGGGCTAAAACCAACAGGAGCCACCTTTTACACAGCTGATTATTTTGGCATGGAAATACAAGAACGTGTGTTTCACTGGAGTTGGCACCCAGCAAAAGGCATCGCACCTGCCCGCATAGCCACAGCAGGACGTGAAGAACGAGCAAGCCCCCGTGCTGCAGTGCTGCTGCCTCCCTGCGCAGGCAGCTCGCGCAGAGCCCCGTGCTGTGCTGTGCTGCGCCGGCGGCTCTGTGCTCGGCCGGCAGCTGGCACCCCCCGGCCCAGCAGCACCTCTGGTGTCACCCCACGTGCTTCACCTGCTCTGTCGGATTCTCCCCGAGAGCCCGTTACAGCGTGCTCAGAGCTGCCGGGAGCACGGCGTCCCTGCTGCTGGCCTTCCCGTTCCTGAGAGCGCGGGGACTACGGCAGGACGGGTGCCCCGTTCCCGTGCTGGCTGCACGGGGCCATGGCTGCTTGGGGCATGGCGAGCGGGCCCGTGGCGCTGCTGCAGTGACTGCTGCTGCTGCACGCAGCTATACTCGGGCTCAAGCCTGGGCTTTGTGAAGGATGCCCATAGGAACTGCTTTGATGTTTATTAAACACTTAAACGGAGAGAGAAGAAGCTGTTGCGATTAAAATACTTGGAAATGACGAGAAATCTTAACTCTGGAAAAACTGCTCGTCTCTCCATGGCCATCAGCAGCAGGTCTGACTCTGTATGCAGCACAGCTCGTGGGAGAAGTGATGAATACTTCACCTCCGCTTTCCCAGAGCACAAGGGTCACACTGCAAACGCCTTAGAATCGATCGAAGCAAACGTCACACTCAAAAAATAAACCTCCTTTTGTTTTAGGAAATCACAGTTTCCATATCTGCGCCAGCCTTGGAAACTATCAGCTGTTTTTTCCATTACCCTCCATATCACCTAAGGGGAGTCCGGGTTAAATTAACGTGTGGCTGGGGACACAGGGCAGCTGCCATTCCTGCTGTGGGCTCCACCACAGCCAAATGCTGCTCGTGCTTGGTGCTGGGAGCTCTGCTCTCCCCCAGCAGCCTGCTCGGGCTGGTGGGGCGTTGGGCAGGGGGCAGCGGGCAGGGGACCCGCCACATCCCCAGACCCGTCCCTGGGGCCAGCCGCTCCAAGTGCGTGGGACATCTTTTCCTCTGCTGCTCCACTCTGCCTCTGGGCTCCCCTGGCGTGGGGCTTGGCTGCACGGGGACAGAGCCAAGCCCGCAGCACGTTCCCCTGCTGGCCTGGGAGTGCTGACACGGAGACCTCGCTCGGCACACTGCCCTGCTGCCCGTGCGTTCAGTGGGGTATGCGCGTCCTTTCCATCCTTATGCCGTGTGGGCGCTGCGGGCAGTGCTGCCTCCCCAGTTATTTGATCTAAGATTTTGCAGATTCCAGGAAGAACGTGACTGCACCATTTCGCAAGCAGCAGGTCCTGCCTGCCTGCCCCTGGCACAAAAGCAGCCCCACTGCCCGGGGCTGGGTCTCTGCGACAAGGAGCTGCGCAAGACCCCGACCCTCAGCCAGGGCCCTCGCTGCCCTGCTCGGCCCCGTGACGATCTGCAGGGAGGCAGGAGGGATGGGGGCTGCCTCAGTTCCTTCTCTGGGGCTCACCTGGATCAGCGCTCGGTTGGCAGGATGGGCCGGCCATGGGGGAACACCTTTAGCTGCACGCTTTGACCCATTTTTATCTCAAGCAGAGAGGTTGGATGGTGAAGCGGGACGCGGGAGCTGTGTGACCAGGCTGGAGGAGAAGGAGCGGAGAGCCCTGGCCCCCGAGGAGAGTTGGATGTGCAGGTAGGTCCTGGAGCTTGATGGACTCTACCCACCTGCAACTGGGGTAATGCCGGGAGAACTCGGCCAGGAGGACAGAGCCCTGTCGGTCATCTGGAGGGGCGGCCGGGCACGGGGTGCTGAGGTGCTGAGGGTGCCCTGCTCCCAGCCACTCTGCCCCTCCCGGGCCTGATCCTGCACCCAGCGGGCACCCGCACCCTGTCCCATGGCGAGCGGCTCTGGATGCCTGGAAATGGCAGCACCCTTCCCAATTCCAGCCCGTTCCCTCTTGTTGCCATGGCAGCCTGTGACCTCACTGAATTCCTTGGAGATGTGCCAACATTTTCAGAGGAAACAAAGCTAATTAACACGGTTTTCCTGATGCCCTCCCTGTCTGCTTGGTCACACGAGGCTGGGGCCGGTTCCTCTGGTGGCGAGGGCAGGCGGCTGCCCACGGGCAGGTGGGCTCACGCACCGCCCCGCAGCCACCCCAGCTCTCTGCGTGCCCATCACCGCGGCGTCTGGCCGACCCAGCGCCCACCACTGTGGTGTCTGGCCGACCCATTGCTCCTGGCAGCAGGGAGCCCCCAGGATGCGGGGAGCACCAGGGCCCTCCCTGCCCCGCACAGGCTCCAGCTCTCCGCAGCGCCCAGTTTTGCTGTGCTCTGCGAGGCACGCCAGGCCCACATGGGGAAGAGGGATTACGGGAAGACAAACAGAAATAAATGGAGGCCTTGGGTCCTCTTCTCCCACGTGTGACCTCTGGCAGTGGCTGTGCAGGCGGAGGGCTGGAAGGGGGAAGGCTGCTGGAGGGTGCTGCTGTCTCGCCGTGCGGTGGGACCAGCCCAGCCTCAGGGACCGCAGCGTGCAGGGGCTGGCCACGGCCGCCTGCCGGGCCCGGGGGTGCAGGCTGGGCACGGGACCTGGCCAAAGCCACGGGTGGGGGACGGGAGCGGGGACGTCCCGCGGTCAGCGAGGAGCCCCGGGCCAGGTTTGGGGGTGCTTCCCCGGGAGGCCCGAGGTCGGAGCGCCCGGCTGAGCACCCCCCGAACCGAGCCAGTGAGCTCTGAGGTCGCGGCTGCCCCGGGGGCCCGGCTGCCCCGGGGGTCCCACCTAACCGGGCCCGGTGCGCCGGGGCTCGGGGCAGGCCCGGGCTCCCCCCGGGCCGCGGATGCGCTCTGCGGGCGGGCTCCCCCCCGCCTGGGGGTCCCGCTCCGCCGGGGGGGCCTTTACCCACGGCTCCCTCCCGGCGCCCCGCGGAGCCGCTCCCGGGCCCGGCCGCGCCGTTGCCCGCCGGGGCGGCCCCGGGGGAGCGGCGGGCGGGGGGGCTGCCGGCCCCGCGCCCCGCGGCGGGGAGGGGAGAGGAGCGGAGAGGAGGCGAGGGCGGCTCGGGGCAGCGCGGCGCGGCCGCCCCCGCGGCTGGCGGCGGGGCAGGGCCATCCCCGGCGCGGGGCGTCCCGGTGCCGCCGTCCGCGGCGGCGGCGCTGGCACCGGCGGGGCGGCATCACGTGACGCGCCGCCCGCGGGGGGACGCGGCTCCGGGACGCGGCGCTCCCCCGGCACAGCCGCCGCGGGCGCCGCGGGAGGCGAGCGCTGCGCGGGCACGGCCCGGCACCGTGCGGCTCGGCTCGGCACGGCTCGGTACGGTACGGCACGGCTCGGTACGGCTCGGCTCGGCACGGCTCGGTACGGCACGGCTCGGCTCGGTCGGCTCGGCTCGGCCCGGCATGAGCCGGCGCGGCGGCCGGCGGCTCTCCGGGGGCAGCGGGCGCCGCTGATGCGGGCGCGGGGGCTGCGGCTGCTCGGCAGGTACCCGCCCGCCCGCTGCCCGGCGGGGACCATGTGAGGAGCCGGCGGCGCCGCCACGATGCAGAAGGGGATGCGGCTCAATGACGGGCACGTCACCTACCTGGGGCTGCTGGCGAAGAAGGACGGCGCCAGGAAGGGCTATCTGAGCAAGCGGAGCTCCGACAACACAAAATGGCACACCAAGTGGTTCGCGCTGCTGCAGAACATGCTCTTCTACTTCGAGACCGACTCCAGCTCCCGGCCCTCGGGGCTCTACCTGCTCGAGGGCTGCGTCTGCGACCGGGCGCCCTCCCCCAAGCCCTCCCTCTCGGCCAAGGACTCCCTGGAGAAGCAGGTGGGTGCCCGGGGCCCGGCCGCTGCCGGCGGGGGATGCCCGGCGGCCCCGCACCGGCCCCGGCACCGCGGGGCCCGGCCCCGGGCCCCCCCCCCCCCCCCGCCCCGGGCTCCGCCGACGGGCACCGCGCCCCCGGCAGCGCCTTGCCCCGGAGCGGAGCCGCCGCCGCCCGGGACGTGCCCACGCGTGACCGCGGCCGGGGATGGAGCGGGGGTGTCGGGGGGTGGGTGCGGGGGGCGCTGCCCCGAGCGGGCGCTGCCGGGCCCGGGCCGCGTTGGCGGCGCGCCCCGGGGCGGCGGGCGTGAGTTCGTCGGGGGGTGCCGGGTCCTGCCCGGAGCCCCCCTGCCCGCCCCGTCACGGCTAATTAGCTGCCGTTAATTGGCGGCGGGGCTGCGGCGCGATGCGCCCCCCGGCGGCCGCGGCCCGCGCTTTGCGCAGCGAGGCTCCACGCGTGTCCGCGGCACGGAGCCGCCTCGCCTCCGCGCTGCCGCTGGCACCTGGCCCCGGCGGAGCCCCGGGTCCCCGCGGGGCCGCTCCGTGCTCGCCAGGGGTCGGCCGTTCGGCTGCAAAATTTGCCGGCCCGGTGCAACCCGGGGTGTGCGAGCGCACCCACGGGCGTGGGGCTTTCTCTGCCGCGGCCGGCCGCGGGTGCGGGCTCGGCCCCGGCGCTTGTGAAGGTCCCGGCGAGGAATCCGCAGCCCGGCACCGCTCGGAGCGTGCGGCTCGGAAATGGGAGCGCAGCGCTCAGCACGGGGGCGGCGCGGGGCCCCACTTTCACGGGGATTTCAGCCCGTGCCTGCTCCTTGCCCACGCCACGCTGTGCCTCTGCCACGAGCCTGCCAGCGAGCGCAGCACGGCCGCCTCCCGGGGACACGGCAGAAGCCGGGGGCTCCACATGCCACACGCAGGGCTGTTACTTGTCTGCAGTGCTCATCGCCAGATGCTAATGTCTGCAGGTGGAAATGGCACTGAGGGAGCACAGCCGCTGCCAGGCCCCACAAGGATCGGGGTCCCCTGGGCTCCCCGGCAGCCTGCGGGGCAGGCTGCTCCCCCCTGGGTCAGTGGGGTGGCCGCTGGCAGCACTGCGGGACGTGCCGGAGACCTCTGGCTTGCTTGTCTGGGGCCATTTGCTGGAGTTTGGTCCATCCAAGCACTCGGGCAGTACAGGGCTTTGTGTCAGGTGGGCAGGGGGTTTCTAACCCAGGGACACAAATCCCCATCCATCGCTGCCACTGTTTCCAAAATTACCTCCAGTCTCGTGGAGGTGGACAGGAGCTGGCTCGCTGTGGATGAATTCAGCCCTCAAACACGGTGTGTTGCACCAAGCCAAGTGCCCCCGTTGGAGGGCGCAGAGAAGCCCCTCAGCAGGAGCAGTGCTGGCTCCTTTCCCAAAGCCCAGGCTGCGTGCTCACAGGAGGCACCGCACATCTTGAGTCCAGCTCTGCAGGTCTTGCATAATTTTGGCTAAGCAGGCTCACGGTGAAACGGTGGCGAGCATGCCTGCAGGGCTGCGGGACGGACCCCGCAGCGACCCGGCTGGGCCAAGGGACAGGCTAGAAGGAAATAAGCCACCTAATCGCCTCTGGCTGGTCACAGCGTGCTCAGCACTCCAGAAGCCCTGCCACGGCAGCGAGGCAGTGCAGCACCACCGGGCCCTGGCATGCCTTGGCACTCCCAGCAGGATCACTGGAATATCTCACTGCTGTGATTGAAATACCATTGTGTTGGTTTTTTTCTCACAGTCCTGGCTCTTGCATTCAAGTGGCCTCCTTCGTGCTACGTGGTCTGCTTCCAGCAGCAGCGAGGGGTGTGTGTCCGCAGGGGGGTCACGCTGCTGTCCTGTTTTGTCAGCTGTGCCCCTGTGGCAGCTTAATAGATGCTGTTGCTCGTTCCTCGTTTGGCTTAAATCAGGCTTGCTAGCCAGGTTTTGACTCTTTGTACAGGAGGGATTTTCTGTCAGGTAAACACTAAGGGGAGGCTGTCACCATCCCTTTCTATTTCAGAATGCACCTGGAAGATTTACCTCCGGTGTAAACGAGGGGCTGCTATCAGACGGTGCAGTGAGCTCCTGCCACACAAAATACTTGCAAGGCCACCGGGCTAGCCAGGGCTAGCACCTGGCTCGTGATTTTGTATAATTCGTTGGGACAATTTTAAATGAAAAAGCTCAAACACTTGAATACCCACTGCTTTGCGAACCAATTAATTTCATACCAGATGAGATAAGCAGCAGCATATTCATGGTGCAGGTCTGCAACCTGGGCTGTGCAGGACGGCGAAGGCAAGCAAACGGCAAGCAAAGCCGGCAGGTTTCTGAGAGGAAGGTGTCAGCTCTGCAGAACAGACGTGATGTTTTCCCCCAGCTCACCTGGTGCTGAGCCTTGTTCAGCATTGGTGTCTCTCTGGAAGGAAGGTGCTAAAGAAATTTCTAGCATTGCCCATGATCACCATTAATTGTTTTCTGAGGGAATTTATCCGTCCAGGCAGCTGTGGGTCAGGCCAGGAGGACAGGGTTCCCTTCACAGAGGAGGTTCACATTCAGAATCCTTCTTAACGGGGGTAAAACCTGGAAGGTTTCAGATTCTCCACAAAAGAGAAATTTTAAAAAGTTGCTCTTCCAAAACCCTCTCTGTTTTGATGTTCATATATCTTGCCTTGGTGTGGATTTTTTTTTCTGTGAATGCAGTGTATTTTTAGCATGCAGTACGTAGGAGAATAAAGGAGCAAAGTTATGTGAAAAACTGAGGCACTGAACAGGGATTTGGGCACCTCTGGAAACTCCTCTCTCTTAGCCCCGTGTTTCTGCAGATGAAATTTTCTTCAAATCGCTTTGCTTTTGCGAAATATTTCGTGTCTGGGTGGGGCACCAGGCTCTGGCCCCGGGGAGGGCCTGCTCTGCCGCCGGGAGCTGCTGGGGGGGCTCTGGGGTGCGGTTCTGACAGGGCGATGGGCAGGTGCCCGGCCCCGCGGGGTGACCCCCCCTTGTGCCTGGGCTGGGCGCTCCCCTGGGACCTGCCGTCCCCGTCCCCGCAGCCAGCGAGGATGTTGGCGTCGTCACATCGCGGCCGTGGGAGGCGCGGGGGGCAGAGGAGGAGGGAGGGGGGCGCACATGGAAGTGCCCCCGGGAGCTCAGCAGGAGGAGCAGAGCGGGAAGGTGGGCTGGGGGCCGGAGCGTGCCTGCCCTCAGGGCTGTGCCGGCGCCCCGAGGCCCCGCCAGGTCCCTCCCCACGCGGAGCAGAGCTGCAGGCGCCACGGCCGGGCTCGCCCATCTCCTCAGGTTCGAGGCGGGTTTGCGGGCCTGCACCCGGTGCCATGAGTTGTTCTCCGCCAGCAGCCCTCTGTGGCTCAGACGAGAGCCAAGATGATGCTGAGTCAAGTGGCAGCGCTGTGCGAAAACCCTTGACTTGAAACTCGGGAGCACTCTGAGGCGAGGAGGCTTTTTTCCCACAAAGACGAGGCTGCTCTTGTGAGCACACAGCATATAACTCTGGATTTTCGTCCCCCATCTCTTAAGCTTTTGCCAGTGATAGGCATAAAATTTATTGTCTGTGCTGTCGGGGAGGCAGTGGAGACCGGAGGAAGCATTTTGTGAGGAGATGCGAGGCTGGAGGGGAGCTGGCCGGCTGCTGGCGTGCGTGGCTGTGGCTGCCCGGTGGGGCCGCGAGGGCCGGTGGCAGCAGCTCCCTCCAGCCCCTCGGGGCAGGTTTCTGCTCCCGTCCATCCCACCCTGCTCGTTTATTTCCCTGCACAGCTGAGGAGGGTGTGAGGAAGCCGCGTCTCTCCGCAGCACCAGCGGCACAAGGAGTCAGTGCCAAGCGGAGATACCGTGGGCACCAGGGCACCCCGTCTGGTGGCACCGTCCCTGCACCATGGGGCTGGAGGGGAGGGGTGCTGGGGCAGCTCCAACCCCCCGAGCTGCCCTCCCATGGGTGCTGTCCTCTCATGCTCCTCGTCCCCGCCTGCCCTCGCCCCATGTCCCCCTGCAGGGTCCCAGCCGGTGCCCACGGAGCGCGCGCTGCCCTCACTGGGACGGAGCGGCCCTGGCCAGGCTGGGAGCCACGGCCGAGCCCTCGGCCCTGCCTCTGATGGACGGGGAGCCCAGGCAGAGCTCACAGGTACAGAGCCCACAGAAAGGGGCAATAATGGATGAACTGGAGAAAAGGTGCGAGTACAGCCGCGGGGAACGGACAAGCGCCCGTCTCGGGCACCTTTGCCACGTCCCAGCTGGCGGGGACCACCCGGGCCGTGGGCAGTGCGCTGGGTGGGAGTGGGAGCAGCGGCAGGGGAGCCGCGAGCTGCTTTGAACGTGGTCCCAAAATGAGCGGCAGGAAAGGGAGAGCAGCGCCGGGCCTGTGGGCAGGGGACACGGCTCCTTCCCGCGGAGCAGCTCCCCGCTGGGACCAGCAGCTTGTGCAGGGACGTGTCCCGGGCACGGCTCCGCGCCGGGGGCAGGCGTGGGGTGAGGACGCTAACGCAGGGCGGCTGCCAGCCGCAGCAAAACAAAACCAGTGGGTGCCGGGCCGTGCGGCAGGGCTGCGTGGAGACAGCACTCAGCGAGCTGCATGGAGATGCTGTCATTGGCCCTGAATCCAGCAGCAGCTGAGTTTCTGTACCAAACACGCTTTGCACAGGGAGGTACTGCGCTTGCCGTGTTCTAGAAAAGTCTGATTTTTCTTGGGGGTATCTGTCTGAGCCTGCTGCTGTCTGATTGCAGTCTTTCTGATTATTCACATTATGCTTATTCAAAGGACAGGATAATATAATGTGATCTGTGTGACTGATCGCGATGAAGCGATGTAGCTGTGAGTGAGCGCAGGACACCTTGCCTCTGCGGTAACTGGCTTTGTCATAGGATAAAAAGCCATTCCCCAAATTTCTCATATAAATCCAAATAAGGAATTTTGGGGACAACATGGCCTTCTTACAGATGTTCTGCGAACAAAGGAGCTAAAGTCATTGAATAAATTATCCCCCCAGCAGTAAGCATAACATGAGCCGGTCGGAAGGACAAAGCTCGCTGCGAGCTGGCAGCCGGTGCTGCCGGTGCTGCCGGTGCTGCCGGTGCTGCCGGTGCTGCCGGTGCTGCCGGTGCTGCCGGTGCTGGCTCTGCCCGGCTGAAGCCTGGACCATGCCGGCAGCGGGGTCCCACGAGCGCCGGTGGTGCCTGTGGCCAGGCTGAGCAGGGTGCACACATCAAACAGTCATCTGCTGGTGGTGTTCGGGGCTGTGCTCGTCTACACGTTTACAAATGTTTTTTTAAAAGTCTCAGATCCACCTAAATCCACAGCTCGCACATCATCAAAAGAGTAAATGACATGCCGTGTCACGGCTTCCTTTGGCCTGGGTATTCCAAGCTGGTGTTTTTTGGTGGTGTTCCGGGTATGTTTGGTTACTGTGTGGTCAGCAGTAAGTCCCCAGCTGTCCCAGCCACGGAGGGGTGCGGGCACTAAATGCCTCCCCAGGGTTTGGCAGATCCAGTCCCGAAAGTTCAGCACTGGCGGCCCAGATCCCTGCTGCCCCGGGAGCTGTCAGGTTGCTGGGTTGTTGAAAAAAGTGGTTTGGTGCGTAAAAACCCTCAGCTGAAGTCATAAAACACTCATTGGGATATTTTCATCACCAAAGACTGGAAGTCAGTAGTACACTCTGGTTTCCGATAAAGGAAAAAGGCCGAGAGCATTTTCACATCTGAAAAAAAAAACAAAAGATCTGAAAAGCAAAACACTATTCAAAACTTAAAAGCATTGTTTTTTCAATGTGATTTTGGGGGGGGGGGGGGGGGGAATGTATGGACTGCTTCAGAACAGGAGACCTCCTGGCCCACAGACCGCTGCTTGGCTTCTCCCGTCAGCTTCATTCACTTTGGCTCATTCGGTCTCTGCCTATTGTCCGGCTGGATTTTATAAACCTGGAGTTAAAACAGTTTTCTAGAACCATGTGCTTTTAGCCAGGCTTTCTGCAATGAGATGAACGTGGCAGTAACTCAGCCTCCATACCCGAGGCAACCTAAGCGTATTTACATGAAATCTGAAGTTATGAACATAAATTACGGTTTGTGAACTGTACAGCTGAACTATTCACCAGTCTGCAGATGGTCCTGATGGCTTTTGTGTTTTAAGCCTGATGCCAGTCCTTCCCTGTTTTTTACATGTTCTTGTCCAAGAGATCTGTGAAATCTGCCAGAGGGGCAGGGGAAAGGAGGAAGAAACCTTCCGCAGCACGGTCCCTCGGCTCAGCAGCTGGAGGTGCGTGTTCTCAGCCGCACAGACACAGTGTGCAGATTTCCCACAAACACGCGGGCACGGAGGCGTTGCAGCGACGGCGATGCTCATACATGGAGCTGGGCAGAGGTTTGCATCTCTGCTGCACCCCGGGTCAGGAGTTTGGGGTGCCGCCGTGCCCTTCGTGCCCCGCTCCAAGGCCGAGGTGACGGCTGCGCTCCCTGGCTGCGTGCCGGGGCTGCTGGGGGTGCCCCGGCCGGGCAGAGCGGCGCTGCCGCTGCTCCTCGGGGCGAAGACACGCGCGTGGTGCTCCCGTCCTGCCCGGTCCTGCCCGGAGGTCGGCACCCACCACGTCGGAAAGCAAGGCAGCAGGAGCAGCCAGGTGTGAGGACTGAATGGAAAAAACCAGAGCTGATAATCGGTGTGCCAGAGAGCAAAAAGCAGATTGCCGTTTTTAAAAGGTGTTTCTGGACAAGAGGGAATGACTGGGGTGGGACCACGTGGGGGAAAGCCCCCTCGCCTGGTGCCTTCCCCCTCCTGGGAGCGCGGCTTCAGAGCCTGCCCGAAGTGCCTGTGTGTGAGCCCCTTACAGCACGTCCTGCGGCAGGGGAGAGAAGCTGCTGCCTCTGGTTTTTGTGATAGCTGTCTGTAAGCCAGCGAGCTGCCCGGCCACCCCTCTCCGTCTGAGTCACAGGTCCCGTCTCCCCAGCGCCCACGGTATGTAGGTCAGTGAAGCTAAAAGCTGCCGTTGCTGGCTGTGGATTTTTAGGCTCATCCATCCAAAGCGGGACGTTTCTCCTCCCTTGCCCTTTATGTCGGCTGCAATAACCGTCAGCGGCATGAGCAGGCGTCCGCATACCTGCGTGCCACGGGCGACGAGAGGACGCGTGTGTCCCCGTGCGGGGGGCAGCACCCCGCTGCGGGACGTGGGGCAGCGCCTGCCACGGGTGGGGAGCCCCGCGGGACGGCCGGGCCGGGCAGAGCCGCTCCACACGGCAAATTGCCGGCACCCGCTGGGAGCTGGGAGGTGGCGCTGGGCACACAGAGCTGCTGCCTCGAGTCGTGGCTGCTAATTAAACCTGCCCCCACACCTGAGGCATCGGAGGGGCTCAGGGGGCCTGAGACCCGCTCCCAGAGGCACCAGGGCTCAGTGCCCCAGCTCCTGCCTGCACCCCGGCATCTCGCTGGGCTCCTCAGCAGAGCTGGGCGAGCGTCCCCAGCCAAACCCGCCTGCACGAGCGGTGCCCGGCTGAGCCAGCAGCAGCACCCAGAGAGCTTTGGCCGGCTGTTGCCAAAAGAGCCCGGCTCCGAGTTCTACAAAAGTCAGGAACGGTTCAACCTCCTATTTTTGAAACAACGCATAATTTTAAACCTTTGATTTTTTTTTTAAATACGTTTACTTAGTAAAAGATAAGAAACAAAACCATTGAGGAGCGTGGCTGGGCCAACAGCAGTGCTTCTGCGTATGGCAGGACTGACCCTGCTGTTCCCTTCTCCTTTCTTTGTCCTGAACACTGGAAACTGGGCTGTTTTGTCCCCAGTGCCCGCAGTGCCGGTGCTGTCCCCAGGTCCCACAGTGAGGCCGCAGCCCCTTGCTCAGCCTGCCCTGGGGCACTCGGGGGGAGGTGACAACCACGTCCTGGCCGTCCTCGCACAACACGAGCATGGAGGCGTCGCTGCGGTCTGCAGGGGAACCCCAGGTGCAGTGGCACACGCGCTCGCTGCGATCATCTCAGGGCCTTTTACTGAGGAGGTGGAGGATGGAGGAGCCCGGGCATCCCGGCCACGGGGGTGGGAACAGGACACAGGTGTGGAAAGAGGCAAAGTGGTGGCCCCCGAGTGCTGCTGGGGTCGGGCTCCAGACCTCCCGGGCTTACGCTGAGCCCCACAGAGAGCTGGAGTGGGCTCGGGGCAGGCACGGCCCTGGAGAGCCCCGCATGTTGCTCCCCATCTGCCTCCCGTGAAGACCACCACGTCTCAGCACCCTCCGGTCAGCAGGGACCTGGGCTTTGGGGTGTGCAGGGCCCTGGCCGCGTGGCACAGCCGCAGGACCAGGGGTCTCCTCCCTCCCGTCTCTCCCCCAAATGCTCCAGCCCCTCAGGGAGGGTCTCAGCAGTCGGACCTCACACACCGGTTCCCTGTTAACGGCCCCCCGGCGCAGCCCCTGCGAGCGGTGTGTGCACACCCAGGCCCTGCCTCTACGGCACGCTGCTTGGCGGAGGGCAGAGCCGCCGGCTGCGCTAACAGCGCCAGCCCGGGGACATCAGACGTGAGGGAGGACATTTCTGTGGAGCTAGTCCCTGCACATTAATCACCCGGGTAGTCTCCTTCATTAATTCAAAGTCGTTTGTTGAGATTCTGGAAGCAGAAATAGCTCCCAAGCAGCATTTTGCTATTGTACTCTTGTCTCAGTAAAAATAGCCACGCTGGCGCTGGGGACCTTGCCGAAGTGGCAGAGGGAGCGGGCTTCTGGAGCGGGGCTCACGGTGCCGGGGCCGCGGCAGGTCCCGGCCAGGTCCCTCTGGGTTGGGTCCCTGCTCCATGCCACCGCGGGGCCAAGGGGACACCTCTGATGGCGGGGGGCAGGCGGGGGGTCCCGCAGGTCGCCGCAGGAGGAGGGGTTGTGCAGTGGAGACGTGGTCCTGGCTGCGTCCCGCCTGCTGTTCCCACGCTCAGCACCCAGCAGCAACGCTCAGCATCCAGGTGCTGGGCTTTGCCAGGCTGCCGGAGCTGAGATTTTTCGTGCCGGTGTCTGCCTCGGGCTGCATTATCTTGATATGTTTGAGTTAAGTGTTTTGGAGGCTGAGGCTATAGCAGAGTGCCTTGTTTGCCTGTGTTGAGAAATGCTTGCGGCTGCCTCCCTGTGACGCCTGGGCGGCTCGAGGCTCTGGAAGAAGGGTCCAGCTCCCGCAGAGCCCTGCCAGGGAGGTGGTGCTGAGCCCGGCGCAGGCTGCAGGGAGCCTGCCCCATCCCCAGGGCTGCACAGCGGGCTGGGCTCGGCGGGCAGAGAGGGGCGGCCACGAGGGTCCCTGGGCAGCACCCACTGAGCGGGCTCTGCACGTCGGGGCTTTCGGAGCCTGCAGAGGGCAGGTGATGGCCGCAGGGCCGCCTCTGTCCCGCTGCGGGCACAGGGCTGGTGGCGTTCCCTGCTCTTTCTTTCAACGTTTTGCTTTGTGACCTGAAATGCTCCCGTGTCGCCCTGCAGGCAGACTTGCTGCCCCCCCCCCCCCCCAGGGATAAAACCTCCGCAGTGCTGGGGGGGGGAAATGCATCCTGCAGCTGGCACCCAGAACCTGCAGGCTGCAGAAGGCACCGCAGGGACGGGGGGAGGCTGCAAAATGCCCCATAATGAGGGACTTAAGGAGCTGCATATGTCTCGTTTCTCAGAAAGCAGAGTGAGTGGTGGTTTGATTAAAGGTGATTTGATTTGTAAGTACCTCCGCAGCTGTGAGCTAATGAGGTCTTCAAATGAGCAGGAAAGGGACTGAGAAGGAGCAAACGTGAGCTGCAGTGGTGTGGGGACGGTCTGTCCGCCTGCACAGACCTTGCGGGGAGCTGGGCTGGGAGGTCTGCCTGCGGGCAGGGGGACAGGGCAGCGGGCAGGGGATGGTGCTGTGGGGAGGGCACGGTGCTGCTCCGGTGCCCTCCCAGCTCCTGCCCCGTGCCCCAGCCCTGGCGCGGGCTCCAGGCGCCGCTGGAGATGTTCCCGGGCTGTCGAGTGTGATGTGTCGCTGTGATAACAGAGAAGGCTCATAATTCAGGAGGAGATAACAGGTGGTGGGAGTTTTATTATTCAAATATAAAATAACTTCCTCCTTCCGAGCACGCTGCACTTCCTGGGTATTGTATGGGAACAATGGGGTGACAGCGTGAGCTGCGCCGTGCTCGCGGCTCCCAGGACCCGGCACTGGAGGGCACGAGGGCTGGCTGGGGGGCAGCAGCCCCTCGGTGTGCGGGGGGCTCGGTGCTGCTTGCTGCGCACACCGCTGCCTTCTGGGGCCGTTTGTGTTGTGAGCCTTGCCCGGCACCAGCCTTAAGTCCTGCTGCAGTGGGGGCTCCAGGGATGTGGGGGCTGAGCTGGGTTTGCCCCCACTGCGTGTCCTCGTGGGCAGGCAGCGGGGCCGGGAGTGCTGTGGCCGTGCCCTTGGGGGGCTGGAGATGTTCCTGGGACTCATGCTCCCGGGGAGTGTTTCTGGGCTTGTGAATCGGACGAGCTGTTCAGCCCTGTTTGCAGGGGAAGGGGCTGTAAGAGAGCTGGGCATGCACCAGAGAGGCCCAGCGACCTGCACGGCTCGAGAAACCAACAGCTTTAGGAGAATTTGGGCTTCTTGGGCAGAAGTGTAGGAGCTCGTGCTCGCTGCCTGCCATCCTCAGAGCCGCGGCTGCAAGTCAGCCCTATTTTTGTTGGGTGTTGTTTTTTCCCAGGTACCCGTTAATTCAGGACCCTCGTTAAACTTAACGGCCTAGAGGCTCGTGTCAGGAGGAGCTGCTCCCAGAGGGTTTCGCCTTGGTCCAGCCACCGTCGGTAGTATCCGGCGCTGCCGTGTGTTACCTGTTTCCTAGGAGACAGCAGAAAGCGCACGAACGGCACAAACCCCGAGCCAGCGCGGGCTGCCACCGCCAGCACAATTAACACAAATACTGTAAATGTCAGGGGAGGCTAAATATAGCTGCTGTGCCGAGTCCTGCTACGCTGCCGGCCGCGAGAGCCGCCCGGCGCTGCCACACGTGGGGCCGCGGCTTCGCCCCGGCGCGAGGGGACGCGGCGGGTCCGGCACCGAGTCCTGCTCGGCCCCTTCCCCGTGGTGAGGCTCTCCCCAAGGCCTGCGGCCTCCCAGCCGCGGCTCTTCTACGCGGTTGGAAACAGCGTTCGCCCAGCAGGGCGTCACCTCCCAGCATTTGGTGTCTCCGTCAGGGCCCGCGGTGGGGCTGAGCCGCCCGGCCGGCAGCATCTTTCCACCCCCATGGCCCCACGTCCCGGGGACTTCCAAGGGCTTTGTTTAAAACCAAGCAGCGTGCGGTTGACCGTAAGGGGCCTTCCTGACGGCCCTGTGAGCGAGCAGTGACTCCCCCCGTTTGCCCCCGCAGCATTACTTTACCGTGAACTTCACCCACGAGAACCAGAAGACCCTGGAGCTGCGGACCGAGGACGCCAAGGACTGCGACGAGTGGGTGGCGGCGATCGCCCACGCCAGGTGAGGGCTGTGGGCCCCGCGTGTCGCCCTGCGCTGAGAGAGGTTTGGCCGTGATATTTGTTTTGTTTTATTGCCCTGCCGTTCCCTTAAAATTTGCATTACCTTTACTGTCTGAAACCCTCCTGCAGAACCCAAATCCTCTCCTCCTTGACCCGTCCCAAACCGAAGTGTCCCATACGTGGGGCTGGTGGCAGTGAGCGATGGAAGCGCCGCGGCAGCAAACCTCGGCTGTGCCATCCTACCCGTGTGTTCCCCTGAGCGTGTGGCAAACCCACGCTGCCGGGAGGGCAGGATGTGGCCCCAGCCAGCCCGAGTGGCTCTTGGCGGGGTCCCTGGGGGGGCACGGGGGCCGTGGCAGGGAGCTGGGAGCCGGGAGCCGTGCTAACGGCCGCGTCTGTCTGCAGCTACAGGAACCTGGCCACGGAGCACGAGGCTTTGATGCAGAAGTACCTCCATTTACTTCAGATCGTGGAAACTGAGAAAACTGTTGCCAAGCAACTTCGACAACAGATTGAAGATGGGGAAATCGAGATCGAGCGCCTGAAGGCAGAGGTATGGAGCCTGGCTTCGCTGCGCCGGGTGCCACGGCTCCGGGGGCTCAGGGCGGCCGTGTGGGCACGGCGGCGGTGGCACCTGCGCCAGCTCAGACCGTGGGCCTGCGCGCACCTCGGTCATGTTTTTACACTTGTTTTAGTGATCCCCAGCCTGACCCTCATGCAGAGAGGGGTGAGGGTGTCACGGGCACGGAGCTGTTCCCAGAATTTGGGGTTCCTGTTACATGAGTGGCTGCGACTGCTGGGGCAGGGGAACGCTTGCTCCATCAGAGAGGGCTGGGGAAGGGGCCGGCGAGTCCTGGTGTTAGGTACTGGGGAGAGATGGGGGCTCCTTGCCATAACATTGTGCCTTCTGTAATTTTCATCATACACACCATGGTTGGACACCTCTGTGCGGGCTGTGCCTGGTGTTATCGGGCACTGCAAGCTGCAGGAGTAACGGGAACGGGGAGGCTGGATCGCCTTGGGGAGGGATGCTGCCTTTGCCAGCTGCAAGCTGCAGCCGTTCTGGCAACCTAAATACATCAGGGAATTAACATAAACCACGCTGTAAACAAAACAGTTCACTCGGAAGGGGTTCTCTTTCCAACGGGAGCTGCTCACGAGGCCTGCTGCCCGGACCTCTCCTGGTGGCTGGCACGCAGCAGCTCGGCCGTGGGCAGGCTGAGTGGCACGGGCGAGGGCAGGCAAGGCTCCGAGACACCGCCGTGACTCAGCAGCCAGCTCCAAGGGCCGAGCGCGTCCCCCACCATCTGGAGCCACCCGCCTGCCCCCCAGCAGGGCTGCAGCCCCCGGCATCCCCTCGCTGCACAGCACGGGTGCCGCTGGGGTGCTGCGGCTGCCGCCCGGAGCTGTCGGCTCCTCGCCCCTGGGGCTGCCCCGGGAGCAGCCGCGGCACCGCTGAGCTTGTGCGCTCCAGCGCAGCAGGATGGGTGCCCAAGCTCTCCAACCCGCTCGGTGCTTAAGTACGTGGCATCCCTGTCCCCTTCTGGGTCCACCCTGGGCCAAATTCCAACATGTCTCCCACCAGGATTAAGGCTTCGCTGCTGCCGCTGGTGTTTTTGCTCGGGGAGATGCGGGTGTCGCAGTGCCCAGCCCCAGCCTGGGGCTGTGGGTTAAAACCACGGGGCAGGGGCTGGAGGAAGCCGCAGCTCCCCAGCGCTTCCCCGGCACGGGTGCGTGGGCTTTTACCTTGTGCTGTTTTTTTTCACTCATCTGCCGGCTTTGAAGTAGAGATCAAATAATCAGCTTCTACTTTAATGTGCAAATTTTGCTTACTCAATTAAACAAAACAACAACAACAAAAAAGCACAAGACCCCGCAGCCCCCAGTCCTTTTCCCATGCTGTGTGTGTACATCAGCCAAACAGTTTAAAGTTCACTTCCAGCCCTGGGAAGAGTTATTTCCAGCCATTAATCGATGGGGAATCCAAAATAACCCCACTTAGTTTTTTAATAAGCTGTGTTTGATCAGCCCTAATCACGTGTCAGCTGCCAGCCAGGGTGCGGAGCAGGGGACGGTGCTGGCAGACGCTGAGATTCGAGGTGCAGGCGCTGTTTGGAGACCTGCGGCTCCGTGTGAGAGCAGAGGAGAGAGGAGCTGCCAGAGGCCTTGCAGCCACCTCTTCCCAAAAGCAGTTCTAGGGAAGGGAACAGGGGAAGCCCACAGTGATGCCCACGGCCGCACGGGGCCCTGGAGGGCCGGGGGGTTCCCCTGGTCACGGCTCGATCCGGAGCATCCACCAGCGCCGGGCTCTTCTGCAGAACTGCCACGGAAGGGTGGCTGCTGAGCTTCGTTCACAGGCAGTGATCAGGGGGACACGAAGCGTTTTCTACCTAATGATCGCATGAAAAATGTAGCATTTTGTTAAAGTTTGGAAGAGGCAATTCATTTAAAACGTTCAGAAATTTGTAGAAATAACTCCCTATTCCTGGGCTGCGACCGTGCGGCAGAAGCAGCTCTGCCCCTGCCCACCCGCCGGGCAGCCGTGCTCTCACGGCCCTTCTTTCCTTCCTGCCAGCCCAGCTCCCCAAAGACCAGCGCACGCTTGGCACGTGTGACCCCTCCGGCTGCTCCCAATTCCTGCTTCACTGGGAAGTGGTCTCTGACCGAAAACTGTACCAAAACATTCATTTTTCATCCTTTCTAGCCAAAATTGGACTTTTTATCCACAGAAGTTCTCTTGAAAACTGTTTCCTTTTTGTTGTTATTTTTCTATAAAATCAGATTTCACTTTTTTCCTGATTTTTACTTTCTGGATAGCACTTTTTGTTTTTTCTTACCCTTCCCTGTAGCTTTATGAATAGTTGCAGCGCTGGGGATAGGGCGCTGAGTACGGCAGCAAGAAACTGAAAATTCAAATGCGTAAAGCTAAAAATAGATTCAGCCAAATTTGTGCTGTAAAGCTGTGACTGGATTGAAGTTTGTCCCTCTCTGCAAGCTTCAGGGACTTTAGATATTTCTGCCACTTTCTCTCCGACTCGCTTCTCGAGCACGGCACGTGGAGGCGCTCCCAGCGGTGCAGCCGGCGTTTGGCGCCCGGCGAGGTCTCCAGTCCTGCCGTGTGGTCGGTGAGGCAGGGAGGGCACCAGCACCTGGTGGGTGTGGGACACGTCTCCTTTTGGCTCTTTGCTGATGTCCCACTGACGACAGAGTCAGCCCGATGCTCACATCCGCAGGGCACCCCGAGCACGTGCCGGCTCGTGGGGGGCGGTCGCGGCGAGCCCCGCTCACGCTGTCCCTGTGCCCGCAGATCGCCTCCCTGCTCAAGGACCACGAGCGCATCCAGTCCGTGCAGAGCAGCGCTCCGAGTGACGACGACAGCGACATCAAGAAAATCAAAAAGGTTTGCCCCCCTGGGGGACCCACGGGGACAGGCTGAGGGCTGGAAGCGCGATCCTTGCGCTCTCGGAGCAGCTTGCGGGGGAGCTGCAGATACCAGGGAACATTGCTGCTCATGGAGACTGTACGGAGGTGAACGTGTCTTGTAAATCTGGGCGTCCTGCTGGCTGTTTGCTCTGTTGGGTGCTCTCTGCTCTCCCCTGGTGACCGAGCAGTCTTGGCTGGCTCACACACAAATCGCACCTTCTTACGTGTCACTTCTCCAGGGGCTGTGGTTAACCCTTTTATTTTTAAGAAGAAAAACCACCACCCAAGCAGAATTCTCCGCAGGAAGCAATAGCCCCTGCAGTGAAACCTGCTGCAAATCGGCTGCCCTTGGCGGGAGCACGCCGTGCTGCGCAGCAGGCGCCACTCGTTGCACGCCCCGCTCCAGCACCCTGCAGCACCCCGCAGTGGTCGGCGGCACGGGGCGAGTGCATCGAGGCGTGGGTGCTGCCCAGGAGCCTCCCCGGGCACCTGCGGGGCACGGGCAGTGAAACCTGCATTTAGGCTGGGTTCGGTGCCTGTTGTCCTGCTGTGGGAAGCTGCCTGGCACGGTTTCTGTGCAGCGGGGGGGCAGGAGTTAATGCAACAGCCTTGCTTTTCATAGGAGTTTTACATTCCCCTCTGTAAAAGGGGAAAGAGGACATTGTCTGCAATAAGGAAGTGCGTTTAAATGAATTACTGTTTGTTTCCTGGCCGGGAGACGTCACAGAGTACAAATAACATTGTGCACCAGGCTGGGGGAGCATCACTAGGTGTCTCTGCCTCCCGAAGGCGCTGTGATGGAGCCCCCCTAGCACGACCATGCCGAGCGCAGCGCGGTCGCTCGGGTCGTCAGCCCGCGCCCTAACGAAGCCTCCGCTCGCTCGGCAGGTGCAGAGCTTCCTGCGGGGCTGGCTGTGCCGCAGGAAGTGGAAGACCATCATCCAGGACTACATCAGGTCCCCCCACGCCGACAGCATGCGCAAGAGGAACCAGGTGGTGTTCAGCATGCTGGAGGCCGAGGCCGAGTACGTGCAGCAGCTGCACATCCTCGTCAACAACTTCCTCCGGCCCCTGCGGATGGCAGCCAGCTCCAAGAAGCCCCCCATCACGCACGACGATGTCAGCAGCATCTTCCTCAACAGGTGGGCGCCAGCCTGGGGGCTTCGTGGGAGGGGACGGGGCAGGGGCGGCTTGGGGAGGCTCGGGGCTCCCAGGGACGGGTGCCGGGGTGCTCCCCGGAGCCCGCAGCAGGGCTTTGGGCGATGCAGGGCCTGGGTGGAGGTGTGCTGGGGAGATGTCTGCGGTGACAGCGCTGGGAGGGGGTGAAAATGTCCTGCAGGGCGCAGGGGATGGAGGCAGCGTGGCCACAGGTGGCAGGGAGGTGGCACGGTGCAGTGCAGCAACCGGAGCCACCGGGCAGGGCTGGGGGACGAGGCGCATCGGGCAGGGATGTAGGCAGGGCTGCCCGGCGGGGAGAGCACCAAGGTGATTTATCAGCCGCTGGAAATTAAACAAATCCAGCAAACAGAGGCGAGTTACCAGCAGAAGGCATCAATTTCCCAACGGGAGCAGAAGTGAGAGCAAAGGGGAATCCTGATCAGCTCCCAGCCTGAGCCGGAGGGACCGGGATTTGCAGAGCAAGGCGTGGGGCTGTGCACAGAGAACCCGATGTGTTCGTGGGGCTGGGCTGGGAGGGGCAGGGGGCTCGTCCCCACGCAGGGGGGGCCTGAGGGCAGCTTCCAGGCGGCTCCTGTGTCCTTGCCCACCAACCTCTGCGTGCCCCAGGGGACCTCCCTTGTAGGGCCATGTCCCTGGGCTACCTGGGGGCTCCCCTGTGCCCCAGCTGGGCTAGTGGTTTGGTCTAATTATTCGTTGTCTGCTTCTCGTTCATCTGCCTTTCACCTCTGGGCTTATCTTCCAGCGAAACGATCATGTTTTTGCACCAAATCTTTTACCAAGGCCTGAAAGCAAGAATATCCAGCTGGCCAACGCTCGTGCTGGGTGAGTGCCCCCCGCCTCACCCCTGCTGCGGGTCGTGCTCCGCTCTCTGGTTTGCACTGCTCGTCCTAATGAGACGTAGCAGACTTTTTGCTAATCGGTGGCGGCAGTGCAGTGCAGCATGGCACATCGCTGTTAGCCCCTGAGCCTTGGTAATGTCGGGCATGGAGGCAAGGGCTTGAGCAAAAAAAAAAAAAAAAAGACAAAAAAACCAACCGGTTTCTGTGATCCCAGTTCTGCGATGCGAGTGCGCTGATCAATCCCCAGCTAGCAGCTGTCAGAGGCTCTTAATGGGGTGCATGCACTCATCCCAGGCGTGCTCACGTCCCCATGTCCCGGGTGTCCCGGCCCCTGCAGCCCCAGCCCCGTGCTCAGCCGGGGGCAGACCCCAGGCCAGGCGGGGCTGGAGCATCGCGCCCACCTCCCTGCTGCGCCTCTCTGCTCGCAGCCGACCTCTTCGACATCCTGCTGCCCATGCTGAACATCTACCAGGAGTTCGTCAGGAACCACCAGTACAGCCTGCAGATCCTGGCGCACTGCAAGCAGAACCGCGACTTCGACAAGCTGCTGAAGCACTACGAGGCCAAGCCGGACTGCGAGGAGAGGACCCTGGAGACCTTCCTGACCTACCCCATGTTCCAGGTGACTGCGGGCCCCAGAGGCACGACGTGGTGGTGCAAAGCCCGAGCCCCGTGGGAGGCATCTGGTGGTGGGGAGGCGAAGCCCGGGGAAGGATCACCAGGGGCTGGAACCCGTGCGGAGCCTCAGCTGCTCGGGCACCGCTGAGCTGGTGCAGCACCCATGGGGCTGCTCGGAGATGCTTCAGGAGCATCGTCTGCCCCTGGTGCTGCCCCGTGCTGCCCAGGACAGCTGGGCTGGAGGTGTGTGTGTGACCCCGCGCTTCCAGGACAGAGATGGGGCATGGCAGGGTCCTGGGCAGACCCAGAACCTTCCCTCCCGTTACTGAGTTTTAGCGCAAGGAGTTGGGGAGCTTTCACAACCTCCCAGACCAGGGGGTTGGAGGCAGCACCGGGTGGGGACGGAGAGCCCTCTGTGCCCTCCCAGCCCACCCGCATCCCCCCACTGCCACGGCTGATTCCCTGCTGTGGTTTGCTGTGCTGCAGATCCCCAGGTACATCCTGACGCTGCACGAGCTGCTGGCTCACACCCCGCACGAGCACGTGGAGAGGAACAGCCTGGATTATGCCAAGTCCAAGCTGGAAGAGCTGTCCAGGTCAGAGCTGCCGGGGTCGGCTCCTGTCAGCCCGCGCTGCTGGGGGGCCCTGGGCCAGGGGCTCTGGGGCTGGGCAGGGGGAGGCAATGGGGCAGGGGCTCCATGTCCTGGAGGCACCTGGGACTCGGTGTCTGGTGCTTTCAGCAGGCCGAGAAATGAAGCGTTGGCAGGTATTTCCTGTGCCAAACCCGCTGATCCTCATGTGAAGAGTTTCCATCCCTTTCCTGCTCCTCAAGGAGCAGGGACGTTGGAGGTGGTTTCATGATGAGGGGGAATTTGTCTGCCCAGAACCACAATTTTGCGATTTCCCAGCAAGAACAGGAGTGCAAGAAGCACTTCAATCTTTAGAAATCTAGAGGTATAATCTGGACCAATATGTAGGTTATCTCCTGAGCTCCAGAGCCTGTCTGTATAAATACAGATGAAGGCTGTAATTCTCTTGATATCCCTTCATTTGTAATCCTACCTTGTGCAGCCCTCCGGAGTGTTAGAAGGGATCCACTGGGAGAGCTCGGGCACATTTCACTCCAACTCCAAATTTCTCTTCTCCCTCCTTCAGGATAATGCACGACGAAGTGAGCGAGACCGAAAATATTCGGAAAAATCTGGCGATAGAGAGGATGATTATTGAAGGCTGTGAGATTCTGCTGGATACCAGCCAGACTTTTGTCAGACAAGGTACCGTGTTTGTGCTGACGTTCCTCCCCTCCTCGCTTAACGCAACGCCCCCCGGCCCCCGCCCCGGGCACAGCACCCCTCTGCGGCGCAGTCTGGCGAGCTGTGAAATTCCAAAATATTGCCCCTTTTCCACTTCTCTCAGCTCCAAAGCGCCTCACTTTCAGGCAGGCTCAGCGTCGCGGTGTAGTGCAGCACGGAGGCAGAGCGTGCGTTTTGCGGTTACTGCTCTCCTACCCCCACACAGGTGGCGGGCACGGGGGGGGACCGGGTGCTGCAGCTGGTGCCCTCTCGGTCTCTGGGGCCTCAGTAACCGCTTGCTGGTCCCGTCCCAGCCCCGTGCTTGCAGTCACGCTTGCCACTGCCCTGCCCCAGGACCGTGCCCTATTCCCATCCCCATCCCCGCCGATGCCCGGTGGTGGCGGAGCCAGGGACGGGGCCTCTCTCTCGCAGGGTCCCTCATCCAAGTGCCGATGTCGGAGAAGGGGAAGATCACGCGGGGGCGCCTGGGGTCCCTCTCGCTGAGGAAGGAGGGCGAGCGGCAGTGCTTCCTCTTCTCCAAGCACTTGATCATCTGCACCCGGGGCTCGGGCGGAAAGCTGCACCTCACCAAGGTGGGCGCGAGGCACCGGGGGCAGAGGCCGGTGCTCGCCGCAGTCACGGGGGGGGTCTCGGGTGCCAGCACACCCTCGCGTGGCCGCAGCCCCCGGTGGGCACTGGGTGGTCGCATTCCTTCCACGTGGCCGGGCGTCCGTCAGCAGTGCGTGAGCTCTGAGCCATGTGCAAAGACGAGAGACTGCCAGCTCTCGGTAAAGGAAGGTGCGCTGCCTTGCAGCAGGAGCCCTGACAATCTATTCAGGAAGAAACTTAAATTACAGCCTAGGTTTGTACGCAGCACTCGCAGTCTTCTCCGCTCCCTTCCCAAGACTCAGGCTTTTGTTGGAGGAAGTTTTGCAGTTAATTGAGCAAGAATCGTAGAGAAATTGCTCGTTGCTGGCATTAAATTATCAGTTTGAAAAATGACAGTCCGTGGCGAAGAGTTGATAATTACAACAACAGACTTTTGGGAAATTTAATTTAAAGCTCATATTAAATAATTTATAAACAAACAGTCGATCGGTTATACAAGGAAAACTGACACCCTAGCAGTCAGAAGCTGCGTTTTTCCACTCAAATCTCTCGCCGCGCTGGCAGCGGCACCAGGAGCCCCGCGGCACCTCCCGGCCCCGGGCTGGGGAGCGGGGGCTGTGAGCAGGGGTCCGGGGCGGGGGCCTGGGGCAGGGTAGGGGCCCCCCCCCACCCCGGGAGGGCTGGGGTTTGCCGGCCCACCTCTGACCTCCTACCCCTGCTCTGCAGAACGGCGTCATCTCCCTCATTGACTGCACCCTGATAGAGGAGCAGGAGAGCACCGACGAGGACGGTAGGTGCCCTCTGCGCCCCCGCGGCCCTGGGGACAGTCGCAGCGTGCTCGGTGCTGCTGGTGTCCTCTGTAACTGGCGTGGAAATTCCCCCCTGGAAACTCCTACAGTCCCTCCGTACGGGGTAAAACCGACTGCACAGAGCTCCTGGAGGAAATTCAGGTCCTGAATAGACTCAAGGAAGTCATAATCTACTGGCTGAATGTAATTAAGTAAATTATTTACTGTGTACCAAACAGATGCACACGTATGTAAATATAATCCTTCCCAGGCAGGCAGCGAGCATCGCACAACTCAGTGCTAGCAAGTGGAAAAAGGCAAAGATGCTGGATGTCCTCGGCCATGCCTGCTTAAGTACAGATTAGTTGTGGAGGGGCACAGTCCCCTTTCTCCTGTCCTCGTTACAAGTTTCCTAACCCTCAGCCGGGAGCCAGGCCCTCCCCTGGCACACAGCACTGGGCCCAAACACGAGGCCGCGCTGCGCTGGTGGCGTGCAGACTTGATGGGCAAACACAGAGCCTTTCCCCAGGAACCTGTCGTGTCCTCACCCCAGACAACCCTCAAAACGCAACGAGCTCCTTAAAGCCTTAACACAGCATATCCCGGGGGAGAAAGGGGTGCAGAAATCTTTCTGAAATCACTGTTTGTTTTTTTTTCTATTCCAAAGCGAAAGCGTCGGGGCAAGACATCGACCACCTCGACTTCAAAATTGTGGTGGAGCCAAAAGATGCCTCATCTTTCACAGTCATCCTCGTGGCATCGTCCAGGCAGGAGAAGGCTGCCTGGACCAGTGACATCAGCCAGGTAGGACCGAGCCGCCAAGCCCCCGAGGGAGGAGGCGCAGCCCTGGCCCTGCGGTGCCGCCCGCGGGGGCTGCAGGCGGGCAGGCCCCCAGGAGCGCGGTTCTGTGGGGGTGGCCGGTGCTGGGAGGCACCGAGGCTTCGGTGCCCGGTAGCTTGAAAAGGAGGAGGTGGAGTAGGAGGGTGCCAAGGGCTGCAGCAGGTCGGCAGGGGCTGCGCTCTGCCCCGCTCTGTGCTCTGCAGTGGGTTCCTGCTCTGGGTCCCGCATGTGGTAACACTTTGCACCTGCTCTGCGCTTCCTTTGTGCAAATGACTTCAGAGACGTTTTTTCCCAGGTGGGAGGATGAGGAAAAGTTATCAAATAGGGGTTGCCTCATAGCCACCGTGTCCTTGCCTGCGTCCCCTTGCAGAGCACCAGAGCCCGAGGCCCGCCGTGCGCAGGAGCTGGTGCCCACCCACGGCAGGGAGCTGACGGCTCCTGGCTGCTGCCACCCCACAACACCCGGTCCCTTGCCCCGTGGCAGGACAATCCTGATGCCATGCGATGGCTCAGTCCTGGTCCTGCCCACACCATGGTCCCCAGCAGTGCCAGGGGGGAGCGGTGCGGCACCGCAGCTCCCCGCGTCCCTGCCAGGCGCTCTGCAGCAGCGGGGGCGCGGAGGAGCTCAGCTGGGGTGGTGAGGGGTGAGCGCGGGTTTCTGGGGTCTCCTGCGGTGCCCAGTGCCTGGCAGCACGCTGCGCCAGCCGGGGCCTCGCAGAGCTCTGGGGAAAGTCAAGCAGGGCTCTCCTCGCCGCCGCTGCCTTCTCCCACGTCCCACCCGTGTCACTTGCAGTGCGTGGACAACATCCGCTGCAACGGGCTCATGATGAACGCCTTCGAGGAGAACTCCAAGGTCACCGTTCCCCAGATGATCAAGTGAGTGCTGCCAGAGCCGGGCACGGCTGGGTGCTGCAGGGCCGCTGCCCTGCCCCGCTCCAGCGCTGCTCCCTCCACAGCTGAATGTCCCAGTCCTGCCGAAATCACCGCGTGGCGGGTGGTAGAGGTGTGCAGCCCTGCCTGCAGCCCCCAGTCAGTGATGCTGTAAGGACTGGCGCTGGGCCAGGCTCAGAAGGCATTATGGCCTGACAAATATTGACCCTTTCCGTCTGCCCGCTGAGCACCGTGCAGTGTTTCCACCCATTTTGGGGTGCTGAATTCCTATTTTTCCCTGGGAGCGTTCCCATGGCACCCCCATGTGAGCGAGGCTCCTTCCCACCGAGGAGCCCCCACCCCCTTCCTGTGGCCCACACGTCTCAGGTGCAGCTGCTCACGCTCAGCAGCCCTTGGTTTCGTTCCAGGCTGGAACCACAGATATCTTGTTTCTCTGCAGGTCTGATGCCAGCTTGTATTGTGATGATGTTGACATTAGGTTCAGTAAAACGATGAATTCCTGCAAGGTCCTCCAGATCCGCTATGCAAGCGTGGAACGGCTCCTGGAGAGGCTGACGGACCTGCGGTTCCTGAGCATTGACTTTCTGAACACATTCCTGCATTCGTACCGCGTCTTCACCACCGCCCTGGTCGTCCTCGACAAGCTCATCACGATCTACAAGAAGCCGATCAGCGCCATCCCTGCCCGGTGAGGCTGCGCACGGCTCCGCCGCCTGTGGTGGGGACGGTTTCTGCCCCTTAAGGGCCTGCAGGGCGCACAGTGGGGGGAGGCTGCACCCCCCTGTGGTGCCCTCATTTGCCCCCAGTCCATCCTCTGGTTTTCCCAGTGGTCATCCCACCCCGTTGGTAAACCCTGCCCGTGCCCTGCCTCGGAGCAGGAGTGGACAGCAGGGGCTCACCCTGCAGGGGCTGTGCCCTGGGGCTGCCCCCACTGTGGCATGGAGCCCCCCCCAGTGCCAGCAGTTCTGGGTGGCCCTGGAGCCACCACCTCTGCTGCAGAGCGGGTGCCAGCTCGCCCTTCTCCCCCTCTCTCTGCCCAGGTCCCTGGAGCTCCTGTTTGCCAACAGCCAGAACAACAAGCTGCTCTACGGCGAGCCCCCCAAGTCCCCCAGGGCCAACCGCAAGTTCTCCTCGCCGCCCCCCCTCTCCATCACCAAGTCCTCGTCCCCCAGCCGGCGCAGGAAGCTCTCCCTGAACATCCCCATCATCACGGGGGGGAAGGCGCTGGACCTGGCTGCGCTCAGCTGCTCCTCCAACGGCTATGCAAGCATGTACTCGTCCATGGCTCCGTTCAGCAAGACCACTCTGGATATAAACAAACTGTACGTGTCCAGTAACTATCCCAACAAAATCCCTGACGAAGGAGAAGCAGCCTCAGAAAAACAAGAGGAATCGCTGCCGAGCAAGCAGAGTGAGTCCCTGTGGGCTGGCGCGGGCAGGGGCAGGGGTGCATGGCTGTGGCACTGCGAGCAGTGGCCCCATCCTTAACGAGATGCTCCCCATCCTTAATGGGAATGGGAAAAGGCTGCAGCCCCCCTGGCTGTAACGTCTGTGCTTCAATTGTCCTGTCCTGGGCTGCCGGCCAAGCGCCTTCCGCGTCCCGCTGGAAGGAGCAGCCGGGTCTGCAGGGAAAACCTGGAAGAGCTGAGATGGGGCTGCGCCGTGCACATTTCTAGCGGTGATCGTGTGTGCTCCTCGCTTCTCCCAGGTTCAGACGTGTCTGTCAGGGAGGAGTCCGACACTGACCCCAACCAGAGCGACGAGGCAGAGGCTGAAACTTCCCCAACAAAGTCTCCGACTACTCCCAAGTCCATCAAGTGCAAAAACTCATCAGGTAACGAGGGAGCTGTGCGTGTCCTGCTCATGGGCCATTGGCAGCCACCCTCTGCCTTCGAGCCTGCCGTATGGATCTGCTGAAAGACGCAGGCGTAAACCTAAGGCAGATGTGGAAAGGAGCAGGGCTCCACTCTTCAGTTAGCTGCAAGGGAACAGGGAAATGCCGAAGTCCCCGGCCCAGATCGCAGCGCTGGCCTGCATCCGCGCTCCTTACTGGGTCTTCTCTTCCCTCTCCCCCCGTCTCTGTGCTGATCTGGCATTTTAGGAGTGAGTTACACTGCAAAAACGTGGGCCTGATCTGGCACCCAGCACTGATTTATCTGATAGGTTCTCCCCTGTAGCTGCCCGAATGTTACCTACAGCGCTCTGCTGGCGTAACCTCTGTTAAAGCTGTGCTGGATGAAACCTCACAGCGGTGCAGAACCCAGAGCCGCTCACCTCCTTTGGCAAGGTGCAGGCTGGTGAGGGCGGGGGGCTCGGCACGGGATGGGGACGGGGACAGGGACGGGGTGCTGCGGGGAGGGGACCTGCCTGGGGCTGCTGCCGTGGCTGAGTGCTGTTGTGTCCCCCCCAGACTTCTCCTTGTTTTCCTACAACAATGGCGTGGTGATGACGTCCTGCCGGGAGCTCGACAGCAACCGCAGCGCCCTGTCCGCCGCCTCTGCCTTCGCCATAGCCACGGCGGGTGCCAACGAGGGGACGCCCACCAAGGAGAAGTACCGGAGGATGTCCCTCGCCAGCGCAGGTACACGGCCCCGGGCTGCCCCGCTGCGGGGACGAGCTCCGTGGGCGCCCATCTCCGTCGTGTCTGGCCGTTTTCCTCCAGGAGCACTCTGGCTCTGGGGTCGGCAGTGTGAGCGGCCAGACCTTTTGCACCCACAGTTGGCTGCGTGCACGGCCCCAGGCACCCCCTGCCCTGCAGCACAGAGCCTTGCTGGCTCCTGCATCTTCATGGTGCTCAGAGAGCTGGGGCTTTGCCTTCTAGCAATCCTAAAAATAGCCCTAAGCAATCCCGGGCAGAGCTGTGGCTGCGCTAAATGGTGGGCCATCCTTTCAGGCTTCCCAACCGACCAGCGGAACGGGGACAAGGAGTTTGTGATCCGGAGAGCGGCCACCAACAGGGTCCTCAACGTGCTGCGGCACTGGGTCTCCAAACACTCACAGGTGCGGTGCGGGGGGGCTGGGATGGGCACTGGGGGGGTCCCACGCTCAGGGGGCTCCCACGTGGCGCGGGGCTGGGGCAGCTCAGGGGCCTTGGTGCGCTCTTTGGGGTCGCTCGGCGCTGGCACAGGTCCGGCTGCATGCCTGTGGGCTCAGCCAGGCTCCAGCTGGAAAGGCAATTTGCCTTTTTTTTTTTTAATTAAGCAAATGAGTGGACATGGGGAGGAGATGAAAGCTGCCAAGCAGGGGAGCTGGAGCTCCTCGTGCATGGCACGGAGGACGAGGTGGTTTGATTGCAGTGTTTGCATACTCAGTGTGCACGTGAGGAGAGGGGGGACCTGCTGGGTACCACGGCACGGGGCTGCTGGAAGTGGGCTGGCTGGGTTTGATTCCTGCTCAGAGGCTGCAGGATGCGATCAGGGTCAGAGCCCGGGGCTTCCCCTGCTGTCCCTTGTCCCCCTCTGCTGCCCGTTTCTCCGGGCTGGGGCTCAGCTGGCTGGGGAGGGGCGCTGGGGGCAGGCATCCCCCAGTTGTTACTGGGAAGGGCCACAGGCTTCTCCCAGTCCAGGTGATGCCAATGCAGAAAAACAAAATGAGCCCAGAGCATTTCTTGCTGATTTTCCCCAGGGTGGGAGCAGCCGGCCCGTTGTGCCCGCTCCGTGGGTAGTGCGAGCGGGTGCTTAATCGCGGAGAGACTTTAAGCAGGCAGCGAGGAGAGCTGCTTGGAACGGGCTATGATGGGAGTAACATTGATTACAATTGTAACCGTGCCCATTTTGGCAGGACTTTGAAACCAACGAGGAGCTGAAGTTCAGAGTGATTAGCTTTCTGGAGGAAGTTATTCACGATCCTGAGCTCCTGACCCAGGAGAGGAAAGCGGCAGCCAATATTATAAGGTAAAGGGCTCTTGGTGCCGTTTGCTTTTCCTGGACGCTGTGCCAGGCTCTCGGCGGCTGCTTTCAGCCCTCACCCAGGATAAAAGCAGGCATGAAACCCTAGCACGGGGTCTGGCAGCAGGTTCAGGAGGTGCCTGCAAAGAGGAAAGGCTCTCTGCGTCCCAGCGCATCTGAGCAGCAATGGGAGCGCGGGGGCCACAAGCGGGGCATGCCACCTCTGTCCCTTGTGCCTCTCACTGGTGCTTAACTCCGAGTGCTTAACCTGCAAAAACCCATGAACATGAAGTCACGCCGTGGCCCCGTCTGGTGCATGCAGACCCATCGCTTCCCCAGCTAAGGCAGCGCTGCCTTTTTGTGCTGCAGGACTCTGACGCAGGAGGATCCCGGAGACAACCAGATAACCCTGGAGGAGGTGGTGCAGATGGTGAGTACGTCTCCCCTCCCCTCGCTCCCTCTGGTTGCTTGACACGGTGCCAGGCCAGCGGCGGCACAGCAGCCCTGATGAGGTCCTGTCGCTGCAGGTGGACAGACAGATGGACAGACGGAGGCTGCACGGGGCCCTGCGGGGCTCCTCCTGCCCCCCAGGACCTGTGCACACCCAGCCTGGCAGGGAGCAGCTCTCCGGGGCTGCTGTCGGGGCGTTACGGCACAGGGACAGGTTTCAGGAGGACGGGGCCAGCAGTGAGCACAGCTGGGTCTGCCGCTGGCGCCGGCAGCTCTGATCCTGCCCCAGCCACGTCTGTCCGTCTGCACCCGAGCAGTGCTGATGCAGCAGGCACGTGGACACATCCGCCCGAGGGGCGCAGGAGAACTCTGTGGCTCCTGGTGTCCTCGTCCTGTGCCAGCGCTGCTGCACACGGGCTCAAAGCAACGAGCGTTAGCACAGCTGGCTTCGGCACAGAGCTGCTCCCGCGAGCAGAGCCCAGGGAGCGTGCAATGAACTTACACACGTCAGGGTGGCTGCAGCACGGGTGCCACTTCTGCGCGTTTAGCAAAAACAAAGCCGGTTCCCAGGCAAAACACAAGAGCCACTTCAAATTGGCCTGGTGCACCTGAAATAACAGTGCCTCCGGCCTTTGGATCTGCCTCCTGGTTTCTGGAGTTTTTGAGTCCCTTTAGGGTTTTTTAGGCTTTTGTCTGCAGTCACTGGTGCTGCAAACTGCCTTTGAAGAGGAGAACACAAACAAGCCCACGTTTTCAGTCTGCCCCTCCTCCTGAGGAGCCGAACTTTAAGGAAAACACCCAGGAAAGGCAGCGACCTGCAGGCAGTGCAGGGTTTTGAGGTGCACGTGTTAGTGGCAAAGCACAGCCAAGTCCCTGCGTAAGGTCCCTGTGCAGGGTCTGGGGGCAGAAGTTGTGGCTGCGCCCCAGTCCCCCGGTTTGGGTGGTGGCTGCGGGCACCTGGGCAGCTGCAGCCTGGGGACCAGGACGTCCCTGTTGTTGCTGCTTTTACGGATACCCCCTGGAAAAGCCATCCCGAGCAGCTCCGGGTCCTCGCTCTGCTGACCCCACGGATGCTTGTGGAGCGGCGCTGCTCCAGCTGGGATTCCCTGGTGCTTTATTAATTAAACAGATGTAGAGCAGAAAGGCAGCGGTTACAGAAATCAGCGTGCTGGGGCCTGTTCTGGAGCTGACGCCTAATTACTGCAGTCGAGAAGATTAGTTAATTTTGTGTTCGTACATGTGCACGGGTGGTAACGTGATTAAAGCTCCCCGGGCTGCACGAAGCCAGCAGATCCCAGTGCCGGTGGGACGTGGGGACCCTGCCCCGTGAGCTCCCTCCTGGCTGCTTGGTGGATTTCTTGGTACTGGAGATGCCTTTGGCCTTATTTTTTGTCTGTGAGTTGTGAGAAGTCTTAACGAATTAGCCCTAATTGTCGCCTTTGCTGTTTAGGCTGAGGGAGTCAAAGCAGAGCCTTTTGAAAATCACTCGGCTCTGGAAATAGCAGAGCAGCTGACGCTGCTCGACCACCTCGTCTTCAAGAAGATCCCGTACGAGTAAGTGTCCCGGGGTGGCTGGGGGGGTCTCCTCCCGTCCCCTGGCCAGTGCCCACCCACCCGCAGGGTCCACCTGGAGCCCAGACGCGGGGTCCCGGCCACCCATAGGGCTGGCAGGGCTCGGGTGCTGCGGGACGATGGGGAACGAGCCTTGCTATGCACGTTGTCCTTCACAGGGAGTTCTTTGGGCAAGGCTGGATGAAGCTGGAGAAGAACGAAAGGACTCCTTACATCATGAAAAACACAAAACACTTTAACGACGTAAGTGCGGCCATGGGGCAGGGAGAGGGTGCAGGAGCAGCAGCACAGCCACACCTGCCCCGGGGCTGGCCACGGCTGGGATTCACAACTTTTATCTGCTTCCATCTGTGCTCGATGGATGCTCTGGGGGACCACTGCAGGTGGGGCACCTCCCGGTGCAGGCATGCTGGCTCCTTCTGCAGCTATTGCTGCTGCAGAGAAGGGAAATCCTGTAAAAAAAGCTGGAGAGCTTGTAGCTGAGGGGGGAGGCTGCTGCCCGAAGCACTTGTGACAGCGGGCTGGGGCTGCCGTCTTCCTGCAGGTCAGTAACTTGATAGCGTCTGAGATCCTGCGCAACGAGGAGATCAACGCGCGAGTGAGCTCCATCGAGAAGTGGGTGGCCGTGGCGGACATCTGCCGGTGCCTGCACAACTACAACGCCGTGCTGGAGATCACCTCCTCCCTCAACCGCAGTGCCATCTTCCGCCTGAAGAAAACCTGGCTCAAGGTCTCCAAGCAGGTACGGCGCGGGGCTGAGCCCCTGCTTGGCCACCGGGTCCGTCCGTCCGGCGGGTTGGATGTGCCTGCAGCTAAAGGAGCCTTTTCTAAAGCGTGGTTGTTGCAGTGCACGCACGTGTGTGCGCTTCTTTAAACTGTTTTTTTGAGCTCCTCATACCAATTATGGATGAGCAAAATTAATTCACGTGTTGGTTTACTTGGTACAGAAATAGCTTGTATCGAGTCTGACTGAGCCCAGGGGCTGCCGGAGCCAGAGCCGCTGTGTGGGCTCCTCTCTGAATCTGAAACATCTTGTGTTGTGTTTTTTTTTCCTGCAAAAAGCCAAACCTGCAAATTTAGACGGGCACTGGAGAAGGAGCAGGTGGGAGGTAGGGGAGGGGAACAGTGCATTGCCTATCCTTGTTACATGCTGGAGGAGTTTTGCTTTCCAGTGCTCGCTCGGCTCCTCTGGAGGTCTCCAGGAGCTGCGTGCAGCACCCAGGGCAGCGGCTGCGGGTGTCCCACGGCCGGGCAGGGGCTGCAGCGGGGTGGGCAGCATGGGGCGGCCCCGGGAACGGGGTCCCTTCCCACACTGCCGCAAACCCTTGGGTCTCTTGCAGACGAAGGCTCTGATCGACAAGCTGCAAAAGCTGGTGTCGTCGGAGGGCAGGTTCAAGAACCTGAGGGAGGCGCTGAAGAAGTAAGTGGAGGCGGCGATGCCCCGCGGCTGGCCCAGGCCCCGGCTGAGCGGTGCGCACCGTCCGGGAGGCTCCCACGTTGCGCGGGCACCATGGGCTGGGGCCTCGCTCACGAGCTCATCTCAGAGCCCGTGCTGACGGGAGGTCTCGTCCAGCAGGCGCGGGGCAGCAGCTTGCAGAGCAATCCCAAACAATGCGCCGCTCCTTTGAGCAGCGGTGCGGGGAGACGTGAACAAAAGGGCCTCCCGTGCGATTTTCGTTAGTTGTCTCAGCCTGCAGGGAGGCAGTAGGGATGAGCTCTGGAGTCCCTGTGCGTTACAGAACCCTTCAAACCCTGACCTCTGCGGGGCCCGGCCCTTCTCCCTCCCCTCCAGAGCCCAGACAACCCCTGAGTAAGGACGTTTTCTCTCTCGTTTGTTTCCGATTCGCTCCTGAAGCTGCGACCCTCCTTGTGTCCCCTACCTGGGGATGTACCTGACCGACCTGGCCTTCATAGAGGAGGGGACCCCGAATTACACCGAGGACGGGCTGGTGAACTTCTCCAAAATGAGGATGGTGAGTGCTGTGGCCCCGCTGCGCCAGGCTGTGAGACCGGTGGGTCTGGGCACCAGACGGGTGCGAAGGGGACCGGGCGGCTCCGCTCCTGTGCTGGGGTGGAAGGATGCAGGCAGGACGGTGGCTCGCTGCCCCGCTGGTACCGGGATGTGGTGGCAGTGCTGATGGCAGTACCGTAAACAGCAGCTTTTTCCTCTCCCTGGACAGATTTCCCACATCATAAGAGAGATCCGCCAGTTCCAGCAAACCTCCTACAAGATCGAGCACCAGCCTAAGGTACGAGGGCTGCACGCTGCCTCCTCTCCTCGTGCCCCACCTGAACTGCAGCGCCCGAGCCTTGGAATTTCAGCAGCTCCTTTGGGGAAGATGTGGGACTTCTGTGCTCCCCGTGCTCGGAGTGGCCAGAGAGTGTCAGAGCCACGCACAGAGAGGGGTTGGGTGGGTTTCCTGGTGGGTGGGTTCCCCCATGCGGGAGAGCTGCTCCTGGGCAGGCACTCGGCCAGAGCTCGTGTTTTACCTGGGGCTGAAAGGAGGAATGAGTAACAAGTGGCAGTGGGACCGCGTTTGGTGCTCCCTTGGTGTTTGCTGCTGCAGCAGAAGCGTGGCTGCTGCCTCCCTGCTGGGAGTGGTGCTGGTGCTGTGCTGTGCTGCAGGCGGCCAGCAGGGCTGCAGGGACGGAGGGCAGCTGCAGCAGCTCCCCTGGGTGCTGCAGGGGAGGCGTTGCTTCAGACAGCCGCCACGCCTGGATGCAACAGGCTCAGCACCGGCTGAGCATTGACCTTTCTCCCGATGTGGTTCCTGCCATCGTGGACATTGGGCAGAGCTGGGGTCGTGTCCAGGCTGTGCTCGCTCAGCACCCCATGCACCCGCGGTGCGTGGCTAACAGCACGGGACCTGCGATGCATGCACCAAGGGCTGCCTTGGCCAGCTGTGTGCGGGACGGGCAGCGCGACGGTTAGCAGCCAGCACCCTGGGGTGCTCCTGGGGCTGCTTGGAGTGTTTATAAAGCGCGTGCACTGCTTGCTCACCTGGACCACAGTGCAATGCACCACAGCAGCTGTGCCCTCCCTTGGTGATACCACTTCCCTGCAGCAGCTTTGCACAGAGCTGAGCCACTCTGTGTCCTCCCCAGTCCCCCGAAAGTTGCAGCTGGGCTGTCCCAGCCCAGGCTAGAGATGAGGAGGAGTTGCCGTGCCAAGGGCTGCGGGCTGCCAGCACAGACCGTCCCACCCATGCAGCCTGGCACTGGTGGCTTCTGCCATGCGGTGTCCCCCACATGTGTGAGGAGGTGGCAGGTTGTGGCCACCCTCGTGCTTCCTCTGCTGCTGCACAGGGGAACCACTCAGGAAGCATCGTCTTGGTGCGGGGTTTCCGCTGCCTGCAGGGCTGTTGCTCTCCAGAAGCAACAGGGCCCGTCCTGGAGCGGTGCCTCTGCGCCGCAGCCGTCCGCTGGGCCTGTGCCGTGCCCTGGCCGCAGCACCAACCCCCCGCAGTGCTGGGGGCTCCTGGGGTGGTGGCAGGAGCTGCCCATGTTCCTCCAGACCATGACCCTCAGCTGGGCTGGTGCAGGCTGCGGGATGCAGGCTGTGAATTTCACTTCTGCAGCGCTGGGTACCCACGGCCTCGTACCCGCGAGGGGCCAGGCTGACGCTGCAGCCGGGTCTCACCGGGACACACCAGATAAATCCCTGCCTCCTCCTGGCTGCCAGTGCTTGGGGAGAAAAGAGATGTCTGTGAAAGCTCCCCAGGCCCGAGAAACCCACTGAAAACTGCCCACCCCGAGTGCAACTCCTGCTGGTGCTTTGCTGCCAGCCACCCGTGACCCCCCCCCAGCCAGCACCAGCTGTGCCGCGGCGCTGCCAGCGAGCCCAAAATGGCACTGGGGAAAAACTCTCCCAGAACTGCTGGCAGGTTTTCTGCTAACGCCAGAGCAAATGTCCTGCCCTGTCAGCAGCATTCCTGCAGCAAGAGCCTGCGTCCCCTGTGCTGAGGTTAGAGGGCCTTCATTATCAGGATTTGGTGTTCTCAGCTGAAGAGAGCTGCGCGGCTGATAAAAGAGCCCTGGAGAGGACAGCTGGGCAAGAAAAGCAGAAGAGCAACTGAGGGCTGGATGACTTTGCAATCCTGGGGTGGGATAAGCACGTGCAACGCCTGTGTCCGTTGGCAGGCCCTTCTCGGCCTTTCTCCATTCCTCATTTCAGCGTTTCTCGCTGGCCGCAGCGCGAGGCAGAGGTGAGTGCAGCTGCTAACGGTCTGACTCCGTCCCCAGGTGACGCAGTACCTGCTGGACCAGTCGTTCGTGATGGATGAGGAAACCCTTTACGAAGCGTCTCTGCGAATAGAGCCCAAACTGCCTTCCTGAATCCCGAGGGCGGCCGGCGGCTGCTCGTGTACACACGCTATACCATACTGTACATAGCTCTTTGTTTATGTCGGACGCCCTGGAGTGACTCCCACGTATGTGCTTCTCCGAGCAAACCCAGCCCCTCGGTGTTAGGCCACAGTAGCCCTCGCGTAGGATTTCCCGCGTTGTTTGAGGTTTCACGCGTTGACACTTTGCTGGAGTCCCGGTTTCTTTTCGATGATGTTATTTTTGTCATTTGTTCTTCTCGAGGGGGTCGGGGGCGGCGGGACGTACACGAGCCGCGCGGGCACTCGCCTCCCTCGCCCAGCCCGGCACGGGGAGCGGCTGCGTGGCGCCGGGCTGCAGGGCAGGGGGACGCGGCTGGCGCCCGCGGGTGCTGTCCGCGGCCCCGTCTCTGTAAGGCAGTGGAACAGCATCAATTAAAGTTATCCCGCCGTGTGAAGCTGCCCTCTCTTTGTGTGCCACCGCCCCCTGCCAGGGGGCTCCTGCGCCGACCTCCCGCTGCGAGCGGGGAGAGGAAACGGACCTCGTGCCCTTAGCTGCGTTCTGCTCCTGCAAGCTCCTGTTGATATGCTACAGCTCCGTATTCCTTGTGACAACTGAGTAACATGATGTAGAATTAGACAAAATGACCGAGTGTTTTTATTACATATACTGTAATCCTGTCTAACCACCTTCTAGCAGGAATATAGTAATGTAGTGCTTATTCTGTGAATATTACCATGTATTTTTTACATTGTACAGTATATAAACACAGTTTAACTTTAAAG
Organism: Anser cygnoides; assembly: GCF_040182565.1. Lineage (NCBI taxonomy): Eukaryota > Metazoa > Chordata > Aves > Anseriformes > Anatidae > Anser > Anser cygnoides. The sequence continues at coordinate 599,777 of NC_089883.1, forward strand.
TGGCAGGCATGCTCCACTATAACAGACAGAAAACTTTTGCTGTAAGCAATACCTCGTGGTATGAGAATTCTATTTCAAGCCCTAAAATATTTCAACTTACAGCTTGTTTGGAAAAATATTTCCATTTTTGTAAAAATATATGTTTCCTGATTACCTCTTGCTAATAAATCTATTCTATCTCAGGGTGAACGCGGACTGCTGACGTTTTTATCAGCCGGGGCCAGACGCCGGCCCCGCACGGCTCGGGGGGGGCCGGGGGGGGCCGTGCCGGGGGGGGGCCGGCGGCGGCGGGTCCGGCCCGCCCCGGGGAGGGACCGGGGCCCTGCTCCGCCCCGCGGAGGCTCGGCACGGCTCGGCTCGGCACGGCTCGGCGATGGGCTGCTCCGTGCTGCTGGCCTTGGCCGCGCTCCTGGCGCCCGCCGCCGCCTCGGCGATCACGGCTCAAGGTACCGGGAGGGGACGGGGTGGCACGGCACGGCTCGGCTCGGGTCGGCACGGCTCGGGTCGGCACGGCTCGGGTCGGCACGGCTCGCTGCGCCGCTCCGGGTGCTCGCCGGGCCGCGGCCCTGCCCGAGCTGCTCGGCTGGGCTGGGGCGAGCCGAGCCGAGCCGAGCCGGGCCGAGCCGAGCCGGGCTGGGGCGAGCCGAGCCGGGCGAGCCGCCGACACGCCGCTCTCCTCTCTCCCGCAGAGGAGCAGCTCTTCAAGGCCTGGATGCTGCAGGTAACGCTCCGCTGCCGCCGGGGGCCGGGCCGAGCCGGGCCGGGAGCGGCTCCCCGGGGGCGCGGGGCCGGGGGCGGCTCGGGGGGCGCCCGGCGGCGGCTCCGTGGCGGGGCGCTGCCACTGGTGCGCCTCGTGGCAGAACGGGAGGCGCTACGGGCCGGCCGAGTACGGGCACCGGCTGCGGGTCTTCGTGGGCAACAAGCGGCGCGTCGACGAGCACAACGCCGGCAACCACAGCTTCGAAAGTAGGAGCTGCCTCTGCCCCTGCCTCGGCCCCCCCAGCGCCGGCCTGCGGCGAGTACAGCTCTCCTCCTTCCTCCTTTTTTTTTGTTAAGTGGGCCTCAACCAGTTCTCCGATCTGACCTTCGCGGAGTTCAAAAAGATGTACCTGTGGAGAGAGCCGCAGGTAAGCTGATCGGGAGCCCGTGCCGCGGGGGGCTCCGTGCCGCGGGGGGCTCCGTGCCGCGGGGGGCTCTGTGCCGCAGGGGGCTCCGTGCCGCGGGGGGCTCCGCGCCCACCCGAGGGCCGGCACCCGGTGGCTGTGTGGCCCGAGCCCGCAGCCCTCCCGCCTCGCTGGCAGAACTGCTCGGCCACGAAGGGGAACTTCCTGCGCAGCTCGGGGCCGTATCCTGACTCTGTCGACTGGAGGAAGAAGGGGAATTACGTGACGCCTGTGAAAAACCAGGTGAGGAGCGGGAGCGATGGGCAGCGCGGCAGGAGCGGGCCCGCAGGGGGGACCACCGCTGCGGGTCGTTTTCCCCAGGGAGCCCCTCGGTGCTGGGGCAGGAGGAGGCTGCGGCCTCCCAGGCAGAGGCTGAGCCCGGGTGGAGGCTGCAGGGAGCGCCGTGCCCCTGCCGTGCCTCCTGCCCTGGCTGGTGACCCCGCCGTGCGTTACAGACCAGCTCCTCTCTGGCTCCCAACGCAGGGCCCCTGCGGGAGCTGCTGGACCTTCTCTACCACGGGGTGCCTGGAGTCGGCGATCGCGATTGCGACGGGAAAGCTGCTCTCCCTGGTAAGAGAGGTCCCTGCGGCGGGCAGAGCCCCTGCAGCTGCACGAAGCCGGGAGCTCTGTGTCCCTGGGGATGTGCCCATTGCTGTCCCTGCTTGTGCTCCGAGTGCCTCGTTGCTCCCAGCCTTGGGCAGAGCCTTTCTCAGAGCAGGATGAGGCCGCGAGGGCTGAGCGTTGAGGGCTGACGGGTCCCTGGGAGCGGGTGCTGGGGGCTGGAGCCGGCCTGTGGCAGCTCCCTGCTGCGAGAGCTCCGGGAGCAGCGCGGGGGGACGATCCTGAGCTCCTGGAGCCTTTCCATTCTGGAAGGGCTGGAAAGGCAGCAGCCGCTTAAGTGACTTACCCGAATACCCGAGAGCTGGATATACGCGATAAAAACAAACTTGACCTTTGAAAGAGATCTCAGCCAGTGCCTGCGGGCCAGGCGGTGTCAGCAGGCCGGAGAAGGAAGGCACCTTCCCCAGGGAGCCGCCTGCCCCCTCCTCTTCCTCCTCCTGCTGCCTCAGGCAGCACCAGCTCTGTCCAGAGGGGTGACTCCGGATCGCACCGGGCTGCACCGATAGGAACAGCGCTCAGATGTTCCCTGTTGTGTGTGGTGTGTGCCCTTGCTCTGAATGCAGTTGTTTGTACGTACTCTGACTCAAAACCCTTGCCTGCAGGCGGAGCAGCAGTTAGTTGATTGCGCTCAGGCTTTTAACAACCATGGCTGCAGTGGGTAAGTAAGATGAAGTAGTGAAGAATAAACATTAGCATCTTGTGGTCCGTGCTTGACAGCCTTCTTCAGGTGTTAGGATCCTTCCAGACCTTGGAATTTTTGTTCCTTTGAATCTGTGAAATGTTGTTTCCCCTTGGCTGAGACGTATCAGGGAAAATGGTTTGGGGTTTTTTGTTTCATTTTTTTTGTTTTAATTTCACCCTCTCTGAAGGTTAGAATGTTTCACAAAGTCTCCAACACTTCCTCACTTCTGTAGTTCCTCCTGTTTATTAGTTTTTGTTCTGATACTTGTTTTTTTAACAGATACCAGTCACGAGTGCTGTGTAGCTAGGCTCTAACATGCTTAGGGAAAGCAAGGGAAGTTTTATCTATTGCATTGCTCATGGGTCACACGTATCTCATGGTGCTCTAAGGAACCCACAGAAACCTCTGCTTCCCCTTTGGTAAATTCCTCTTGGCACTGCTAAAAGAAGCAGAAAATAGGGTTTTCTGAAATCTTTTTTCTGTAAGATAAGTGGTCCCTGAGGAATGCTCAGAGAGCTGAGCACTTTGGTGCATTTTCTCTTTTATGAGACTCGTCGTTAGCCCTCTCGTTGTGATCACGCCCTGGTCACGCTCCCCTTTCCTTCCCTCCCCACGTGCACCCCCGGGGGGTCAGGGGGCTCCCGTCCACCCCAGGCTGTGCTGTGGGGCCCTGGGTGCTGCGTCCCGGCCGCAGGCTGGGCACAGGGCACGGAAAACCTCCTCACGGGAGGGGAGGCCAAAGTCCCCCCGGCGGTGGAGCTCGGTTGGCGGGGTTAGCGGTGTGGCCTTGGCCCGGTGGCCTCATGCCTTCGGGCTCCTTTGTTGGCGTTGTCCCCAGGGAGCCCTGAGAAGGGGGTGTTGGGTGCCTGTGCAAGACCACGTGTAGGACCATGCCCAGCAGTGTGACGGGCTGGGCCGGGGCTCCCAGGCGAGGAGATGCTGCGGGAACAGGCCAGAATTTGTGCCTCAGAGGGTGCAGGATGCAGACTGCCCTCCCCCTCGCTCCCTCTCCGTGTCCATAGGGCGGTGGAGGAAGCTTTATGGTGTGCTCTGCAGAAGCTGCCGCGTTGCTGTCCTAATTAATCTGCATGCTGGCTGTGTTGTTTTGCAGGGGCCTGCCAAGCCAAGCTTTCGAATACATAATGTATAACAAAGGGCTGATGGGGGAGGACGCCTACCCGTACCGGGCTGAGGTACTGCCGGGCAGCTCGGGCGTGTTTCGGCGTCGGGGGGTGCAGAGCAGGCTCTGGCACTGACTCCTTTCTGTCTGCACAGAACGGCACGTGCAAGTTCCAGCCGGACAAGGCTATTGCGTTCGTCAAAGATGTTATCAACATCACGCAGGTAAGCCCCTGAGGGTGACATTTCCAAACTTCAGGGCATTCGTTCACGCTGTGCCAGGCCTGACCTGGAAAGCACTCGGCTGCGTGCTGCTCCCTGCGGCCTGCGCCTCCTCCCTGCTGTGCACCGCAGGCGTACGGGGCCTGGCTGATCTCGTACGGGCCCGGCTGACCTCGTCCCCAGCTCGCGGGGTGTCTGCGCCCCCCTTCCCGCAGCAGGGCGTGCACCCGCCAGGCTGCAGTGAGCTCTGGCACCCATAAAGCGTGCAACCAGCTCCAGCGCCTGCAGGGAGGCGTCCGAGCGGGGCTGGGCAGCGTGGCGGTGACGGCTGCCTCTGAAAGCTGCTCTCCACCGGCTTATGTTGCTCAGCAGGAACACTTTGCATCCTGAGTGCGCCTGTGGGGGCTACTAAAATTCCCCTAAAAGTCCTGCTGCTCCCTTTTCTGAAGGTGGCACCAGTGGAGTGCTGCAGTCATGTACAGGCAGTAGGGTGTCTGCCTCCTTTCCACAGTGGGTGCACCTCCAGAAAATAAGAAATTATTGGTTCTTGTATTTCAGTGCCCAGGAGAGGCACATTTCTGCCCGTGAGCAGAAAGCCAGGATTGGCCACTGTGCTCTGACTGCTGGTCCGGGGCATCGTGACTGGTCCCAGTGTAACCAGGAGATAAATGACCCTGGGATCCTCTTCTTGCAGTACGATGAGGCTGGCATGGTGGAGGCTGTGGGGAAGTACAACCCGGTGAGCTTTGCATTCGAGGTGACGAGTAACTTCATGCACTACAGAAAAGGAGTCTATTCAAAGTGAGTATTTCTGAGCCTGGAGGGTGAGAAGGAAGAGGGGCTTGAATCGCTCACATCTCCATTTCTCCTTCTTTGTGGCACTGGACACGGGGCTGGACTGTATTCTTGCATTTCCTTTTAAACAGAAAATTGAAAATATAAGCAAATTGAGCCTTGAAATGCTGATTTCCCAGGGGTAAGAGGGCAGCGTGAGGAAGAGGGAACAGTGTGCTTGCAGACAGTTTACTGCTGGGAGCCAGTCCGACCTCAAGGCCAGGCTGTGTTTGAAACACAGGTCTATAGCAAAGGCAAAAAGCTACTTAAAGGGCGGATCAGTATACCTTAGGAAGACTGTGGAAGCTAATGGTGACAGGGTAGATTTCTGTTAGGCAAGAAATGGGAAAAGTGCATGTTTGGAGAGAACTAGAAAAACGCTTTAGGGTAATGAATCCCCAGTCACGTAGAACTGCAGGGAAAATTAAACGAAGAGTCTAAGCATGAGTGATCTGCCCCAGGGAGCTGCAAGGGAAAGAGCAGGCAGTGTCGTGAATTCAAGTGGCTTTGCTGTTGCAATAAACACAGTAAGTGTTTACTTAAAAAAGTTGACTGCCAGCAACAGGCAGATGTAGGGTGTGAAAGCAGGGAGACAGGCAAGATACGTTGTAATAGGACTCCAGTTTAAGGAACACATCAAGTAAAGTTACCATGTCTAAGGTAGATTGAAAGTGCAAGTGTATAGAACAAGTGGTGTCCCAGGGGTTACAGCCTGTGCTCCACAGACCAACTGTTAATGGATTCAAAAAGAGTAAATCTTTAGTGGTGGTTATTGATCTTTTAGTGATCTGCAATTTGAAATTGTGTAAAGACAGTATTTGTGGAGATGGGAGCTTGTGCCTTGTGTTGTCTTGATAGCAAGGCAGCAACTTTCATTGAGTGCAATTTAAAAACAGGAAGTGCAAAGGAAATGCAAGAAAATGTGTAGTGAGATTGAGGGGCTCACTGTTGCTTGTGCAGCATGTGAAATGCACTAAGAACTTTGTTTTTCATTGGAAAAATTCCTTCGCTTTTTTTTGCGTGTGTGTGTGTGCGTTGTAGGTTGTTCTTGTGTGACAATGTTGTTGTTAATTCCGAACAAAAGGCCAGACCAGGTGCTAGGATCAAAGGTCCATATAGCCTAACACCCTGACCCCTCATACAGCCGGTAACAATTCCTGAGTGAGAAAACAGAGCTGTATCTCCTTTTCTTGTCATTCCTCCCTACTCGCCACAACTGGAAGTTCAGAGTATCCATTAGTTCTTTTTGCAGTTGAAGTGCAGTCAAAAATGCTGGCTAATCCATGATTAACTACAGGCTATTGTTTTATGTAAAAAATCTGCATTATTTTTCTTTTGCAGCCCACGATGTGAGCACACTCCCGACAAGGTGAACCATGCTGTCCTAGCTGTTGGGTATGGAGAAGAAAATGGGACTCCTTACTGGATCGTTAAGAACTCTTGGGGCCCTCTGTGGGGCATGGATGGGTAAGGAGGTCCCAGCTTTGCTAAACACATCACGGTCTCCCAGTATCTGGTAAAAGAATGTCACACGCATGGGATTCCACCTGCCCACGTGAGCTGCCAGGTCACCCCGATGCTCTCAGGCTGAAATTTCACCGCTGTTTCATAATCTGTGAAAAGGCAGGTAAATCATCTGAGCCTTGGGAGTGAAGAAGGAGAGCTGGTTCTGAAAACCGGTCTGGGGTGACTGGTTAGGCCAGGCCCTCAGATCAGCTTCTGGGAGGTCACCGGCGACCAGGCCAGCCGTGCAGTTGATGCACCTGGCTGCTGCGGGAGCTGTGCGGTGGTGCAGTGCCTCTTCTGTGCTCACACCGCCAGAGAAGAACAGGTGGTGCTGCAAGTTCACTCCAGCTCCACAATATCTTCTGTATTTCCAGATACAAGTGAAACTTTATAGTTGGGTGCTAGCTTGCAATGTGGGGGGACAGGGAATGGCATCTCCTGGTGACCTACTGAAGATAACAGCTCTGTGACACGTATCTGCTCTTTGCATTGGTGTGAGAAAGGAGCTCACGCATGACAGCAGTCACCGTATGTCTGTGTCAGGCATGCTGACTGCTGGAGGAGCAGGGAATACTCGCTCATACCTGTTTGTTTCTCTTTCCAGGTATTTCCTAATTGAACGCGGCAAGAATATGTGTGGTCTCGCTGCTTGTGCATCTTACCCTATTCCCCAGGTGTAAGAGGAGAGCGCAGGCTGGGGAAAGTGGATACAGAAAAAGGAATAATTGATCATGTGTGAATTTCTAAATGCTAAAATCAAGAAAGCACGAAGAAGAAAGAAGTCTGCTGATATTTGTTACGTGCAGGTGGATTCCTCTGCTTGCACAAAGCTTCTTGTGGTAGGCAGATCTGTGCCTGCTCTCCCTACCCAAAACCAAGCGTGCTCCTGCACCGACAGCCAGAACCCGTGGCTGCAGGCGGTGTGTGCCGGGCTCCCCTGCGCTGAGAGTGAGCACAAGGGGCGGGGGAGATCCAGGAGCACACAAGGTGAAAATGCCACGCCGTCACCCAACGTTAGGATGCCATACCACAACCTCACCCCTTCCTTGTGTCAGTTGTTTCTCAATCAGCAGACGCAACGTCTGGGGACTTTTCTTTTTTTCTCTGAAGGCAATTTTTCCTTTCTCTAGAGAAAGATGAGTGCTGTGATTTTTAAGTTTTATCTGTGCTCATTTAATGTTTTTAGTATTTTTGTAAAAGATGGAAAAAATGAGGCTATTTTAAGGAAAGCATTGAGGGAATGGATGATTTTATGAATCAATGAAGAAGCAAAAAGTTTATTGCCGTTTCAAAGCAGGACTGTGAGAAGCCCTTTTGCCAGTAGAGGGCACTTGTGTGTTATTTCGTGCTGGCCTGCCGCTGCCCCCGCTCCTGACTGTTGATTAAACGAATAAAAACGACCTCTACCTTTCCCCCTAGTTAACAGATGTGTTAATTAATTAGCTGCACGGTCACGTGTGGGAGATGCTGCGCTAACATTGGAAGCGCTGCTTTCTGATCATGAACATGGATTGAACGTGGTTGAAAAACAAACAAAAAATAAAGGGCCCCGTCACTCCGACGGGCTCCGCGCAGGGGTTACCAAAACCACGGGGGCCGCGGCCCCCTCGCCCGGCGCCGCCATTTTGTGGGGGAGGCGGGCGGGGGGCGGGGCGAGATCCCCTCGCCATGGAGACGGAACCGCCGTGTCGTCACTTCCGGCCCCCCGCTCCCGTCCAATGGGGAGGCGGGCGGCGGCTGCGCGCCCAATGCGAAGGGCGCGAGGGACGGGGCGCGCGCGGCGCGGCGGGAGCGGGCGGTGAGGGGCGGCGGGGGGCGGCGCGGTGAGGCGAGGGGCGGTGAGGCGAGGCGAGGCGAGGGGCGGTGAGGCGAGGCGAGGCACCGCCCGGTGCCGCCCGGTCCTGTCATGGCGGCCATGCCGCACAACAACCTCTGGGAGCAGCTGCAGCTGCACTCGGCCCGCGGCGCCCTCAGCAAGCCGCCGCCCGCGCGGAGCCGGCCCGGGTGAGTACCGGGGGGCGGCGGGGGGCCGCCGGGCTGGGTGACCGACCGGGCTGGGTGACCGGCTGGCTGACCGCCCGCCCTTCGCCTCTCTTCCAGGGGCTTCACGTTCAAGAAGCCCGCCCCGTGCGGCAGGGAGCGCAGCGGGAGCTCGGCGCTGCGGGACAAGGACGTGAACGCGGCGCCGGCCGGCGGGCAGCGCAGGAGGCCCGCGGAGCCCTTCCCGGCGGGGGGCTGCGGCCCGAGCACGGCCCCCGCCGCGCTCTGCCCCGGTCCCTGCCCGGCGTCCCGGCGCCCTGCTCAGGAGCCGGTCGGGGCCGGCAGGAGGCCGCTGGCCGCTCCCGGCCGGGCTGGGGGTCCCGCTCCGCTCGGGGGCCCCCCCGTCGCCGCGGACGATGAGTGGGACGATATGGACGACTTCGACCTGTCGGGCATCGAGAAGAGATTCACCAAACCAGCCGTTTTGTCCCCCAAAGGCCAGAGGGCCGCCTGCAAGGCTCCCCAGAGACCGAGCTCCCGTGTCGATAAGCTGCCCGAGACCGTGAATGGCGACGCAGCGTCCCCAGAACCTGGCGCTGGGGAGCCTAAAGGAACGCCTCCCGCTGAGGAAGAGCAGCCCTCATCCCAAGGGTCTGTCATCTGTCTCGGGGACTCGGTCCACTGTGGCAGCGACAAGGTTGTGGGCGAGGATCTTCGGGAGAATTTAACTACTGACGTGACTTTGGATGATGAGAGGGAAGAGGCTCGCACAGGTAAGGGGTCAGTTTAAAGCATCGATGAACTAGAATAAAACGTGTTTGCGTTTGCACACCTGAACACTTCGCTTTTCAGAAATATAGATCTTGCGAGCTCTCAATGAAATCAGAGGGAGCTGCACACACCTATCTGACAGCAGTCTTAGGTACGTGGATTTCATGTTGGTAACTGTGCTTTGCAAATGTGCGGTGTTGCAGATAGTGGAGAACTGTCTCTGCAGCAGCAGGTAGCATGGTACCGTTGGAGGTGCAAGTCTTTCCAGATGGCATTCCAGAAATATGTACCAATAATCTGCAGAGATGTTACAGGGGGAAAAAAAAAATAAGACAGTTTTATAATTCAAACAAAAGAGATCTAAAATCAACTTATGCCTAAATGAAACAATGAGAAATATTAAATCAGAAAAAGATCTGTACTGATTTTTAAAAACAAGCAAACAAATGAAAAAAACAACCACACATCAATTATGACCAAAAAGTTCACGGCCGTCAGTCAGTATGCATCTTTGGCAGCTCTCTGCTTCACTTAGCTTTTCTGTTTTAAGTTTCTTAGTTGTTATGGTTTGAAACTTTTGGTCCTTATTTGTGAAATTAACATCTTGATGCAAGTGATTAACACTGAACACTGTTTCCTGACAATTTATTTCTTTGCTGTTTAAAAGTCAGAAACTATATTAATCTATTGTTTTGAAATACGGCTAATAGTTTTTTCCTCTATTCCGTTGTGTTTCTGTTTATACCAGAAAGAGTTTTCAGTGTTGCCCAACAATATCAATACACTTCTCTTTCAGCTACCACTGATAAAAGTGGTGGAAGCCAGAAGCTAAGCAACGGTGAGAAAAACAGCCAACCAGAGACGGATGAGATCAGCAACGAGCTGTTAGCAAACATTGAGCTTGAAGAGGATGATTACTTAGATGTAGTTCCACCTTCCCCTGAAGAAGAGCTGCCTTCCTTCTCACCATCTGTAAAAAGCATTAGGTAAAACAAAGCTAATAGACAAAGCTGTCTGTTGTTAGGATGATTTTTTAAAAACTAACAAAAAAAAGATATGAAACTAGCGCTTGTTAAAAAGTTACCGTTTGAGTTGGTTTTGACTGCTTCTGGCTTGGCAGGTTAGCAGTTGACAGCTGCTATTAATGTCTTCTGAAACACCTTACACATTGGTCATAACAAATGTGGCTTTTGCTTCAGAAAAAGCAGAGTTATTTTTCCCGTCATAGTGAGAGGGAAAAAAAATTATTGAAACAAATCTCTACAAATTGGCACATAACAGTTAGGTGTTAGCTTACTGATGTTACTTAGATGAGAAATTTATCTTTTTTCTCAAATGCTGCTAGTCCAAAAGATTAAGTTCTTTTATGGATTTTTTGTAAGATGTCTGTAAATCCAATGCGTTTCTGTATTTTAATGACTTTTTGTTTTAACGTTAGTAATATTTTCAAAGAATCTCCTACTGGTGGAAGATCAACAGCAAATGGCATTGAGTCTAAGCCTGAGAAGATTACAGCAAAACAGCCTGTTGCTGCAAGTGATTCTAGGGCAGAGGATGCAGGTACGTGAAATAATTTGAAATTTTATGCATTCGGTTTTGGTGATGGTTTGCAACTTCTTGTTCTCCGATGTATCCCATGTAATCTGAGAGCTTTTTCTAATAACAACTGATGAGGACGAGGAAGTATGGAACAGAGTCTTGTAGAGAATTTTCAGATGTTGCATAAGTCGTGTAGATTCAGAATTGTGTTGATTCTGGGTTTGTCAGCACCAGCTTGGGTTACTGCTCAGAACTCCTTTTCAGATCTTAAAAGCACGCATCTACTAAACAGTTCTCGAAGTCCACTATGACAGAAAGATGCATCACTAAGTTTGAGCTGGTTTAGTTCTTCCGTTTGATTCCTACAGATGCTGACTTTGGAAACTACTGAGGTAATAGGTTTCTGAGTTGAACTTGCAGAATAGAAAGTTACCGAGTATAGGTGTAGAACAACATGGTTCTACAGCTGCAGATTCAGATTTTACTCTCAAGATTCATAAAAATGCAGTTTGTGCTATAATACACTATGACCGTACCAGTGTCATGTAAAATTTTGTTTATAAATGCCAAAGTAGTGTCTTTGTTCGTATTTTAACAGTATTTTTACAGAGAATGCAGTTTGTGAATGCAGTTTCTTTATGCCAATGGGCTATTAAAATATATCAAAAGCAAACTATTTAGACTTACACGATGTGTTCTGTCTTTTGGGAGAGAAAGTGAGATCCTCTTGTTACTTCATTCCAATAAAAAATAGTGTTACTCTTTGCTGAAATAAGCTCTGTCTTGCAGATGAAGGCCCGCATTTGGAACAGGAACTTTACAGCGTCATGGATGATATTTGTAAGCTGGTAGATGCCATTCCTATTCATGAGCTTAAGTCGCTGTCGTGTGCAAAAGAACTGCTTCAGCAAAGGGATCTCCGGTACATTTTAATAAGTAGTATTTCTTATTGCCAAGTTCTGTATGAAACCATATCGTGCCTCTAGGTGTCTCCATCACACTGAAAACATGATACAGAAAGTTGTTTTTTTTTTTTAATAAAAAGCCTAAAATAACTGACCAAATAAAGTTTTAGACAAAGAATCCGAAGACTTTCTGGCAGAATCCTGGAATTGTTAATACTTTCAGAAGAAAGAATCTGATTCCATGTTCAACCTGAGGCACAGGTAGTGCTGTTTCTTTTTTCTGGAAGGTAACTATCACCAGGTGCTTCTGAAGAAGCAGAGTGGTGCGATATAATCTGCTAAGTGTCATCCTGATTTCTTGTAACCTGAGGCGTTAATTTAATGTTCTCTCTGTGAGACTCACCATCCCTGACAATAACGATTTGTGACTTCTACCAGTATCTGCATACCTGTCATCTTTCAGTTTGAGTATTGCTACTACAGGCTGCCTCCTCCCGTATAATTTGGTGACACTGTACATAGACAAAATACTGAGATCTGGCATTTTGGTTTGTGTCTTTATTGGGCTGAAACAGTGCTTTTTCTAAACATTCTTGGTAAAACTATTTTTTTCTATTATTACTGTAGTCAGTGATAGTCTTCAGAAAGTACAGAAAAACATAATTTGTTTCAAGCGTATTTTTTACTTCTTTAACTTTGGGTTTGTGCCTTTAAGAACTTTATGCTCTGTGTTGCCTGAATCAGTTCTTCACTATTAAGAATTCCTTTATTTTAATACTTGTGGTGAACGCATATTGATTTTGCAATTACTGTGTTCAACTGAGTTCTGGTATTATTCTCTCTTCCCTAGATTTGTTTGAAATATTTTTAAAATATTGAGTTGTAATGTCCTGTGTTGGACACAAAAAACAATGTAACCACCATATGTTAATATTTTAATTAGGAAGAAAAAGACAAATGTTTAATGTATGTTGTAGAAAGTGATATATCATTGCTTGTGATTTAAATATTCATTTTCATTCTTCCTTCCCTTGCCATCTCTTCCAGGAGAAAATTGTTAGCTAGTTCTGTCACTTTGAAGGCAAGAAGCACAAACAACATTTTTCCTAGAGATGGGAAGGCATGTGTGCAACAAGACTCCTCTGTGCGTTCTGGTACTGCTTTGTGTTCTGGCCCAAATAGGAGTTTTGTCAGAAACTCACCAAAATCTACAAATCTTTCATCTAAGCTTTCCGGGACTGTTAATTTAAGCAATTTTTCTACAGAAAATGATCAAACACTTGATGACTTGGATACCTCTTATGTTTCGAAGCAAAATGTTCAGGAGGTCATCTGCCTAGAAACTGCAGAACTTTCTTCTTCCAAGGTGAACAGCAAAGACAGAACGTCTCTCAGCCATCCTTCGGAGATGTCTTTCAACAACAGCTGGTGTGAAAAAACAGCGGTGAGAAACGGTGAACGCTGGCATCTTCCGGAGAGGCCCATTACGAGCACTGCCATGAAAGTTCCGAGCAAAGCCCCTGCTGGCACTGCTGCATCAGACTGTTTAGATGTAAACGATACAGACTTTGATCTCGATAATTTTGATATTGATGATTTTGATGAGGGCTGGGAGAATTCAGTGACTGTTTCGGCACCTGAGACACCATCTGCGCCATTGTATCAGCCGGTCAGGGAGGGGCCACCTGCCAGGTCCCTGCTCTCAAAGATCATCTCAGCAGCCAAAGGATCTCCTCCTGTATCGAATCCTGTTGCTCCAAAATCAAGCTGCTTGACTGCAACAAAGAACCAAACAGGTAAATTATGCGAATGAGGATTACTGTTTTTCCTTTTTAATTTGTGTGTATTTATGCTAAGTCTAAGACCAAGTAATTTACTGTAGATGACATCAGTGCCTTTTTGGTCATATGGAAATTTGTTTTTACTTCTCTTTGTAAAGATGACACTGCAGAATCTTTCTCCTCTCTTTTTCTCCTCAGAGTGTTGCCAAATTTGAATATTTATTTGCCATGTAGGTTACAGACTGCTGGGGAGATGAAGTGCTGGGGAGATGAAGCTGCTAAAATTGGAAACTGGAATGCTTCTGTGGTTTAATTAAATGATGACTCTGCAGTTGTTAATTCAAAGCCATACAATAGTCTTAGCTGCTTATACAAAACATTCAAATTTGGGTACTTGTTGAAGTAAACCTAACCCCTCTGGTGCACGAGTGTAGGTCAGTATTACCAGTTCTTGCAGGAACGGGGAGGTGAAAGCAGAGGTGTTTTTAAGTCATGCAGGCTTTTATCATGCTGTAAGCTTACTCAAGCAGTTGTTTTTGAAGACCTAACCATGCTGAGAGGTGTTCTGACTGCAGGTTTACTGTCTGAGTAGGCACACTTCTCTGCTGCTGATGCAGCTGGCTTCTAAGTAGCACTAGTTAAATACAGGGAGAGTGCTAATAGTTTTGTGGCAAAGATAAAGTTTTACAGCATAAGATTATGCATTTTATACAGTTGCGGGCAAGTTTGTTTAAAAAAAAATCAGAGATTAGTGTATAATCAAAATTCATACTTTAGCCAGCCTTAAATTCTAGTTGTATGCATCTTCATTTATTTATATTAACTTACGATTTTAGTTTAAAAGGTTTAAGGAGTTGAAGTGTTCGCTAGGCAATCTGTTACACCAACGGAGTTCTGTGTTGAAAGAGGTAAAGTACAATTTGGTATTGGAACTTATTTTAAGAACATTTTCTCTGTCTACTAGAGCCACTGGTTAATAACCCCGCACTAGAACGTTTCAGGGGTATGAAATTTTCCCACTCTGAAGAAATGATGACTATATTTCACAGAAAGTTTGGTTTGCACACTTTCCGGACGAATCAGCTGGAGGCCATCAATGCTGCTCTTCTGGGAGAAGATTGTTTCATCTTAATGCCCACTGGTATGTATCTACAAACATCACACGGCTACAGGCTTTTGAGATCTGACATGCATTCGAGAAATAAAGATCTGTAGTTCCTTCTGCAAGGCTCATGACAAACTATTCTTTCTCTGTGCCTTTATGGAGGTCTTGCTAAATTGTGCTGCTTGAATTCTGTAGCGACAGGATTTCTGGAATTTTGAATGCGCTTGGGTATTTTGAATAAGGTGATTAGATTTCGCTCTTCCATAATGTTTCACGTGACAACTCTTCCTTTACCTGAAGGTAGCATCTTGAAGACTCATTGGTAAAAGTTTGTTTCTTAAAGCACTGTTAAATGGAAAGTAAGAAATAGGACTGTTTTCTTCTGCGCTTTCTCTGCCTTGTCTCCCTTTCCTCTAGATACCTAATATTTGTTGCACACTGTTTAATTCTTACAGGTGGTGGTAAAAGTTTGTGCTACCAATTACCTGCTTGTGTCTCCGCTGGAGTCACTATTGTTATTTCTCCGCTGAGATCGCTGATAATAGATCAAGTTCAGAAGCTGAATACTTTAGATGTAAGTTCAAACAAGTTATTTAGTTAAACTGCAGATAAGTGCACTAGAAATCTGAAATATTACAATAAATCTTGTGTGTCTCAGATATAAACTCCAAAAAATAATTAGACGTAAGCTGTGAAGGCACACCTCTTAAAGTTGTCTAGGAAGATCTACATTAGATGAGCTAGAATATATGTGCAGTCTAACTCATCAGTTTATTGATGCTCACGTATTTGTTGTTCAAGCTTAGTTTTCAAGAAGATGTACCTGATTCTCAGATTCTAAGAGTAGTGTTTAGACAAGTAAATAGAAGTAGTCTGGGACGGTAGAAGAAGCGAGCACTAATAATTCCTGAGGTAAGAGGGTTCTGAAGATGCTAATCATTTCTGGATAAGTAATATTTAGACAAAAAAAAAAAGTAAGTGAAAAGTATCACGTCTGTTTTCTTTACTGGAAAGAGTTGAAAGAAAGTAGATGTACCCTCTAAGTCAGCTGTTTGTTGGTAGAATTGGGAGCAGAAGAATAGAATTTGGTTTATAATCCTTTGGCTTTATCATCAGAAAGATAATGCAATGGCTCCTGTACAGCAGGGATTCAAATGCTGTCTGTAATAACATTTTCAATGCTTTCTTGTGTAATGTTCGCTAAGGGTAGTAAATGGATATACTTTTTACCTGCTTTATAACCAGTTATAGGACTAGCATTTGAGGATACTTTCATTTTGCACACATTAAAACTTAATATACATATTTATTTTTTTACAGATTGCTGCAACATACCTGACTGGTGATAGAACAGATACTGATGCTTCGAACATATATATGCAATTGTCAAAAAAAGATCCTGTAATAAAACTTCTGTATGTTACCCCTGAGAAGGTTTGTACTCGATCTGAATTGTAAAGTCCTGGAGGCAACAAGAGGAGGATTGCTATAAGAATAAAGGGGAAACATAGAACTTAGAGTAGGCTTCTTGGAAAAAAAAAAAGTGTGAAATACTTTAATAGAATTCAGTAAGTCTCTATATGGATGCAACTACGTTCAGTCAGTAATTAACCAAGAATGAGAACTGAGCGTAATGTCTGCAAAATTTAAACTCTTAAAGCAAAAACGCCATTTGTATCATCTTCAATATATCATAGCATGTACTAGTGGCTGTCGGAATCTAGGCTACTCTGAACAGGATACTACAGGGTAGGAACATGTAACTACCAAGTTGGCAGGTGACTGTCAAAAGACTGTCTTGTAGTTAATTGTATGCTGCCTTTAAAAATGATATTCCACAAGAGCATTGCGAGAGGGGACTACTTAGTGTGCTGAATGTTTCTTCCTACAGCTTTGCCTTTCCCTGTCTTCTATGACATAAGTCATTTAAATTCAATCAGATTATTGGACCTCTGGGTAGCTGATCCTAGAGCTTTGTGGCAATCCCACATCAGCTGCTTCATTGTCAATTAAAATCAAGGTGATTGCCATCACCTTTATGCCTTCAGGCTTTACCTGTGCAGTCCAGATGAACTTGGCTGTACAGAACAATTGTTTCTGCAGTCTTAGCTAGGGTGACACTTGGCTTTGGTTGTTTGCTTTCTAATGCCACTGGTGGGTGTTTACCTAGGTCTGTGCAAGCAACCGACTGATGTCAGCCCTGGAAAATCTTTACAACCGGAAACTCCTAGCACGTTTTGTCATTGATGAGGCCCACTGTGTCAGCCAGGTGAAAACCTTGATTTGTTTTTCACAATGGCAAAAACTTAGTTGGAGCATCGTACTCAGTTATTTTTCTTTTTCTTTTTTTTTTTTTAAACTAGTGGGGTCATGATTTTCGAAAAGACTACAAACGACTGAACATGCTCCGCAAGAAGTTTCGCTCTGTTCCTATGATGGCTCTTACTGCCACTGCTAACCCAAGAGTGCAAAAGGATATTCAGAATCAGCTTGAGATGCTAAGACCACAAGTGTAAGTTGTCCAGCAGTTTCCTGAAACAATTTGAGCTGCAGAACGTTTGAATGGAAAACTTAGGAAAGCAAGAAATGCATTAGAGGTCCATCTGAAACACTTACATAGATGTATCAGATTAAATTCCACGCATGCATTCTCATTTAATCAGACTTAAATGCAGATTATTAAAATAATAAGAAATCTTGCCAAACTCTTCCTTGCTTGATTAAGGAAGCTGTAAGTGTGCAAGTTACATTTTAGAGTGCTTTTCATGAGAGTGCTGGAAAATCCAAAAGCAGGAAGTTTTTTTTAGTTGACATTGGCAGTAACTTAGATTATGAGTTACTGTTGGGTCTGGATCACATTTTAACATTTTCAGTGTACCTGGTGGAAAAGTAAAGCACTCTGACTTTTTTTTTTGATTTTAGAAATACTGTTTTGTTGAATTTTTTGAAAAAAAATTTAGAAATCTGTGTGAATGTTAGAATGACAAGCATTTCTTCCATGCTGACTTCAGCAGTGCAAGGTAGCTTTCTTTATTTTCCAGCCACAGGAAAAACAGAAATTTTAGACCCAAAGTGTGAGTGGTGTGAATCTTAGTGAGGATAGTAGAACAGTAATTCCTGTGCAGGTAGCACAGGACTAGTAGTAATGACTTGAATTTGAGACATTCCAGTCAATTCCTAGCTTGTTGAACGGACTACTGCACTCATAAAATTGAGTACCAATAAGATGTCTTGGTTTTAGGTTTACAATGAGCTTCAACAGGCATAACTTGAAATATGATGTATTGCCCAAGAAGCCAAAGAGGGTGGCAATGGATTGCTTGGAATGGATTAAAAAATATCATCCACGTGAGTACTGAGCAATGTAGTGTGCTTCTATGCATTTTTATGAACTACTTTATAAAAGCTTTTCCTATCTCACAATACTATATATATTAAAAAAAAAAAAAGCCTTGTGCCTTTTTCAAGCTACTGGTACATTTACAGAAACAACAAGTAGGAGAAAAAATATTGCTGATAATAAGAATCAGATTTGCAGGCATCCTAAACTTAAGAGTTCAAGATAAGACGAAAAAGGAAATTATGGTAGTGCTCTGAGTAATCTATCTGGAGGTTGCCAGACCTTTTAGTGTCATCTAATACCCATACAGTTTTAATAGTTTAATTCTGTTTGTCTGTGCTTATCTGTGGTTGCCCTTAATTATATCTTTTGTGAGCCATATCTGCCTGTGCTCTCATTTTGGAGTCCTGCACCTCCTGCTGTTGGAAGTTGACTACACAGAGCTCCCTTCATAGCTTCTCTAGTGCTGTAAGCTAGTAAATAAGTGAGGAATTGAATGAGGAGAAACTAACTAAACCATCTGATATTAACAAACTTACTTTGCTTTATTGAGCAGTTACGTTGATTCCAATAGGGGAAAAATGGGTAAGTGTAATGCGGTATTGTCTTGACACAGGTATGACTGTTACAGCTTTATTCCCTGTCACCTGCTTTATTCTAGCACATCTCTTATATTCGCAGATGACTCTGGAATAATTTACTGCCTTTCACGTCACGAATGTGACACGACTGCAGCCATTCTGCAGAAGGAAGGTCTTTCTGCGCTTGCCTATCATGCTGGCCTCCCTGACTCCAACAGAGATCTTGTGCAAAAGAAGTGGATTAATCAAGAAGGATGCCAGGTAAAAAAAAAAAAAAAAAAAAAAAAGTGGAGGGGAAGGAAGTATTTAGAGGAAAGTATTTAGCGGAAGAATTTAGAGCACTTGTATTGCTCTTGGCCTAGTAAAGGAAAACAAAGTTGTGTAACATTATTGCAAAATCAGATGCAGGGTTAAATAACTGATCATAAGAGATCTGCCCAAACCTGTCAGTCTTCTTTTCATTGTGACTTTTACAAATCAAAGACCTCAGTACTGCACCAAGGTATGATGCTCCAGGAATAAGGAACTGAGCTGTGCAAGGCTTCTGAAACAGCCCTAGGCACTCTTGCTGAATTGTATCTTGAGATTCTCAAATTTGGAGTTTTCCCTCTATGGCAAAAAGGTCTCCTAAAAGAAGGAGAGAGGGGCTTTTACTGTTCTGTACTTGTCTTGCAGGGTTCCAGTTGAAATTCTCTGTTCTGCATAATTTCATAAGCCTGATAACATGCCTGTTTTTGGTGCAGAGTACTGCATGAATGGTTTTCGTAACTCTGCATAACACAGTGTGATTTCTTCTAGGTTATATGTGCAACAATCGCCTTTGGAATGGGAATAGATAAACCTGATGTACGATATGTTATCCATGCTTCCCTTCCTAAATCTGTAGAAGGTTACTATCAGGAGTCTGGCAGGGCCGGACGAGATGGTGAAATGTCTCACTGTCTGCTCTTCTACAGCTACAGTGATGTAACCAGACTTAGAAGGCTAATACTAAGTAAGTGATTTTTTGTATCTGTAGCTTAATTGAGACAATAGTAAAAAAGTCATGTAGTTGCTGGTTTCTGTTTCAGTTAGACTGGGTTATTTTCTCACTTAGAAGTGAAGTGGTGTATGGTATTGCAAAGATGGGAGAACTGTGCACCTTTGTTTTATTATTTACCTGAATGATTTTCTATCGTGAAAGATTTTTGTTACTTATGCTTAATTCTAGTCAAAGCCATTTTTCTTTATATGTATTCATCTCTTGATTTTTATCATTATAGATTTTTTTCCCATCCTTTAAAGCTTGAGAGGTAAAATCTGGTTTAGGTTAGTTCTGTACTAAAGTACTTGTCCTTTTTTAAGCAACAGAATATTATGTTTTGTCATTTTGTCTATCTGATAATACGTAAAAAGACAGAAGTGAAGATAAAACAAATATGATTGAACTTATTGCATTTCAGTGGAGAAAGACGGAAACATTCACACGAGAGAAACCCACTTTAACAACCTGTACAGTATGGTTCATTACTGTGAGAACGTAGTTGATTGCCGGAGAATTCAGCTTTTGGCCTACTTCGGGGAAACTAATTTTAATCCTAACTTTTGTAAAGATCACCCAGAAGTAATTTGTGATAACTGCAGTAGAAAGAAGGTAAAAATCAGTTCTTATTTATAGTGCTGTTAAACTGATTTTGTATTTTGCTGCATTTGAAAAATGGTAACATTACACTTGGGAAGGTAAATAGAGAAAATGAGTAAGATGCCTTGTAGTTTTGTGATGCTGGATGCTTTGAATTGTTTTCAGGGTTTAAACGAGAGTATAATTATGTAAACTATCCATGGACTTATGCTGTTGTTTTGGCCCGGGGTGACTAGTGAGGTATAAGGATGTCCCTTAGTGTTGCTTTTTGGCCACTGTGCTCATTGGAGACAGGAACTAATATAAGATCAACTGGAGTGGCTCTGATGTTGGCTATGAATGGCTATGATGGCTCTATCTGATGATGTTGCTTCTCAAGCCAATGTTTGTAGCACTACCCTATACATAAAATCATAGAAAATAATACGTCTGTGATTGTAACAAAAATTGACTAGAATAATGCAGATTTTGTCCAGCCTTCTCATTTTAATGTGTGTAGGAAGTGTAACTTCTAGTGCATGGCAGCAAAAAATTACGGGAATGCTTTACGAACAACTTACCTTGATCATCGGTACAGACTCAGCAATCTTCCAGCTCTCTGTGTAGAATTAACACACTAAAGGTTAGATACAGTCAGTTGGTATGTCTTTTGTCTTGCATTTTTCAGAGTAATATCTAACCTGTGACTATATCACTGTTGCTGTACTAACTAGCAAATCACTATTTTCGTGTTTGGGACAAAATGAATTCATGACTGGAAAAAGCTCAATAATGAAAAACAAGGTTGTCAGTAACACAACTTGCATTAGGATAGAACCACATCCAGTTGTTTCCTAATCAAGTCTATTTTAATAGGATTACAAATCAAGAAATGTAACCGATGAAGTGAAAAGCATTATAAGATTTGTACAGCAACATTGCGGAGAGATGAGAGGAATAAATGCAAGGAGAAATGCAGGTTCTGGAAGATACACATTGAATATGATGGTAGACATTTTCTTAGGTAAGTATTGTTTTTCCAGAAACAACACCTAAATATACACGGTGCATAAACTCCTGAGTATCAGGAGGTCTTTGTAATATCAGCAGTGGTTTAAAATAACATATATTTGGCAAAATTATTCTTCCCAGTAATCTCTTGATGGTTAAATGATTGAAAATAAATGAGACTAAAGCTTTAATCTCTTTCAGGTTGCTATAATGATAATATTAGTTTTCTGCTGGTGCTTGGACTTTCTGGTACTTGCATGCTGTGTGTGTGTGCATACGCGCTCAAACCACGGAATACTCCTGGGAGTCTTCGATGTGTTTCTAAACACATACCTGCAAAGGCTCTCTAATTGCAGGCTAATCCTCTGACTTCTGTTGCACAGGTACAAAGAGTGCGAAGATTCAGTCTGGAATATTTGGGAAGGGGGCTGCCTACTCAAGGCATAATGTTGAAAGACTATTTAGAAAACTGGTATTGGACAAGATTCTGGATGAAGACTTGTATATTACAGCTAATGACCAAGCCGTAGCTTATGTAATTCTAGGAGAGCGAGCGCAGGCTGTGCTAAATGGATCACTACAGGTGAGTAACAATTTTTTTCCCTTGAACGTACTGTTTTAAGGAATATGCTACAGTTTTTGTGCAGCATATACCTTGTGTTTTTTTTTTTTTAACATAGTTTGAGTACCGACTGAAATACAGTAACTGATCTTTAGTAAATTCATGGAGCAGAATCTGACAATCATGACCTGTAGTCCAGTGTTCTAATAGTAATGTCGTGAAGCAAAAGGTGAGTTTGAGAGTACTGGAGAGGGTTAAATCTTTCTGTTCATTCTCCTTCTGCTTGATTCCATCATGACAAGAATGCAAGATTTTGGGACTGTTCAGCCTGGAGAAGAGGAGGCTCGGAAGGGATCTTATTAATGTCTATACTTGAAGGGAGGGTGCAAAGAGGACAGAGCAAGGCTCCTCTCAGTAGGGCCCAGGGCCAGGAGGAGGCAGTGGGCACAAACTGAAACACAAGAGGTTCCGTCTAATCATCAGGAAGCACTTCCTTACTGGGGAGGTGACTGAGTAGTGGAATGGGTTGCCCAGAAAGCTTGTGAAGTCTCCTCGTTGAAGACCTACAGAAGTCAGGGGGATGTGGTCCAGGGCAACCTGCTCCTGGTGGCCCTGTTTGAGCTTGGGGACTGGACCAGATGGTCTCCAGAGGTCCCTTCCAACCTCAGCCGTTCTGTGATACTGACCGACACAGAAAGTGCTAGCTAAGGAGGAAGAAAAATAAAAAGGAACAGCACTACTTTATTCTGCATTTTATGCTCTATTTTTTTCCAGCCATTGATGCTGTCTGAAATAAAATGCACTCCTCCAAGAAGGTCATGAAACCAGTCTCAGAATTGCTTGAGGCAGTACCTCCTCTGCATTAGTGCTGTGTTTGGAGAAGAGCCCTCAGCAATAGACCTAGTGACCTCTGTTTAAAGCTAGCTGCATGTTGGTTTCACAGGGCTTTTTCCTGTGTTGTGTATACTTGCTTTGCTTGTTCTTTGTAGAAGAAACTTACAGGTGGTTGAGAATGGGTGCTTTAACAACTGGCCTGTAAAAAAGATCACTGTAAAAGTGTGTACTGGGTAAACAGCTTTTTTTGGTCCATCAGAGAATACTTTTGGTTTCTTTCACTGTTCTTCTGCGTTACCAATCTATGCTCTAATGACTACTCTGCAGCAGCTCCCCTGACAGAAGTTATCGATTGGCTTATCTTAACAGGTGGAATTTCATGAAACTGAAAGTGCCAGTGCCATTAGAAAACAAAGGGCTTCTGTGACAAAAATGTCACAGCGGGAAGAGATGGTTAAAAAGTGCCTCAGCGAACTTACAGACATGTGCAAAACTCTTGGGAAAGTCTTTGATGTGCATTACTTCAATATTTTCAGTACTTCAACTCTAAAGAAAATAGCAGGTAATGTCAACTGTTCATTAACCCCCTGTAGGCAGTAGACTGCATGTGCAACTGTAGCCTTTTCTGAGAGAAAATCTATAGTTTCCTAAAGTTTGGAGAGAGACGCTTTACCTATACGCAGCTGAGTGAATCCCATGCAAGTAGCATATACAGCATACATTCCCCTGGTGTGTACTAAACAGCTGGGAGTAAATCTGTATAGAAAAAAAGGCTTGCTTCCCTGGGGAATTAGTGGACACTGTGGCACTAAAAGGGATGGATTTCCTCCAGAATGTTCTACCTTAAGAAGTTACTTCGATGTGTCTAACTGGTACCTTGTTACCTTACAGAAACCTTGTCTTCCGATGTGGAGGTTTTGCTGCAGATAGATGGAGTCACAGAAGATAAACTGGAAAAATATGGCGCAGAAATAATTAAAGTGATGGATAAGTACTCTGAATGGACCATACCAGGTTTAGTATTCTTTGCATGTAAATGTGTGTTCCAATATAATCCTTTTCCCTCCTTCTCTATATAAGAAGTTCCCGTGAAAAGTCACCTGGTTTTAAACACAATCACTGTTTCTTGGAGTTTAATGATTACAAAAAAGGGAGCAATTTCACATTCTCAGAACGTACAAAGGTCTTTGCTGTCTTCTCACTGGTTAAATTCAGCATAGTTCTGACAGACTGAAAAAGGAAAAGAAAGACTAAACATATTGCTGCGCTCCTTCCCTGTTAGTTATTGGGGTTTATGTAATATACTTAGACAGAGAGTTCAGGGCATTCAGGTTAAAAATCTTGCCCCCCCCCCCCCCCCCCCCCCCCCCCCCCCCCCCCCGCATATTTTTCCATCTGAATCTACTATGTATTGGGTAGTGCCGTAGCCTGGCAGACCATCAATAACTACTGCCTTTTATTTTTCATAGTAACTGAGATCAGCAAGTCCAAGTCTACACTGACTAGCTCCTGCTGAAATGCGAAGAACTTTCAAAACTAGATGGAGGGGGCAAAAAAAAAAAAAGGCAAGCAAGTCAGTATGCCAGTATTTTACAGTCCCTTTTTACAGCTTTTAACCTTATACACAGAGTTCAGCTCAGGGGAGAATTAAGCCATGAGACTAGTAAATCTGGCAGTGTCACGAGCGTAGCATGTAGCCTGTGTTGTAATTAGAATATTTTATATAGCTTGGCCATCAGTTTAAAAGCGATTCATAGTTTTGTTTAAGGAGGCTGTGTTTTCATATGCTGCAATGTGAATAAATTCATGTCTACAAACCTCACTTAAGTGTTTCATTTGACTGCCTGTGCAAAGAATCATGTCCTTCTCGCTTACAACGGATTGAGGAGGAACTCTGAGCTGTCTGAGCCTTTCAGTGTCTCCTGGTGCTGTTTTAAAAACAAGTGCTGTATTTCAGTGTATTATTTATGGTATATTCCATAATTCTTTCCAGCTGACACAGGGAAAAGAGCGTAAAGGCAGAAAGCTTGGTGCTACCAAAGTAGTTCAGAAAAGAAGCCAAGCTAGTGAAAATAGGGCTGGTCTTTTTTTTTTTTTTTTTTTAAATCATGATGAGTTAAACCAAAACTGCCTTCTGTCTGTCTTTGCTTTACAACAACCTGAGAAATGCCTTTAGCTGAGCCTGGAGCATCACCAGGAGGATTGTGGTGCAAGAAGTATTTGAATGGCAAGGACAGAAGTTTGGCGCAAATAGCGTGCTCTAGCTGACAGTTCTGGCTGCCCCAGGCAATGTTTTGATTTCGTTAGTTTTAATTCATCGTCTATCTGCAGAAGATGCTGCCTGCCAAAGTGTGGACACAGCTGCGGGGAGTACTGGCACACCTGAGAGTGAGGAAGAAGCAGGAGATGTAGTTACAACCTCAAGCTATTTTTGCAATAATGCAAACCAAAGAAGGAAAAGGAAAAGGCCGCCAAACTTCAGAGAATCCAAGAAGAAAAAGACAAGCAGTGCTGGTAGCCAGCAGTTTCATCCCAAAGGGTATGTTGCTTGTGCTCAGTTGTAACTTTTGTTTTCCCGAGGTGATGATGATCCCAGAACTGCACTGTTATCTTAATGCATTTTCTTAAGTAATTGTATGGGATTATATGTAGGTTAGTTCATCAAATACTGAACTTTAAAAATTAATTAAATATCAGTTTCAGGCTTCTCAGTAGGAGGTGTACCACTATGCTGCTTCTGCTGCTGCCAACGTGCTCTTGCTTACCTTTGCCATTTCTGTGGCGGGCTATTGGTATTCCTCAAACTAACGTGCTAAGTTTCAAAGCTTATAGCAGGAGCAGAATTTGCTGCAAAAATAAGGCTTAATTTTATGATGCCCCTTTCCGCTGTCTGAAATCTTAATATGCAGGGCAAATTAGAGGTACGTTCTCAATGTACTTTCATACTAACACTTATTTGCCTGTAATTAGATTATGTGACTGCACTGGAATGAAACTCACTGCTTTCTGCCATTGCTTTTTTTTTTTTTTTTTCAGGTATATCTCCTTTTATGTACTCGTTTTCCTCACTCAGTTATTTTTTCTGCTTGTCTTGCTTTGTTTTTTTAGGAAATAGCAGTTCCAGCTTAGTATGTTTTATTCCTCTGCTTTCCATCTACCTAAAATATTAGTCATTAAATGCTGTTGACCCTGAAGTGTCATTTAATGTTGATACTCTAATTAGATTAATAGGAGTTAGGTTGGTTTAGCATTCTGTGTTCATATTTCAGGCTGCTTCTTGCCCTTAAGCAGATGTCAGAGCAACAGCTACACTAAATTTACATTTCAAAGGTATTCTTGCAGCCATGTTTATTTAAAAAAAAAAAGTTCAAAAAATATATAGTTGTCTAGAAAATCTTACATGGTGTGCAACTGTATAAATACACCACGGGTAGGGAATGTGGCAAGTAAACCAAATGTTTGACACACAATACTGTAACTTCTCTCTAAATATTACAGTGGTTACAGCAAGTACCGAAGGACCAAAAGGCCATCCAACTCTAAGACTCCACCTTCATCTGGCTACAGCTCAGCATCTTACGGTGCCACACAAGGAACTGTTGGAAAGCTGGGGATTATGGCACCACCGAAGCCGAAAAACAGGCAATTCCTTCAGCCTTCATATTCGATATTGTAACTAGGAAAATGTAAATACTGTATAAAAGCATGCCATGAAGCTGTAATCATTGTTTATAAATCTTTATTTGATTTGCTGAACCTTCTTAGATTTGTACATTTGTGAAGTCCAAAAGTTCGTGTTAAATAAATATTTTTAAGCTCATAAATTTATTCAGACCTTTTTTCTGCTACAAACAGATATCAGTTCTGACTAGTTCTAGATGCCCTACTGTTTCAGGGAAAATAATCCCTGTAAGCCTGCATTAAAGCTATCTCTGGGATACACTTGAGATCACAAATCAAAAGCAGTTACTGGAACGGTGAATCCCAGAGATGTGGTTGCCTCTGTTCTTCTCCCTTGCTAGATGTCTAAGTAATTCAGAGCTACATAACAGAGGAGTTCTGAAAATTTAAGTCTTGGGATGTTAACCTGACATAAAATATGATTAACAGTTGTAAGCTTCCTTTTTTTTCCCCCCAGATACTGGGGCTGGAATGTCTGCTGAAGCGCCAGGTGCTGTCCTAGATGTGCTCTTTTAGTCATCCTGTTTGTTTGTTTGTTTTTACAGTGTGGAGCTGTGTGATCACCATGGCTGTGATAAGGGCATTTGATATGCCCTTCTTTTACCTTCCTGCCTTACATAAGGCAGCCCTGATAAGTTCAGGAGGAGTTTAGATGTGTATCTGTTTCTACATGTGCATTTCTATGACATGCCTGACACTGCAGGGGCAGAACCAACTGTTTTTTTGCTTGACTGCAGCAAAGGATTCCATCAGCTGTTGCTGAGCAAGGAGTCTGATAGCAAGTACTTTATATAACCCATCCTGTGAGTCTGAAGTGTGCTCAAGGCTGTTTCAATTAACCTCACTGTTAAAAAAAAAAAAAGTACACTTTTTCTATCCTGAACATGCCAAGCTGCAGCATAAAGCTGCAGAGTATAATTAATCACTTCTCTTTGCTGTCCAGCAAAGATTCTGATCTCATGCATCAGTCCTGGGCCACCAAGTGCTAGGTGCCCGTGTGGACTGAGTCACAGAACAGCACAGGTTGGAAGGGACCTTAGAGGTTATCTCATTCCAACCCCCCTGCCCTGCGTGGACAGAGATACCACCCACTGGGTCAGGTCACCCATCCAACCTGGCCCTGAACACCTCCAGGGACGGGGCATCCACAACCTCTGGGCAGCCTGTTCCAGTGCCTCACCACCCTCTGAGCGAAGAGTTTCCTCCTAACCTCTCTAAATTTCCCCCCGTTTTTTTTTTTTTTTTAAACATTCCACCTTGTCCTCTCATTATATGACTGTGCAAAAAGTTGCTCTCTTTTTTTTCAGAGCCACTTTCAGGTACCGTAAGGCTGCTGTAAGGCCTCCTTGGTTGTCTCCTCCAGCCTCACCAGCCCCAGCTCCCTCAGCCATCCACCCAGGAGAGGCGCTCCAGCCCCTGATCGTCTCCGCGACCCCCCCCCGACATCCCCACAGCCTCCTTGTGCCGGGGTCCCCGCGCCTGCCCGCAGCGCTCCCGCCGGGGCCTCGGGAGGAAGGCAGAGCGGGCTTCCCGCGGCCCAGCCGCGCCACCTTCCCCTCGGCCATGTCGAACCTCGGTCTGTTCCCCGCCCTGCCCGGCTCCCTCTGGATGACATCCCTCCCTCCCGGTGCGCCCGGAGCCCTGATCGAGCCCCCCGGTGCTCGTGGAAGAACCCCACAGACGCCGGGGGCCGCCCCTCACGGGGCGGGAGGCGGGAGGCGGGAAGCGGCGGCCTCGCCGCCGCTTCCCGCCTCCCGCCTCCCGCCCCGTGAGGGGCGGCCCCCGGCTCAGCTCGGCCCAGCCATGGCGCTCTCAGAGCCCGGCTCGGCGGTTCCCGAGGAGCTATCGCCGCTCAGCCAGCAGCGGGAGCAGGTCCGGGGCTGGGGGGTGCCGGGGGGGGGCGGCTCGGGCGCCGTGAGGAGGGCGGCCGGCGGCTGGCGGCGGGGCCCGCTCACCGTTCCCCGTTCGTCCCCTCAGGAGCGCACCCCCACCGGCGGCGCCGAGCCGCGGCGAGGCCCGGAGCAGGGCGAGCGCCGAGCGGGGCCGGGGAGGCAGCTGCGGGTGCTGCTCACGCCGCTCTCCGTGGCGGGCCGGCGGATGCCCCAGAAGCGGCTGCTGGGCGCCTACGGCGGCGGCGGGGAGGAGGCGGCGGGGAAGAGGCTCCGCGCCGAGCCCCCCGGGACGCCCCCCGGCAGCCCGCCCAGCCCGGCCCCCGCCGCCTCCCCCGCCGGCAGCGGCTCGGAGGGCGGCTGGGACGCGGAGAGCGACGGCAGCGACGGCGGAGGAGCGGCGCAGGTGAGCGGCGGGCGCCCCGCGGGGCCCGGGAAGGCGAAGCCGGGGGCGTTTGGCCGCGTTGCGGGATCGTTTTCCCTCTTCGGACCTCGGCAGACCGCGTTTTACCCCTTCGGAACGTCTGAGGGGTGAGAGAGGTCCCGCTGCCGGCCGCAGGCTGTGCAGCCCGGTGCCAAAACCACCAGCGCCTTCCCGCGGGCCATAACCACCGCCCGGGGAGCTCTGTGGCCGGGTAGAGATGAGATACAAAAGTTTTGTCAGCGCTCGTTCGTGTTTAAATCACCGTTTCAATTTGCCCGGGCCGCCTCTTCCTCTAAAAGACAAGGCGGAGCAGAGCTGTGTTCTGTTCAGGCGCCGCATTGGCCATGTTGCTAAGTCGTAAGTTGCGTGTTGTTTCGCTCCGGTTCTGGTTCGGTTGTAGGAAGATTGTGATGAGCGGCCCCTCTTGCAGAATCGATGCTAGCAGTCGGCGTTGTAACACGTGCTAGTACCTCCATAGGCTGGCACTGGTAGGGGATCACCCCAGTTAGTGTGCCTTTTGTTTGTTTAAAAGTACATCAAACCACTTCTGCACAGTCCAGACAACCAACTTAGAGGCTCACGGCCCAGAAGCCTGGGCCGCCTCTGGCGTGCCATGTAACTATGCTGAGGTCTGTCTCGCTTTTCTTTTTGTAGGATGGATACCCGCAGTTATCAGCTTATGAAAGGAAGAGACTAAAGAACATTACAGAAAACGCGAAATTCTTCGCTGCCTTAAAGCTGCACGAGGTTTGTGTAGATCCTGCCTAGTGCCGCTGTGCTCCCTCCCGACCGTAAGGACGCTCGTGCCCCAAGAAGCAGCCTGCCGCCCCTCTCGTTGTGAAACCCTGCCCTGGTAGCACCAGGGGCGTCAGGAGGGGGCATCAGCACTGCCCTGACTGGATTAAACGTTGGCACTTTGTGTTGCTAGTTTGCTCCCTCCAAGGGGGGGAGGCCGTTAGGTGACATTACAGAAAGCTGGGTGAGCAAAATCCCCTTGGTGCCCTGTTCCCAGCAGGGCCAGGTGAGCACCAGCCTGGGGGCAGTCGAGCACACTGCTGCAGCTGGGCCTGTCTGGGAGGCAGTGAGACTCCTTCCTTACCACTAAGACTGCAGCTTGAGTAAAAATAACTCCTTTTCTTCCAGTTACCCTCAGAGAGGTCAGCAAAGGCAGGTCACAGCGCTGCCTGCAGGATGAAGGCCAGAGCCATCAGCTAGGGTGGCCCTGGCCGTGGGTGCCCAGCCCCAGCAGCGCCTGGAACCGCGCGCGCCAGGGGTCGTGCTGCTGGGCTGCAGGAGTGGAGGGGCAGCGGTCCTGCCGGCGGGCTGGACGTGGCTAAGCTTTCCTGCAGTCTGAATGAACTGAATGCACGTCTTCAAAACGTGATGACGAAAACCTTGTGAACCTAGGCCTCTGTGGTTCCGTTTTCTGCTTTAAATGTCTTTCTGTGTCTGGTGCACAACATTTGGAATAATCTCATTGTTTTGGGAGGAAATGGCTACAGAATGTTCAGGCTCTGCTGTGCCCCGTTGCACCGTTCACAGAAATGGGGGAATTCTTGCGGGTACGCGGAAGACCAGTGCAAAGCAGGAAAAACAGTCTGATATTTAACAGTCCCTTTTGTTACTGTTATGAGCAATTACAATATAGTTTACTGCAGCCTTGCAGCCTTTATACAGGTTGACCTTTTATGCTTGTTAGATAAATTTTTAATCTTTTTTTTTTTTCTTTTTAAGTCAGCTGCAAGACTTCACAAAATTGCAACTAAAAGACAATCTAATGTCACTAAAAGGTAAAACAACTGCGTATGAGACTCGTATCATTGTTCCTTCATTGAGTTTTAACTGTTTTAGCGCTACCACCTGCACTTAGCAGATACCAGCAAGAGGGAGAGCTAATGATGAGTCACTCTCCAAAGCTGAATCTGCATAACTGATTATCCTAGGCTGTATGAATTTGTATATGGGTAGCTCCTCTAGCTAGTGGCTTTCCTCTGCCATCCTATGGAAAGAAAATGCTAGTATGAATACCCTTTTCATCAAATTACAGAACTTGCTATTTTTATGATATTTGTATTAAGGTAATTTAAGTGTTGTTTTTTTTTTCCACTTGTGATATTTCTGCATGATGGCTAAAGAAATAAATGTTACATGATGAGAACAAATGATGGGAAACGGCATGGGAAAGAAAGGGTTTGGGGGGAGAAACAGATGCAAGGGATAGCATAAGCAATTGTTGAAGAAAAGACATTTGGCAGTGCCAAAGCAGTGTTAGGCAAAGCCGAAAAATGAGCTGAAATGCAAAATAGAGAGTCAGATAAGCAAGGAAAGGAGTGAAAAAGGTGACTAGATCAAAGAGTGGAAGGATGAATTATAAATGAGGGTGGGGAAGAAAAGCAACAGTGGCAGGATGTATTACAAGGGAAACATAAATGTCATCAGTATGTATGCATTGCTAACTGCTCTTTTTGTTGCTGCATCGCTGAAAGAAAAAGTAATCACAATGCTCCTAAAGTCGATCAGAACACTGAGGTGTCAGAGCTGCAGATAAGAACCTATTCCGTAGCGTTTTACTTAAATGCCGAGGGCTTACGTTATCTAACTGTGTTAATTTTTGAAATGTTTCACTTGTTGTAGACCTAAGTCTAAGAAGGCGGAAGATGAAACAGTACGGCGAAGATCTATGCGCCTGCAAAAAGTAGAGCCGTCAGGAGCCCCAGTGCTGGAGCTGCCTGCCCAGCCAGGAGCAGAGGAGGAATATGTAAGATGGGGACGGGTTAGAGAAGCCTGTGCATATGCACAGAAGCATTACAAAAAAGGTGCTATAGTGAAGTAGATTCATAACACTTGCCATTGCTAAGCTTATTGTAAAAACCTTCAGACGTTCGGGAGGGTGTGTTAGTGTCAATAACGAAGTAAATTCTTGAGGTAAAATCTTTTTTTTTTTTTTGAAATGTTCTTTTTTGAAATGTTTCTTGTATTAGAGTGGATGTGTTCTCAGAATATCTGGTGTGCAGAAAATAACACTTCACCTTATTCATAGTTTTAGTTGATTTGAGTTACGAAAATTGCTAATGTCATTCCACAGCCTCAGGTTCCAGCCGGACCTCTGCCAATGGTTCCAGAAAATCAGGTGGAGAACAGCAAATTGACAGAGGATTTACTGGCTACATGGATGAAAATAAGCGAGGTATTGCTAGCTATAATTAGTGATTTTTAGATTACATAAATTAATTTGACTTTGAAGTAGTCTAATTCTGATATTATAATTTCTTTTCCTTTCAATCTGTAGGCGAAACCCAGTGATACCGAAAAGCACACGTGTGACATGAAGAGGTAATCTGAAGGCAGCAGCTAAAAACTGGATCTCGTCTAGTTCTTTCTTCTCTTTCATAGCTCATATTTTAATGATATTCTCTAGATACCAATACAGCCTGAACAGTATGGTCCTCAGCGAAGATAATGTCAAGAAGGTTGTGAAAAATCGAGTATGTTCCGTGGCCATCCATCCTTCTGAAAGCATCATCTTTGTGGCAGCTGGAGACAAGTACGGGCAGATCGGCCTCTGGAACGTCGTAAGTCCTCTGCGTGCGCCTCGCCTGGCAGAAGTGTCTGTGGCAGGCTGGGCGCGGGTGGGGCACAGGCTGGAGCGTCCTTTTCTTGGCTTGAAAAGGTGTTTTGTACTCGTTATTTTTTGCGGATAACACCAGGGTGTCTGTTAATTTGAGGCTCACTGGAGTTGTTCGAAAAGTCTGGTCCTTCGCAAGCCCTGGTTTTGTGGGAAGAAACTGGTAATTTTAGGGAGGAGAGAGGAAGAAAATGGATCGCTAGCTGAAACCCAGTGAGGGTTAAAATTACAATTCACAGCTGAAAGATTCGGGATCTAGTTACAGTACCCCGTTAGCAATACCATACTTAGGTTTTGGATAGTGAGGGTAGTTGGATGCTCAAGTATTTGGGTTTTTATATAAATTTTGGGTAGATGCAGTGAGTCGCTGTGCTTCCAGATAGCAGAAATAAAACTGGCTGTACTAGTATATGCTGACACACATTTACATACATTGCCTCTGAAAAATAGCTTAGCATTTGGGAATTTGAAAACTGCTGAGGGCTTTGCAGATAGCCTCATTATGGATTTTGAAGTGCCTTAATTACTCCTGCAGCAAGAATCTTTGTTCATGCCCATGACTTACACCTTTCTAGCCTCCCTCCCACCCTCTTCTCTGATCCCACATCACCTAAACCAGCTGCTTGACGTTTGCACACATACAGATTTTCTTTTCGTTGTTTGCAATGCTATTAACCTTTTCTGTGGAGTTTCTCTTGAGTCATTTCAACTTTGACAGATTCGGGAAATTGATTGACTAGCTTCAGCTATGAGACTCGGCTCAATTGTAAAGATTTTTAAAGTGCAGCGTAGAAAGCTGAGACTGCAGAGCTGCTGCAGCTTCCTATTGAGAAGCATGATCTGGTTGAGGTTTCTGAATGCCACAGGCTTTCTTTGTGACCTTGCAAAGACATTTCACGTGGAAGCCTAGAAATGTTAAAATTACTGTCTTCCCGCGTGATTTCCTTTTTTCTTTTTTTTTTTTCCCCCTTCATGAAGGGAGTTGCACTTTACCAAGTTGGGAGTAGTCTTTGTGGAATGACTTGTTCCAAAATGAGCGCTTGGTTTCTTTTAAATTATCGGAGCTGGAAGGATACCAAGGTTTGAAGAGAAGATACAGGAGATGGTGCTTTACGTTCAGTTTGGGTGAATGTAGTTTAGCTTGAGCTGTAAGCAACTTAGCACGTCCATGTTCTGCTGTTAAAAGCATATGCATGTATCAGCATACTCAGCAAGGGGTTCAGTGGTAACTTGGCGCTCTTTTGAGTTAAATTACTTGTATAGTGGTGAAAATGGTACTGGAGGGAGGCCCAAGCCTGTCAGCAGTGTGCTGAACAGTGCACGTGAGGACAGTTCCCTCTTCCTTGCTAAGCTGAAACTCCCTCGGTCCCAGTGAGACGTTAGCCTGGGCAAGCTGTGCCCCAAAGCAGCCTGGCTGCCTTGCTGCCTGCACTGTGCCTCCCCTCACCAAGCACCTGCTGCCTCCTCCGTACAGCTATTCAGGGAAGACAGCGTTTGAAAGAGAGACTTCACTCTGAAAGTCATGGTAATTAATAGGAAGAATGAATTAATGGAAATAATGATCTGTACGTGTCTGTCGACTCGCTTTTGTTTTTCAGGACTGTAAGACTGAAGAAGGAGCACATGTCTTCATTCCACACAACTACTCGGTCAACTGCATGCACTTCTCTCCATCTAACCCTGCTCATTTGCTGTCCCTAAGCCACGATGTTCTGCGATGCGGTGACGTGACTAGGGCGATCTTTGATGAGGTGAGGGCTCCCTCGCTTGTGCTGCAGACTCCGTAGAAATCTTGTAGTGTGTGCTGCCAAGTTTTAGTGTCATTGCACCCGAGTTACTGTTTGATGGTTGCTAGCATGAAATTTTAACTTTCAATTTCCACAAGGGCACGCGAAGGAACCTTTAATTACCATGGAAGTATGGAGATGCTTCCCAGTCAATAAGACTTGGTAACAAGTTGGTCACTCCCAACTTGTGGGTGAGGCAGTTGCAATTTTATATTGAATTTAGTTTCCTACCTCCTTACTTAGGCAGTATGCGCCTCTTTCCAAAACCAGTACTGTTTAGAGGTAGGAAATGGGTGGTTTAAAGAATCTCGTGATACCTCAGGGAGTAGTGCTGCCGTTGGGAATGCAGCTGTCAACGGGGAGAGTGTCTGCACACCCAGCCAGAGCTGGAACGTGGAAAGCTCCTGCAGTGTTACTGTACTTGGGGCTAATCGCTGCTTTGAGGGGAAGCTGCTGTGCAATAGGATGGCTTGGCGTCCCGACTCATCTCCCAGATTACGGGAAGCCTAATTCACATGTCCGCACACGATGAAAAGGTTTCTGCAGCACTGGAGAAGGGAGCGCAATCATTAGTCCTCGCTCACGATAACAGTTGTTGGATTACAGGAACACAGAGGCAATAGGGTCTTGTAAGAGTTTTAACAGAGAATTCACAACATGCTGTTGTCAGGTTGGTCTGGATGGCTAATTATATACGCTGTAATAAGGATACTAGTTTGACAGAAAGGTTACCTAAATGGATAGCTAAGGCTGAAGTCATCAAATTAGGCAGTTGTCTTTAGTATTTTTAGTATATTTAAAAAGCAAAAATGCCCACAGTGTTTTGGGTATTGTGAATGTGTATTTAGTTGAATAATTTCAGTTTCATTTGACCTTTTCTATATGCAGATATGCAGAAGTGAAGGAAGCTTATCCTCCTTTGATTTTTTGGAAGATAACGCCTCCACTGCAATAGTAGGGTACTGGGACGGCAGCGTCGCTGTTGTGGACAGACGGACCCCAGGAACATCTTTAGAGCTTTCTGCTAACATTGGCTTCAAAATAACAAGGACAGTCCATGTTCACCCAGTGAATAAACAGTACTTCGTTGCTGCTGGCTCAGTGTATGTAGCTCAACATGAACTGCAGTTATTGTGTATATGAAATGTTCCCTTTGCATCGGTGTTTGACGTCAGCTATAAGTGGCAGGTTTGGAGAGTGGGACCAGCTGTCGGGGAGGGAGGCAGGTTCTCAGTCTCAGTACATAGTTCGTTTTTTTGTGTGTGTTGTTTTCTTAAAAAAAAAAAAAAAAAGTTTTTAGTTCTTAGCAGAGTTTAAAACTTAATATAATTTGACTTCACCTTTCAAATAGGCTTTGGAGTCGCTGTGTTTTGGTGGTTTGTTGTTTTTTTGTTTGTTTTGTT
The DNA here is from genome assembly GCF_040182565.1 of Anser cygnoides. Lineage (NCBI taxonomy): Eukaryota > Metazoa > Chordata > Aves > Anseriformes > Anatidae > Anser > Anser cygnoides. The sequence continues at coordinate 634,742 of NC_089883.1, forward strand.
TCTGTTTTTTTGAGAGATCCCAGTGGAGAGGTGTTTTACTGTGCCGTTCATTTGGGGTGGTTTTGGTGCTCACAAAATCCTGTAGAGCCACTCGCTGTTGTAGTTGTTGATATGCATTGCTGAAGTAGTTCTAAGCACAGTTCAGGTAAAATGTGTGGCAGTCTTTTGAGGCTTTTTTTGGTAAATGGAAAATAAAACCACTGGTTATTTAACTGCCACCTGGTAAAGTGCTCTGTGTGGTGTGTTACAGGGATGTTCGTATTTATGATGTTCGATACCTGAAGTCTGATGGGAACAAGCCTGTGAGCTCTCTTAATGGACACACAAAAAGCGTTGCTTCTGCATACTTCTCACCTGTAACTGGCAACAGAGTCGTGACAGTGTGTGCTGATGATAAACTGAGGTAAGACTGTGTGGGAAAGAATAAATGTTATGGAGAATACCAGTCGATAGAGTTTGTTGTTTCCTGCCTTCGTTACCTGTCTTTGAGAGTTGATTTGGTTTTCTTGTGTAGGCATTTTTAATGCTGCATGATTTTTAATTTTTTAATTTTTTTTATTTTCCTGAAGAATATTTAACAATGAACCGGAAAACCTACAGGTGCTGCTAGTCTTCACTCAGCAGTTTGCTGAACTTGCCCCAGGCCGCTGGGGATCCTAAAGATTTACGGGGGGTGAAGGAGAGCCCAGGATTGCTGTTGATGGTTTCTCAGTCAATCGAGCTCACACCTGGCTGAGGAAGTCCTGACACTGGAAGCTGTTAACAGTGTCTGTGTTTCCCTTCTCTTGCATTTTTTTCCCTGGGCATCCTTTTTGTGCAGTGACTAAATAGACAAGATCCTGGGCTAGAAAAAGCTTTCATTTGTTGTAGCAAGCCTCTGTTCTACCCTTCTAATGACTTTGAGAAGGGATGACCTTCAATTCTAGCTAAAAGCAAATCCATTTTAGAAGTATTTGAAAATCGCAGTTGGGATGTTAGCGCTCGTACCCCAGCTGGACGGCTGTGTTCTTTGTCGCTGTACTCCAGTCTTGCCTGGTCTGGGCCGAGCTGATCCGTGCAAAGTGCTTTATGGGGAAAGGGCTGCCTTTTTTAACACGTTCCTCTTACTAACACACTAATTCATTTTAAAGGGTCTACGACACCAGCTCTTTGTCGTCTACTGTTGCAGTTCTCAGCACTGTCAGGTAAGCTGAACGCGTGGGGCTGAAGAGTTGGCCCTCAGCAGCAGCTGTGGGAGTGCAGCGGGAGGCTGCAGCGCGGTGCACTTAGCTGCTGCTGCAGGGGCACGGCCGCGGAGCTCTCCTGGCCTGAGAACTTGCCCTGGTCCCCTAGGTCGCCTGCGGTGGCTTTGTTCGTAAGGCAAGGCTGGAACACAGCCTGCCCTTGAGTCCGTGAAGTCTGCAGGAAAGCTTTAATGTCTGCTGTGTACCGGGAGCAGACCTTTTTGTGACTTCTGAAATGTTTTGTTTCAGAATGCTTTTTCTTTATGCGTTTTTTTTTTTTTTGTTTTATTTGTTGTTTTTGGTTTTAATATCAAAGGTTACTTCTTAATGGTGAGGAACATGTTCCTGAGCAGAGTCTCAACACTTGCAGAATAGGTTTGTTCTCCGGAAGGAAGAATTGTCAGGCTTGCCTCACTAGGGCACTGGTCAGCGACTGGCCTGAAAATTCTTAATTTGCAGTTTATCAACAGGCTTGATGCATTGTTAGCCAACTTTCCCTACAATGTGCAGCTGTAAGTCTAACTGCTCGGACAAATAATCATTCGTGTCAAAGTATCGCTTGGTTTCTCTTGCTCCCTTACGTTTCTTTGTCATGTCCCACCTGTCACAGGACAGCGATGCCCTGAATGGATCTGTGCAGTGTTTGAAAGTGGTGCTGGCTGAGGAGGCAGGGGAGATGGGTTTGAGCAAGTATGATGTAAATGATGGTACTGAATTCAGTAAGAATATTTCTCTCTTTCTTCCTATTTGTTTCTCTGAAGGCATAACAATAACACAGGACGCTGGTTAACTAGGTTCAGAGCGATATGGGACCCCAAACAAGAAGACTGCTTTGTGGTGGGCAGTATGGCACGGCCGAGACAGATAGAAGTCTACCAAGATACTGGAAAATTGTTGCACTCTTTTTATAACGTTGATTACTTGGGCTCGGTGTGCTCCATTAATGTTGTCCATCCCAGTAGGAACATCTTAGTGGGCGGCAACTCCAGTGGTCGCCTTCATGTGTTCAAAGAACAATAAATGCTTTTTTTTTTTTGCATGATATGTTTAGTTTTTATTAAGCAATTCTTAAGCTAATTGCATTCTCTCAGGACAAAAGTGTATTTTTAAAAGCTCTAAAATAAATTTTCTAAACTACCTTTGGCATTCTCTTCTTTAATTAAAAACAAAAACTAATCCTACTACTGCAGTCAATTACAGTGGTTTGTACCAAAACGTATTTTTCCTCAATACTTAGGTCATATTTCAAAAACAGAAAAAAACACTTGCTAAGTGTATGAGACACTGCTTAATGATTTTCGTTAAAGAACTTGCAGCGTTCGCTCGTGTGCTGTTCCCACCACAAGGCTGGCACACCTGCAGTGAAACCCATAAGGAAGCTGCCCGGTGCCTCCTGGTGTCCCTCCTGCAGGGGGCAGAGGGAAGGTCCCTCGGCTGCCACCACGGTGACCAGACACAGAAGCCCCTGGGCGATGAGCCCCGAGGTGGGCGCGGAAGCGGAGCTGTGCTCCTGGGCTATGGGGTGCAGGGCGCTGGCCCCGAGCTCCCCTTCCTGCACCGGGAAGGGCTCCACCTTCAACGAGCTGCCCTTTCACGTGCCACGTGTGGCCGACACCCAACGCAAAACACGGGTGAGAGGCTGCTGGGCTCGTACGGCCGTGCTGCGTGCCAGCCCTGCGCTGATGCAGCTCCTGAGGGCGGGAGCCTGCCAGCCCCTCGCTTCGTGGCGCCGGCTTTTGGCTCTCCCTGGGTTGCCCTGAGCCCTGGCGGCCGGCCCGGGCTTCTCGGGGCAGCCAAATTCTGCCCGCACCTTGCGCTCGGGTATGGTTTGTACTCGAGCAACGAACACTGACACCACAAGCACTGAACGACTCTCATACCAACTCCGGGTTTTCATGATATTTAAATATTTATTTAAATTTAAAAATACTTTTCATGGCACCAATGATTTTATGCTAACTAAGATATTGAGTATGTAGAAAAAGGTACATTTTTGAAGGAAAATGTAACTTACAGTATTTGGCACATGAAAGGTTAATTTCTAGATTTTTCTTTTTATGAAAACTAAGAAATTCACATTTTCAGGTATTTTACTGTCTACTGCTTAAAGATGCAGTATGCTATTACGAGATATTTTTTTTTCTGATATAAGAATCTATGGAAACAACATTTTAATATAAAGACAGGTAAAACTAACAGGTAGTGAAACACAAGGCATAATATGGAACATACAGGAAAAACAGACAATGAAAAATTACCAGTTCTCGTGGTTTTTGCAGTAAAATGCTGGGTGAAAACTGCAGAGGTAACCTAGGTCTGGCATTTATAGCTATCCTAAAGTAAGCTGATGGAAAAGGTTTCCAAGGTCAATACTCGGACGCATCGCGTTTCTTTCGAAGGAAGGTGCCTAACGTACAAAGTATTGAGAGCGGGGCGGCCGCTGGGGCAGGCGGCACGCCGAGGTGACACCACGCGGGTACGGCAGCAGCTGAAACAAGGGAATACTGCATCTTTAACCTGGGGTGAGAAATGTCGAGTTTGAGACTATCACGCACTGCATAGAAACACCATTAACTACAGACTGAGGTAGGAACACTACACTAAGAGTTAATTTCGCTATGTTGCATAAAACAGGGTATCATGTAAAAACCCATCCTCCGGCTCCTGGCAGCGCTCGGGACTTCACCTGTCGGCTCAGCGCCACCGCGGGACGCCGGCCCCCTCGGCTCCGGGCCGTGAGCGGGCAGCGTCGGGGTGAGCCGTGACCGCGCTGTGCCGGGCGCCGCTGCCCGGGGCCGCCCCACCGGGGATGGTTGGCGGGCCGCTCGGGCAGGAGCGCGGGAATCGGGCTGCTTAAAACTGCAGTTATGGCCCCAGCTTACGTAAAATCTCTCCCTGAGATGAAATAAAACTCGCTCGTCTGGTCTCCCTGCGTTGAGTACGTCCAACTTCTCGTCCAAAACTTAACAGAACTGGCTTTTATTGCTCCCTGTGTAAGAGACTGTTACGCTTCCCAGGTAACTGAAGGTCCCGGCGGCTATGTCACAAGTACAATGAGCTATTTTTTTTGTTTATTTTTGCTTAAGAATAGATAGGTCTAATGGTTGTCCATTGGCTTTTCCAGTGTTACCTCTGCTCCGGTAGGTCTGTCCTTTTTATCTTCAGAAAAGTCATAAAATTAGAGCTCCTCTCTGTATTCCAAAACTAGTAGCTCGTTAAACTGATGTTAGGCTTCCAGTCTACAAAAACATTTACACCATTCGCTCGGCTCCAGCCCCTTGGTACAGCGCACCGCGTTCACCCAATCCATAAAGTAAAAAAAGACTCGGTTAGGTTCAATAACAAAATAGCTTTTCGTTGTTAAAATATACGTTGAAACAGTCTCTTTGTTTGTACAAAAGGAGTACAGCTTTCCGAGGCTCGCTGGCTTCCTAACCATCCCCGGCCGTGCGCCGGGGGCTGGCCGAGCTCTCGCCCACCGGCGCGGGGCCCGGAGCCGCGGCAGCGAAGCGCGGTGCCGTGGGCACCCGGACAGGGACCGGCCACGGCGCAGAGACAGTCCCAGGAGGCCGCGTGTGGCGCAGGGCGAGGGCCACGGCCGCCTGCGTCAGAAGGAGCCAGCGTGGGGGCGAGGCCGGCCGGGGGGTGCCCCGCGGGAGGCTCCGGCTCGGAAGGAGCACTCTCTGCAAAGCGGTGCTTGGCGGGCGGCGGCGTGGCGCACAGTGGCGGATTCGACAACGTAACGATACACGAGTGTTTAAATTAAAACTCAGTAGCACCATTGCTAAAGCTCCTGCGTAATACAGCATCTCTGGCCTCTCAGCCGCTGGCTGATGCTCGTACAATGATCAGTGGTAATAGTAAAATAAATTCCTCTCTTTATTCGGTACTTCCAAAAGTAACACACGCGGCTGTGAAAAAATCAAAACTGAAACCTTAACTTATTCTGCGGGCTCCAGGGGTGGAAGCAGCGGCCGAGCAGGCTAGGGAAGGGCAAGTGTCTGGTCTGCGTCTACCCCTCTCGTCCTCCTGGAAAGAAACGTCCTAGGCAGCACTGTACTCGGGGTCATGGGAGAAGGAGTTATTGCAAGAGCCGAAGGTGCCACAAAGGTCCCGCTCGCTGGGGACAGCAGCAGGTCTCTCCCGAGTCCGCCTGGCTAGTTTTGTGGCAGCTCCTGCCTTCAGGTGTCAATGAGCAGGCTTACCACGGCGCGGACTTTGCAGGCAAACCATCGCCTGAGGGGACAAAAGTATTGGTAATGGAACTGCTCGAACTCGGGGGTCTGGCGGATATCGCGGAAAAAGGCAGTGTCAAGGTCGGACTCGGTAAGGACGATCAGGAGAAGGAGCAAAACAAAGAGGAGTCCAACTGTCACAAGGAGCAAACGGAGGACACTTAAAACAAACTTATTCACCTGTTCCGCCCGTGTCCCGCCGCGGCCGCCGGCGCCCAGGCACAGGGCGCGGAGCTCGCCCGGCTCCTCGGCCTCGGCCGCGCTGGGGGTGCCGGCCTCCGACTCCTTCTCCTCCTCGATGCTGCACGGGGCCCCGTTCAGCTGCCGCGACAGCAGCATCAGCTCCAGGCTGTGCTCGGCCACCGGCGTGGGCAGCACGCTGTCGGCCGGGCTGTAGCTCTCGTCGGCGATGACGGCCACCCGCTCGCTGCTCTCGGCGCGGCCGCCACGGCCGGGGGGCACGAAGGTGTCGCCGTGGGAGGCTGAGCGCACCGGGGTGGAGTGGGCGCTGTCACGCAGCGACTCCAGGCCTGGGCGGGGAGAGAGGTGCTCAGTGGTGCTGGGGGGCCGGGAGAGCCCCCCCCCCACCCCCCCAACGCCGCCCGCTTGCCATGCGCTGCCCCCAGCCCTACCCGGTGTCCCCAGCGCAGGGTGGGCGCAAAGCACTGGGTGACGTCTGGGAGAGCAGCCCATGGCACCCTGTTCGGCTTTTGTGTGTTTTTTACTTATTTTTTTTTTTGGGTGGTGGTTTTTTTTTTTTTTTTTTATTGTTTGGTTGGCGGTGGGTGTTTTTTTTTGACACCTGCAGAGCAGTCCGGGTCCTGCGCAGCAGCCCTGGGCAGCGCTCAGCCCCTTTTTTGTGCCGCTTGTGACTGCAGAGGCGGCTCCCCGGCGGGCGCGTGACTTGTCACCGCCGCGAGCAGCCGCGAGCTTTTCGCCTGGACCGCGGCCAGGCTGCTGGCAGGGGCCCGGGTTTGTCATCAATCACCACCGCTTCGCAGTGCTGCAGCCGCCTGGAGGGCGACAGCTTCCCCTTGCTCACGGCTCGCTTAAAGGCACCCCTGCCAGCCGCTCTCAGCGCAGATAACCTTCAGCTGGGAGTGAAGCACGGCACTGGAGAAGGACAAACGCCTGCTGCCTCCAGCCCCACGTGCCCGTCCCTAGACACCTCCACCTGACAGCACAGGGCGTCCTGTGCGCCCGTCCTACTGCAAGTGCCTCACGGAGAAGCCTCTGGCTCACGTGGAGCCTTCCCGCAGGGAGGAACCGGTGGCGAGCAGCAGCTCAGGGCCGCGGCGAGGCCTCCTTAATGCCAAGGTGGCTCCGGGCTGAGCCCAGCCCCGAGCCCAGCCCTGGGAGCAGCCGCACGTAGGACGGGGGCTGCAGCAGCACCAGGTCCTATTGATGCACTACAAAAAATCTCTTACACACACAGAGCAGCAGAAATAGCCACACGGCAGCGTGCCCCGCCACATGCTTGGCAGAGCTAGAGTTACAGCCCAGCCAGGGCTGCCCTTTACAAGGCTGAACCCTGCGTGCAGGGCAAGGGGGAGCTCTTTCTCCTGAGTAACAGAAAAAAACAGAAATACCAAAAGGACCTGCAAAAGTGCCGCTTGTTTCTTGCAGTTTTCACAGCAAGAGAGGCAGAGGTCCCCAGGGACCGCGGTGGGGGGAGGTGCTGCCACCGCAGCGTCCCCTGCACGAAGGAGGGAGCTTGGCGCGGTGCTGGCCAGGCTCAGCGCAGCCCCATCGCCGCCCCGCAGCCGCTGAGGGTGACCGGGCTGTGCCGGCCCCGCTTCGAGCCTCAGGGGACGCGTCCCCAGGTGGGGAGGACACCGTGCACCGACGCTCTGTGGGACAGGGCGTCCCTGGCTGCCCCGGCCATGCCCCCTGCCAAAACGTGAAGGAAAGGAGCCCAGCGGCCGTCCTGCCCGCATTCCCCTGGGCTTTGCCACCTCCCACGTGTAAATCCTCCCCGGATGCCTCCGGATCCTGCCGGGCTTAAGGCGGGTGCCAGCGGAGGCACCGAGCGTGGGGGCAGCTGGGGCGCTAAGCGCAGCGCAGGAACCGGCGCCTTCTCACCCTGACAGCTGCTCTCTGTGTCTCATAAAGCACGCACAAACATCCCCTCGCTGCTCCCGCTGCACCCCCGGTGGGATCACCACTCAGCGAGAGGTGCTGCCCCCAGCCCAACCCCGCTCCTGCCACCTCCTTGCTCCGTGGGACCGGCACCAACAGCTGGGAAACCTGGGGAAAGCCGGGACCAGCCCCAAAACTGGGGCTGCTGAGGGTGCGTGGTAATAACGTCCCATCGGAGGAGACACCAGGCGCTCCCCACATCCTGGCCCGCATCCCGCGCCCCCCTGGGGCTGTGGCTGTGGGACCCCCCCCGGACACCCAGACCCGCCGCCTCACCTGGTGCGTGCCGAACATCGGGGGCAGGGAGAGCGGGCAGGAGAGGCAAAGCCCCCAGAGCCCGGGCCAGCAGCCGCGGCCCCAGGGCCAGCACCCGGACCCGCACCTCCCGGCAGCAGTGGTTGATGAGCCGCAGGTGGACGCTGACTTTGGTTTTGATTTTGACCAGGCACTTCACCATGGTGGCACGGGGCGCCCGCGGGGGCCGAGGAGGCGCGGGGCCGGCCGCCCGGCCGCGGCTCGGCTGAGGCAGGCAGTGCTGGTGCCGCGGGCTGCGTGTCAGGGCTATTCTGGGCTCCGCGCTCTCACGGTACCCCGCTGAAGTGAGAGCGACAAAACGCAGCTGCCAGGGCAGGGTGCGAGCTGCCAGGCGCCGGGTGATTTATCGTGTGGGGCTATTTAATGCCCTCTCCATTTTGTAACGGCACCCGTGGGAGGTGAGGAGAGGGCGCTCACTGTTAATAGGGCAGCAGAGGTGCCCCAAAAATCAGCACGGAAACCAGCCCCGAACTCCCCCGATGGGCACAAACCCTGCTTCTGCTGTGGGGGTCCTGTGGGCAGGGGGTCCCCCAGGCTCCGGGCCGTCCCCTCCTCTCCCTCACCACCCTCCCTGTTCCCCAGGCGGGTGCCAGTGGTTTGGCAGCAGGGCTGCAGGGCAGCAGGGCAGACCCTGCGGCGGCTGGGGTGGCAGGAGCTGGGTCTCGGTCGCCTTTGCATTAAATATTTCTGAGCACAACCTTACTGGCCAGACTTCAGAGACTCTAAATGCCGAGAAACAGAAGGCGACAGCTAACACAAGCACACCTGCAGCCGTGCAGAGCACCCTGGGCTGCTCTCCGCGCCCACCGGCAGCTAGCTGTGCTCTCCAGCCCCCTTTGGGGCCGCGTGCAGGCACGGTGCTGTTGGCACGGCCCCAGCCGGGGCGGCGGTGACAGGCTGCATTTTGTCAGTGCTTTGCTCGCCCTGGGGACACTGGATGTGATGAGCACACACAGGCTTCTTAGCTGGACATGCATTTGGGTGTGCATCTGCTTTTTTGTGTGCACGTGCCTGTGTATGTGTGCGCCTGTGTGTGCCCGTGTGCGTGTGCATGTGTGCAGGGCCGCGCTGGCTGCAGCACCCAGGAGGTCGCCCCGTGTCCTACCTTCCATGATGGAGATGTGAACGGCTCTCCTGCGGGTGCGGGGCACGCTGCTCAGGCGGGGGCCGTGGGTGATGGAGGGGCAGCTCCGGCTCGGCACCAGCCCTGCCCTGGGGACAGAACAGGGACAGTGAGAGCCCGCGGGCTGGACCCGGCATGGCCCAGACGGGGACATCTCCTCCTGCCTTCGGACAGGTCCCTCCAAAACGCCCAGTGACGCACAGATCTCCCTCTGCTCTGCTCCTGCCCCAAGCAGCGGCGGGGCCATGCCTGCCCTGGGCTCAGGGATGCCCGCGGAGCTACGGCACCGAGGGACAGGGCTGCTGCGGGAGGCGGCTGCAGACGCTGCCTGCATCCTTCCCAGCGAACACAGCCCGCACCACGAGCTCTTGCAGCTTGGAGAATGCAAATAGGAGCGAGCTTCTGAAAACCTTTCATAAGCGTTCCCTCCCAGGGCTTGGTCTGACGGAACAGGGCTGAGCAGAACCCAGCAGGGCCCAAAGGACCCCTCTGCACCCCGAGCAGCGCGGTACCCGAGCCCCGTGGGCTGCAGCCTGCCGGTGCTGCTGCCGGGCTCTTACCGATGTATCTCCGGCGGCTCCCGCTTGATCTTGGCGCTGGACTCCATCACTTCTTTTGCAACGCGGCCACTGCAGGTAGGTGAAGAACAGCAGCCGTGACCAGGTGGGCAGGACCCCGCTGACCTGGGGGCTCTGCCTGCCATGCGGGCACAGTGCTCCCCCCCCCCCCACAGGCCCCTCACATCCCCACACACATGGGCTGCTCCCCACAGGTCTGGGGGAAAGCAGAAATATTTGCTGGTATCAAGTGGGTTATCGGAAGAGCAGGGACAAGCCAGGCTGATGCCTCCCTTGGCTGCTTCTCCTGGCGTGGAGTGCTGGACACTGTGGGGCCCCCTCCCCTCTAGGGGGTCCTGCCCCAGGCATCCAGACCCTCCCGTGCCAGCCAGGAGGGAGCTGGCACTGCAAAACCCCCAGAGCTTTCCCTTCCTCTTCAGCCCTGTTCCTACAAAAAATAGCTGGAGAGATGAATGTCAGCAGTGAAATAGGGAGAACGTGGTGATGGCCTCGCCGCGGCAGCAATGGGTGGGTGTCCTGCTGCTGGAGGACCCGGGGCTGGCACCACAGCACCCGAAGCACAGCCAAGGGAGCATCCGAAAGCACGCCCAGCAGGGACTCGCAGTCGTTATTCACCTGTATCGGAACCGGCTTCCTTTGAAGAACAAGTTGCTGCTGGACACCGTCCGGACCTGGCTCGACTTCTCCAGCCTGCAAGGCACCGAGAGCCGCGTGAGTGCCCCGCACTGCCGCCCCGCTGCTGGGCACACGGGCACGGTCCGTGCACAAGGGCAGAGCCCTGGCTGGCTTTGCTTTTACACCTGCACCCAGAGCTGGGGAGTGATGGCTCTGCGGGGCTGGGGTGTGCAGAGGGACACCCATCGGTGCCTTCGGACAGGAGCCCCCAGCCCCATCCCAGATGGGACGCACGGATCGGCCCCGCACGGGCAGGCTGGCGGCTCTGGGGCCGCTCAGAGCAAGGAGCCCCTGGGAGCAGCCCCCCCTCTGCTCCTGCTCAGTGTCAGGAGCCCCAGGATGCTGATCCCCCCCCTCTGCTCCCACCCCAGGGCAGCCGCTCCCTCGCCCCCAGGCCGGGGCCGTTCGGCACCGCCACAAGCCCGCAGTCCACTCTGCTGGGCGCGTAATGCCGCCGTAGTGTGCTGACAGCATTAATCATAAAAAGATTTGTAAAGCAATATTGCAATTTCATTCCATGTTAATATAATGAGAAATGAAACCTGCTGATTGCAGCTGCTGATTGCAGTATTCCCAAAGAGAACACATTAGACACTTTATCTCACATCTCACTGATTAGAATAAAACTCATTATAAAGCACAAAGACAGCTATTTTTAAGTAAACCACCGTACAGTAAAACCAAGGCGTTCTGCCCTGATTTCTCAGCAGACAGCCCAGCCCACAGCCTGCCCTGCAGCCCCTTGTGCTCGACAACCCGACCCTTTCTGGGCAGCCCAAACCAGAGTGGGGACCCAGCGCTCTCCAGCCCTGGGGAAGAGCAGTGACCTCGCTCCAAACCCTCCCCAGACCTATTTTGAAAATCCAGCCCTGAATCTTAGGTCAGACAACATTCCCTGAGTCCTACCACCACCTCCTCTGCTGCCTTTGCACCCCCAGCAGCCCAGCTGGCCACAGGACAGCAGCGCAGGTAGCTGCCATGCGCCGGCACACCCTGACTGGCACCGAACGAGCCGTGATTGACGGGAAAAATGCTAAAACACATCTGGTGCTGTGGACAGGATCGGTCGCTTCGTGTTAGAGGCTTAACCTCCAAACAACTAATTTTAATCTCCTGATTGAGGGTTTGCTGCGGTGGGATCAGCCCCATCGCCCAGCAAATGGGACAGAGCCTCCGGGGGGCACGGGCACTGTGGAGGCCGGGGGGGCTGCCAGGGCCACCCGGAGGGGGCTGCCCGAGCCCCCCACACCTCGCCTTGCCCCGGGACTGACTCACGGGAAACACAGAACAAAGCGCACGGACGGATGGCCGTCCTTGCACTCACTTGTAGAAGGCTTGGTTTTCGATCCCGCACTTCCAGAGGTGCTTGCAGGCTTCTGGCGTTGGGGCAAAGTAGGTGAGGACAATTTTCTTTTCCTAAAGGAGAAAGAAGTCCATGGGGAAAGGAGTGAGTGGTGACCAGCAGGGAATGTGGTGGGGCCTGGAGCAGCGGGAGCCGAAAACCTGCATGGACAGGGTGCGAACCCCCTGCAGGGACACTGCTGGGACACGGAGACGTCCCCTCACACAGGTAGTGGGCAGGCCTGCACTCCGGTCACCTGCCAGCCCCCCACGCACTGACACCCTGACTATTTGAATTCTGAATGTCCACAGGCGCATTTTTAACACCCGTGTGGCTGGCGTGCACGTTGGAGGCTCTCGGCAGTGCTCTTAGGGTGCCTCGGTCAGCCAGGGGTGTCGGCGGGACAGCTGGGCTATGGCACGGCTCAGCCCCATGCTGCTGCTGAGCTCCCCCCGTACCCCTCTCACCACGGCCCCGCCGCCTCCAGTGCCCCCAGCAAGGGGCAGGGGTAGCACGGGGCTGACCCCAGCACCCGCACCGCGTCCGAGGCACTGCAGCCATGGGGAGGGCCAAAATGGGCTCAGGGAGGGCCAAAATGGGCTCAGCGCGGGCCGTGGGCGCATCCACAGCGACAGCAGAGCTGCAGCCCGTGCCACCCACCCTGCAGGGCCCCTCCGAGGGGACGGCCGGAGGCTGCAGCCCCCCGGTGCATTAGGAGCTTGCTGCATGCCTGGGAAACGAAGGAGGCCGTGCTCAGTAAGACCCAAGATAAGGGAATGCACTCACCTCCTTCTGACTTACGTACAAATAGAAAGTCTTTCCCTCAAATTTCATTTTGGTCACCTCATTCCTGCAAGGAATGACAAGGACAAGGACACGCACATGAGAGGCTGCCTGGCCCCACTGAGCACGCGGCCACGCAGCCCCCCCGCAGCCCGGCCGTGACGGGGATGGCCTGGAGATGGCTGGTGGCACCGGCCAGGCCAGCAAGCAGGGCGGGCGGCTGGGAGACCGACACTGCCGTGGGCAGAAACCCAAGGGCCTGGGGGGCAGCGGAGGCGAGGAGCCGTCCCCACCCTGTGCGCCGGGGCAGTCCCCAGCTGAGGCATCGCCTCCACGAGGCTCGCTGCGGGGCCGTGCGGTGGTGCTGGGTGGTGGTGGCAGGATGGTGCAGAGCAGCACAGGCTGGGCGTTCCCACACCCAGCACCAGAGCTTTTGGGCAGCAGGAGCTCACAGGTACACTGGTGTGTGCAGGGCACAGGACGGGGCTTCCAGCTGCCCACATCGCCCCCTTCCCATCCCCTCCTCGGGCCTCGTCCCCGCTCAGATGTGCCCATGTGGCCCCCTCACCGCCATCCCTGGGGGCTCCACTGCCTCCACCCAGCACCCAGCAAGTGCCCGGGGAAGGCTGGGAGCACCTGAGCACCCCTGCCAGTGGGATTCCAGCCCCGGCGTCCCTCCAGCACCCTGGGGTGACACGGGCACCGTGACGGTGCAGGGGGAGCAGGGCGGAGCGGGGCCCGCTCACCATTTGATGAAGTGCACTCGCTTGTTTCCCTGCAGCACCACGAACCCGAAGGGCGTGAAGGCCAAAAACGCCGCGTTTCCCGACACGTCCTGGAAGGCAACAGCGGCTCCTCAGCAAAGCGCTGCCAAGCCAGCGACGTTCACAAGCCACCGTCCACCCCCAGCCCGTATCGGGGCCCCACAGACCCCCCAGCCCCAGCCCTGCACGGAGCATCCCCCGGTGATGCTGTTCGGAGCGGGGCACCGCAGCGGCGCACCGGAGCCGGCTGCTCCAGCAGCACTGAGAAAAGGCAGGGCAGCTCCCAGCCCTCGTGGCCCCACCAATTCACGAGTAAGCAATAAGCAGGGAAGATGACAGTGCTCAACCAATCCTTCTGCTAATAATTAAACAGGAAAACGGTAAAAACCTGTTAAACTTTTGACACCCTCAGAGCCCTGCGCAGCCAGTACAGCTGGGCAGCACCGAGGCAGTTTAGAACCAGTAATTAGTGTCGTGTGCGGAGCCAGGCGGCGCGGTAACTTAATCATAACAACCAGACTCCAGGGAAGCGATCATTAACTGCACTGATGCTCATGAAGAAAAGCAGATATATGCTGAATTTTAAAAATATTATAAAATGGTTGTGGCTGCTCTTTAATTGTGAGGCTTTTCCTCAGCCCGCAGACGCTTGCCCTGCGCTCAGGCTGCTTTAGCAGGATGCTGAGTGAGGGGAGCAGGCACGACAGGGGCTGGCAGGAGACACGGGATGTCCAGAGCACTGGAAGGAGAAGCAGACGCAGGACTTCAGAGGGGAGGATGCCCGCCTGGTGCCTGCCCTCCTCCTGCAGTGTGCTGCCCAGGCCCCACCGTGTGGCCGCAGGCATTTTCTCTGAAGGGTCACTTCCACCCTTGTGGCCCAGCTGCCAGTCCTTGGTTCCCGGCCCGGCACAGAGATGCCACCTGAATGCACATCAGAGGGGTGCAGGAGACAGTTTTCCTGATATCTTCAGAATTTGCACAGAGAACGAATCGGTTTTAAATCCAGAGTAGATCAAAATCCATTTTAATCTGCCAAGGGTGAATGGCCAAAAGCAAGGAGCCCTGAGCCTCCAGCCTCCTGCACAAAGCAAGGCGCAAAGGCCCCAGCCGATCGTGCCCAGGCAGGGGTGAGGGGGACAAGATCCCCGTGCGGCTCCGTGGGACCGGCAGCGCCCGCAGCCCGGGGCTGTGGCTCCTCGACGGAGGTGGGAGGTGGAGACCCCCACCCCCTCCCCACCGCTGCCCCACACCGTCCGGGGGGCACGGCGGTGCCGGGCACAGCACCCCGCTGGTAACGGGGTGCCAGAACGAACGTTATCAGCAGGGAGCCAAGTGTGGGCGCAGCTCTCCCAGTGCCAGCCCCTCGGGCTATCGGCACAGCTCCGACGCGCTGTGCTCTCCGTGCTGCGCTCTCCGTGCTGCGCTCTCCGTGCTGCGCTCTCCGTGCTGTGCTCTCCGTGCTGCGCTCTCCCACTGTTTGCAGCCCCAGCCCCAGCCCTGCCAGAGTGCAGGATTTTGCTGTCTTTTGGGCATTTGTGAGCCTGGCCCCTCCAGCACCCCGTGCTGCAAAGCCGCATGGCACCCAGCCACAGGGGCTGCAGTAGGACCGCAGGGTGCTGCCCGCGTCCTCTGCCCTGGTGATTTTTATTTAGGCTCAGCCCAGCTCCCGTGCCAGTAAATGGCCGGGCTCCCCCCGCAGGCCAGGTGTACTTGCTGTCACCGGGAATTTACACGGTGTAACCCCGTTAAAGGCCTGGAGGAGCTCAGAGCAGGCGCTTCCCTTATGGTAAAACTCCCCGCCTGCTTTGCATCCCATGGCCATCTGCATGTGATGGGATTATAAGGGACCACGGAGAGCCAAATGCAATGACATCTAGAGTCAATAGAAAGCATTTCAAACAGAAAATTCGATTAGTGGCCAGGGAAGAGCAGAGAGTTAGCCTGTCTCTGGCAGATTAGTGGTTGTTGGTTTCTCAGACACATTACTGACCTTGCTGCTGCCTCCAAATTACACGCTTTTGCAGATGATCGGCCATTGTTTTTGCAGTTGTCTGCATGTACAAACGCCTTCTTAGGACTTCCCTAAATACTCCTCAGGAAGGCCCTCGGGGCAGTTTTCCTCCCTGCTGCCCCCTGTGCACATATTCCCCTTCGGGGCTGTTTTTTACGGCAGGGCAAGGGCTGCACCCAGCGCCTGCCACACTCCGCAGTGCTCCCAGTGCCAGAGCCCCCCAGCAGGTGACACATGGCTGTGCCTGGGAGCACCAGTGGCACCTCTGCAGCGTGGCACCTGCCAGCGTGAGAACACAGCGCCGGAACAGCTCTCAGGAAGCCGTTTTACCTTGCAGGGGTGTGGGTCAACTCCGTAGGTCTCCAGAGTCTGGGCTTTCCTTAGGAAATTCAGCTCTGAAGTAGCTGGTGTCTGCCCGCTGCAGGAGGGGAAAAAGGGGGGGAAAAAATGAATATTTCATGGGAGGTACGCATGTGAAAAACAGTCCTCAGCTTCGTGGTTTCTGTGAACAAGGGGCATCGGTCCCGGCCTGTGTCGGTTACACCAGCGAGCACAACCTGCGGCAGGAACCAGCGCTGAGAGCCCGGCGCTCCTCCTGCCAGCTCGCTTGGTGCACGACAGCGAGCGAGCAGCTCGGGAAAGGGCCAAGGGTAAGGAGCCCCTGCAAGGCCCAGCGCTGCGTTACGGGCACTGCCCGGCTTCAATCCAGGCGGGAGGGGAGGGCGCTGGGGAGGGAGGCAGCTGCTGCTCGCGGGGAGCTTTCCTGTAAGGCCTGACCGAGCACCTTTCCGAACCCCCTCTGCTCTATTTCTGCTGCTACCAGTGCTGCCAAGAGCACCGCTGGCTTTCAGCTGCACACGATGCACAAAGCTCTAAGTGCCCATCCCACGGCGTGCCCCAGTGTCCTGAACGGGAATAAAAATCAGCGGAGCCTCAACAGCATCCCCGTCCCCGCGCCACGGCGCCGGCCCTACCTCAGCTCCGACTTGTGGATCTCTGCGATTTTCCTCTCCAGCTTTTCCGAGTGCTTGGGGAAGAACTGGAACTTGGAGCTGTAGCCCTCTGGGTGCTTCCCCGGGTCGTAGTCCCCGATCTCGGCTGGGGGGGGACAGAAGCGATGAGTGGCCGTGCACGTCCCCAGGCCCTGCGGTGCTGGGTGCCAGGCGTGGGGCCGGGGCTCGAAGCACCCAGTGCCAGGGCAGCAGGGGCACGCTGCACCACCACGGCCGTGCGTCCCACCGGGAGGGCTCATTTGTCAGGCATTAACTGCATCCAATTCATTTCACCGTTTGCTTGGGAATCGCCCGCAAGCAGATGGTCACTGTCCCACCTTTATTAATTCCTCAAAGTCTTTGCCAAATACCCCAGAGCTGCACTAGGCCCATGTTTCAGCACGAGCCCCCTGGGGCTGTTGGCTCCAAGTGCCACAGGGGCACCCCCGTGGCCCCCCAACCTGCACCAACGCTGCCGCTGTCCCCTGGGAGCCGGCAGCGGTGGCAGCTGCGCTCCAGCCCTGGTGCTGGGCAGACCACCCCAGCCCCTCGCAGCGGCACTGCGTGCTGCATGGCACGTCCCACGGCTGCACGCCTCCTGCCATCACCTGCGGCACCTCTGCAGCCCCTCGCCACCCTGATCTCATTTAATTCCCTCCAGCCTCAGGTCCCAAGGGAAATATTACATAATTTTTTTATGCTCCCTGCTTAAGACACTAAAGGTTTACGAAATAGACTGGCTGCTTTGGAACTGAAGTGTGTCTTTTTTGCTTGCAGAGGCGCACGTACCCAGCTTCCCAGGGACCCACCTGCCTGCCCAGGGGCTTCAGCAGTGGCCCTGGCAGGGCGCCAGGGTGAGCGCTCCCAGGTCGGGACGTCTGCACCTGCAGCCCCCCAGGTGCTTGCCCTTTGGACGGGGTCCACCAGCTGCATCTCTGCAGCAAGGTCGTGCACGCCACACACTTGGCATGGCGATGCTAACGGCCCTTCAATGTGCTTGTGTCCCTCTAATGCCACCCAGCTCTCCCAAGGAGCCTGGAAAGCCCACGCCGAGTGCTTTGGGTGCTGCACCGTGCCAGCACCTCGGTGCTGTCAGCGCCATGGGGTGGGCAGGAGCAGGCAAAGCAGCGCGGCAGGAGCACGGATGGGAGAGCAGGTCAGCAGGAGATGGCTTTCGGAGCTTTTCCCACCTCCTGCTCTGAACTCCACCAGCGCCTCTGCAACTCGCTGACAAAAGCACTTTCCCTGCTCAGGCACCCAGCGGCCAGCAACGAGCTTACACAAGGACATCTTCATCCGTTCCAGGAATCAGCAGAACTGCATTTACCTCTGATCTGCAGCTGCAAACCCCTGGGGCTGCCAGAACCACCGCAGGCTGTGCACGGCCCCGGGAGAGGAGCAGTGCTGCCACGGGGCCGCTCCTGCAGAGGGGCAGAGCAGGCATGGGGGGTGCAGCTTGGAGCAGCCCACGGCGGTTTTGCTGACCACTTTGTGACCCCTGCATAAAAGCCACTGCACAATCACAAGAAGGAGACGTGGACTAGGTGAGCCATGGGCCCTTTGCGGCGATGGGGCAGCTCAGAGAGCAGATGGCCGCGTGTGCTTCTGCTGCGGGTGAGACCACGGCATCAGTTCCAATCCTCCCCCAGCCCAGCACAGCACGACACGAGCAAGTCTTGAAGTATGAGCCCTGCACTGGCTAGGTGACATTTGTATGCTAGGTGCAGTGATCTGTTGTAAGTGAAATAATGTAATCAGTACTTAGCATGAAAAGCAAATTTATCTTGTCAAAAAGCATTACCTTGAAGGATATAGGCGGCCAGCAAAGCAGCATCTGAAGTCTTGCAGAGGAGGCGGCCGTGGTAGAGATCTCGTTTGATCTGCAGGAAGACTAAATACCTGAGGACAGCAGAGAGAGTCCAGTCATTAAGCAAAGTTTAAATTACCTAAACAGGCAATTTAGGTGGGGAACATCTGCCACAAGACGCTGGCAGTAGCATTTCTCTCCGAGCAGCCCATTTACAAGACACTCCTCCTGCTTGGGAACGGCCGGTGGCACAGCGCAGCAAACGTTCCTGCCGCACCCGGTGCGCGCCCGGGTGGCTTTGTGCCCTGGCAAACCGCAGCTTGCATGAGTCCCCTAAATAAAAGCTTTTTAAGAAAAACAATAAGTATCATGTGAGATCTACTCCTAGTACTTCTGTGCATGCCTGTACAAAAAAGACAGATCGATCCTATCCAAGAAAGCTGGTTACAGCACATATCCTGCTGGCAGCAGGAACACTTGCATTCTGGACACAGAGACCCTTCCAAACAGGCTCCGCAGATAAGCACGGTGCTCCTTACAATGCATCTCATCCCAGCTACAGTCAGACCCCGGAAGGACCACAACTTTCTCACTCTCCCCAAAAAATCTTACGTTTTGTTTTTTGTTATTTTTTGGGGGGTACCTTCTGTGGAGCGCAAGCAAAGCTCTCATTCGTTTTGTACATCATCAAGAGGAAAGTAAACTTCAGAAGACTTTTCTGAGCACCTCAGCATCTTCTATGTTGTTTCCTACTCGATCTGCCCACTAAAAATATGAAGATTTTATAAATGCAAAACTAAAGTAAAAAGCTGAGCAGACTGCAAAATCCCAGAGATCCTCTGTCATTGGCTGCCTGCAAAAATAGACTGAAAATCCAAAAAGTGAAACCCTGGAATATATTTAGCTATATCAGTAAGCCGACTTAAACCTCCATGTGCTTAGCACGGACCGTATTCTTCCGGAATATTTAATGTCACACAGAGCTTGCGATCCCCCAGCCTCCAGAAGCTGATGGAGAGCTCCCAGCCCGGCTTGGGGCTGGCCGTGTGGGGCTGGCTGTGTGGGGCTGGATACGTGCGGAGATTTGGTGCTGCCCATCCTCGGGCTGCTGAGGCCAAGCAGGGCTGAGCAGGTGTCACGGGCCGTTTGTCACCATTTGGTGCGTATTTGGTGCAAGAGCAGCTGATGCTGGCAGTCCTCTAATTTGCGGTAGCTGCCTGTCTGCAGTGTAAGACGGCTTTTCTGGCCTGCTTTGAAAACAGAAGGAGAAGCTCGTGCTATTTGTCCCTGTTTTTAACAGGTAAGATGAAGGGGCTTCCTTTGCAAGGCAAACCCCAGAGCTCTCCAGCTGCGGGACGTGGGGGGCGCCTGCTGGGACCAGGGCAGCCCAGCACCTTCGTTGGCTTCTCCCTTGGAGCACCAAAGACAACTGAGCAATTTGCAGCAGTAACGGCAAAAGGCACCAGGGGAGGAATTTGGAAACTTGCAGCAAAGGACGGCCCGAGCCTCCAGGCCGGGGGAAGTTTTGCCACGGACCCACAGCCGCGCTTTGTTTTGTGCTGTGACCTCTCGGCGAGGGCTCTGCACATCCCGCACACCCGCCCTTCCTTCTGGCAGGAAAGGCAGCACAAAGAGCCCCTAAAGATAGAAACTTGATAGAAGCTCTGTCAAGTTTGTGAATTGCCGTTCATCCTCCCTTTCTTCCACAGCATTCATGCCCCTTACATAAAGGGGATGTAGGTAATTGCTTCCAGGGGACTGCAAGGGAACTGGTAATGCTCAAACCCTCCAGACAGCCCCAGCACGTGCAACAACCGTCTGAGCAAAGGATGCGCTCAGGCAGCTGCACAGAGAGCTCGTTTAGAAGTGGCAGGAGTGTCGGGAGAAGCAGAAAATGGATGTGAAGGGCGCCCTGCTGCTCCAGCCGGAGCCCTCCACGCAGGACCAAGGACTTCCAGCTGTAAGGAGAGGTTTCGGGGAGCCGCAGGGAAAGGCAGGCACGTGGCGCAGAGCGGGATCCGTTCTGCAGAAGCTGCAGTGGCCCTGGACATTACGATGGGGAGTGTGGCACCCTGAGCACTTGGGGAATGGGTTTGTGCAACCACCTGCAGACATCCAAGCCGTGGGCTTCAAGCAGCACCTAACGCCCCCTGCCAGGCACGACGGCACTAAATGCCAACACAACACACACGGAGGGGTCCCACACTCTTCCCCCAGTTGTGACAGTGCAGTTTGGAAATCCTTGGCGCTCAATGTCTGTCGCTGTAACTCAAACACGAAACCAACACCCGCAGGCCCCTGGCCATCCCCTCCCCATGCCCGCCGAGCCCTCGCGGTGCCCGCCTCACCTGGTGATCTCCTCCTTCAGAGCCGCGGGGTCCGTGGGGTAGAACTTGACGCGGAAACACATGGTGAAGGGCGGCTGGGCTGCAGCGAGAACAGCGACACCGCCGTCACCAGCCCGCCGGCCCTGCCGGCCTCGTCCCCCCAGCACCCGGCCGAGGAGGCGGCCAGACGCCACGCGGGGCATCCGCACGCCCGGAGCGCTGCTTACCCCTCATCTGCTTCACAACCGACTTTGTGAACTCCAGCCAATGCTGAAACGAGAAGGAGAGTCATTTAGTCAGCTCAGCAGCAAACACTTCCAATTAATAACACTGAATGTTCAGGGCAAGATTAAAGACACGAAGCACCTCTGCCTGAAATAAAAGCCTGCTGCCCGGGTGACCTGTGGGCTGCACGGCGAGGAGAAGGCAGCGGGGGCCAAGAGGGAACGGCCTCAGGGCTCATCTGCCAGGAGCGCCCTGCCGCTGTCACTGGATGCGATTTCAGCAGCACTCCCTCAGGTGACTGTGCCCGTAGAGACAATGCATCATAATGCATTATGCACAGCGTTTCATTCCTAAATTTGTTTAAAGAGGCTATTCAGCGCAACGCATGGAGACAAAGAGCCGACACAGGCGGAGCAGCAGCACACGACCTGCCCATGATGCCGCCAGCAAAACGCTGCACGGCACAGCCAGCACCGGCGCCAGGACAAGGAGGACAAGGGGACGGGTCCTGCACCGGGAAGCCTGGGGGCAGGGGGCAGTGGGGCCCTGAGCGGCCCCCTCCCATGGCAGCAGTGAGGGAGCAGCTCCTTGCTCAGCAGCTCCTTGCACAGACACAGCAGAAGGTGCCTTGGGGAGCAGAAATTATTTGTTACGGTGGCTTATATCGATCAGCAGGAGACACAACACAAGCCCGTTATTAATAGCTCCGCCTGTGAGCACTTTCACAATGCTCCTCATTCACAAATCTCAAGTGCTCTAATGGCAAGCAGCGACTGAACACGTTTGTGCAGAGCTCGCGCTCTGCACGCCTTTTAGAAGGAAGATTAATCCGGCGCGGAGGGCGCTCGGAAGGAGCGGCAGAACTCAGCCGGCGCTGCCCTCCCAGCTCGCTGCTCTGGGGCCGACCTGAGCAGGATGCGGCCCGAGGGCACTGCTCCTGCCCCGTGCCGGGAGCTGCCCCACGAGGCCAGGCCGGGGCTGGCGGTGCGGAGCTGCAGGAAACCCCGGTGCTGCGCCCTGCAGCACTCACCCTTTGCTTGTCGGGGTCCACAAACCGAATGCCGAAGTAATCCTTCTCCAGCAGGTTCAGGTGGTGGCACAGAAGGTCGAACAGGTACTGACCCTTGGCATCTCTCTGCAAGACAAGAAATGGCATTTACAGAGCAGCCGGACGGGGTGGCTGAGCCGAGGAGCTCAGGTGAGATTCATTAGTGCAGAAAGGAGCCAGGTGGGGAGACAAAGGCATTAAACCTGTAGTGTCACAGCAGGGAGGGGAGATCCCACCAGCTCCCCCGGTGTCACAGCGATGTTTCCAGCTCAGACAACCTGCTCCCTTCCAAGCAATGGGAATGTACTGTGTGCCAGTGCGATGTACAGACAGCACTGCACCAAACGCTAACAGGGAATTTTAAAGTATTATAGACACAAAATTTGATACAGCTCAAGTTCGTTAAAAACTCCCCTTCTGGCACTGCAGAGACTGCACCAGAGCCTTTGCTGGGTGCCCTGCGAGCTGCCTCACAGCAGCACTGTGCCCAGGACACGCAGGCCTGTCCTGAGCGCGGCGAGGAAACAGCATCGAGGGCACCAGGAGCTTGGGACCCTGGAGACGCCCAGGCCCTTCCCACCATAGGAGGCGTTGAAGCTGCCCAGACGCTGCTGTCTGCCCAGCTGCAGCAGCGCAGGCCCGAAGGACGGACACCTGTGTTGTGGGGCGGCTGGGCTGTGCTGGCAGGATCTGTCCCTGCGGCCGGGGCATCGGCTGGGCCTGCAGAGCAACCCCGGGGGTGGCGGCACTGCAGCCCCGCACAGCCCGGCACTGCAGCCCCACAGCCCGGCACTGCAGCCCCGCACAGCCCGGCACTGCAGCCCCGCACAGCCCGGCACTGCAGCCCCGCACAGCCCGGCACTGCAGCCCCACAGCCCGGCACTGCAGCCCCGCACAGCCCGGCACTGCAGCCCCACACAACCCAGCACTGCAGCCCCGCACAGCCTGGCACTGCAGCCCCGCACAGCCCGGCACTGCAGCCCCACACAGCCCGGCACTGCAGCCCCACACAGCCCGGCACTACAGCCCCACACAGCCCGGCACTGCAGCCCCACACAACCCGGCACTACAGCCCCACACAGCCCGGCACTGCAGCCCCACAGCTTGGCACTGCAGCCCCGCACAGCCCGGCACTGCAGCCCCACAGCTTGGCACTGCAGCCCCACACAGCCCGGCACTGCAGCCCCACACAGCCCGGCACTGCAGCCCCGCACAGCCCGGCACTGCAGCCCCACACAGCCCGGCACTGCAGCCCCACACAGCCCGGCACTGCAGCCCCGCACAGCCTGGCACTGCAGCCCCGCACAGCCCGGCACTGCAGCCCCACAGCTTGGCACTGCAGCCCCGCACAGCCCGGCACTGCAGCCCCGCACAGCTTGGCACTGCAGCCCCACAGAACCTGGCACTGCAGCCCCACAGCCCGGCACTGCAGCCCCGCACAGCTTGGCACTGCAGCCCCGCACAGCTTGGCACTGCAGCCCCGCACAGCCCGGCACTGCAGCCCCACACAGCCCGGCACTGCAGCCCCACAGCTTGGCACTGCAGCCCCGCACAGCCCGGCACTGCAGCCCCACACAGCCCGGCACTGCAGCCCCACAGCCCGGCACTGCAGCCCCACAGCCCGGCACTGCAGCCCCACAGCCCGGCACTGCAGCCCCGCACAGCTTGGCACTGCAGCCCCGCACAGCTTGGCACTGCAGCCCCACACAGCCCGGCACTGCAGCCCCCCGCACAGCTTGGCACTGCAGCCCCACAGAACCCGGCACTGCAGCCCCGCACAGCCCGGCACTGCAGCCCCACACAGCCCGGCACTGCAGCCCCGCACAGCCCGGCACTGCAGCCCCACACAGCCCGGCACTGCAGCCCCACACAGCCCGGCACTGCAGCTCCACACAGCCCGGCACTGCAGCCCCACACAGCCCGGCACTGCAGCCCCACACAGCCTGCTCGGCAGCGACTCGTCTCCGCAGATCAAACACCGCTCCTGACAGATGACACTGCTCCTTAGGAGAACATGGGTTTCGCTTTTCCTACAAATACATTTAACGTGTGCGTTATCTGATCAAACAAGCACTCAGCAGACACAGGCCGTGCAGTCGGGGAACTCCTACGGGTCTGGCATTAACCCGTTCCTGGAGTGTGACGTGCTGCTCTCGATGTCGCTGGTTTGAAACAAACCGCGCGCCACTGGCGGAGCACGGCAGCATGGGCTGCAACCAGCTCTGCACCGCGCTGGCACCGCGCTGACTCTGCCCCCTCTGCCCACGGGACAGGGCCAGCAGCGAGGCCCCGTGCCCGGGTGTGCCCCGTGGGGGCACTGCTGCCAGCACTGGGGCCGTAACCCCCGGGTGAAAGCCTCAGCGCCCCCGGCACGGGCGGCTGCTGCAGCGCGCTGCTGCTCAGCCACTGGAGCAGGTTGGTGGAGGGTTTGGGGCAGGGACAAACAGAAGTGAGCAGGAGAAGTGGACACAGCAAGGAGAAAGCGGCTGTGCCGGAGATGTGGGGTGTGCAACGCTGGCCCCAGCCCCAGCTGCAGTGGGGGAAATGGGAGAAATGGGAGAAATGGGGGAAATGGGAGAACCAGCCCCCGCGTCAGGTGGGGCAGCAGAGGGAGGGGACCCGTGCTGCCCAGCCCTGCTGCTCCTGGAAGACAACGATGTGATCTGCAGTGCGATCCCGCAGAGCGGGTTGGGACGTAGCTGGTCAGCAGGCATTCCACTGAAGGCTTAGAAAGTGGCCATGGCTGAAGTGGCTCATCCTGGGGGAGGCATGGGCTGGGCTTTGCTTGATCTGTGAGCAAACAGAAATGTAAATGACATGCCTTAGGGGTCTAACTGTGCTGCACACACCTTGAAAATAACAGGGGTCAAGGAAACATACATGGGGCAGCGCTGTACCCGTTTATACAGGCTAAAACACTTCCATTTTCTTCAAAGAGCCCAATCTCACTGCTGCAATTATGTTCTGGTCTGCTCACCAACAAATAAAGCAGTGCCCTGAGGGCAGGATTTCCAATCTAATGAAAGGTTGAAATGGTTAATT
Source organism: Anser cygnoides (assembly GCF_040182565.1). Lineage (NCBI taxonomy): Eukaryota > Metazoa > Chordata > Aves > Anseriformes > Anatidae > Anser > Anser cygnoides. Next base: position 659,371 of record NC_089883.1, read on the forward strand.
AGTTGTTCAGAGTCACTTAAGAGAAGTGCCCGGTACGCAGCGGTGCAGCGAGCAGCCCAAGCACCTGGCTGCACGGTGCCACCAGGGCCGCCCCCACCTCCCTGCACCCACCCTTGCAGCAGCCGTGGCGGTGCCCCCCCGACCCTGTGGACACTGAGCTCTGCGTCCCATCGTCGCCCACCTCCTCGCCCCTGCCACACGTGAGGACTCCTAACTGTGGATGTGGGTGCCGAGCTCGGAAAACCATGGCCTAGATTTTGCTTTATTAATAGGCTAATTGAGGCTCCGGGTGTATCATTCATCACTGTCAGCCACCGCCCGGTACAGGCTGTTCGCACTGCTCGGATACAAGGGCACGAAGTGCAGAGGAATAACGGAACCTGCCAGCAACCGGATTCCTTCAGCCTCAGTTAGAGCGAGCCGTTGTTCTTTACTCAAACAACAGGGTTTGTTTTCTCAGTGGGAGAACTGAAGAAGCAACATGGAGCTCGAGAAGAGAAACTGCAGCAGCATCCTGTGAGCAGGAAAGCAAACAGCAGAGCTTGGCTCAAGTATCAGGCCCCCAGTAACCTTCCCAGATCATCTGCTGCTTGTGTTAGGAAGCCCGGACCTCTTCCCACAGCACAGCATTACCTAGAAAGCAGCACTAAATAAATGCTGGTTTCAGTTTCTTCTGATAGAGAAGATTACTTCCCAGGCTGAATGAAAGGGACGCCGGACATGGCCACAGAGGTTAAAAGACCCGACCGTGTAACAGGAATCGCAGTTGCATGAACGAGGACCCACTGGTGTGCTGCCCCGCAGCGGGTGGGGGCTGGCAAGCAGAGGCAGCCCTGCAGCTCCTGCCTGCTCTGAGCCCCCCTGCTGCGTGAATGCTGACTGAGCTTCACACCCTGCTACAGGCACGGAAATGCCAGAGGAAACTGCAAAAAGTGACTCTAGCTCGACAGGACCAGCAGAGGAGATGTCCCTGCCGCAGCATCACGCCCCTCACCTCCCAGAGCCATTTTTCACAGGAATTTGCTACAGGCTCTTCTCCCTTTCCCTACCCGTGTCCCAAATTAGTGCTAATGTCTGCATAATATTTTCCTCTGCAATTTTAACACAAAGAAATCGCAAGGAAGTGCAAAGCAGACGTCCCCCCCGTCCACCGAAACACGGTTAAGTGTAAAAACCCAAATGGCATTACAGGGGAAAATGTTTTCTCTTTGATCTCTCTAACTTGAATTAAACATATTCTAAATTAATCATTATGAGGATGTCTTTCAGGAAATTATCCGAGCTGTCTCTACAAATCATAACCTGAAAGAGCTGTCTATTGCGTAATATCAGCTTAAATATTCTCTGTTTTGATCTTTATATGTTCTTATAAAGTAAGGCTTATATCTGTCCTAGCATCTGCAAGTTTTTGAGGCCAGCCTCTCAGGGCACCGCAGCCTGACGGCAAGAACATCGCTGAGTGCCACCACCGGTAATCCCTGCTCGCACTGGGAGCGCCACGCTAAGCTGACACCACGCAGCGATGTTCCCTGCTGGCACTCCTGCTGATAACTGCTTTCCTCTGTCTTAAACTTCAATTACAAAGTTGAGGAGCTACAGATAAACACGGCATCGCGTCCCAGGGACGGCCGGGCATGGCAGGGCAGCATCACCACTCTAGATTTCAGCACTCCCGGCGCAGGCGGGCTCAGGAGCCGCGGGGGTGCCAGCAGCCCACGCCTCGTAGCGCTGCTGCGGGCGGCTGGCTTCAGCGCCGAGCTGCGAAGGATAATGCGGAGTGCCAATCACTGGCGGCGTACCACGCGGCATTGTTCTGATTCATAATAGTTCCTAATTTTGCCTGGTCTCGTGTTAAATGAGACGAAGATGTGCTGCTGTTTGCAGAAGGCTGCATCGCGGCGCAGGCGCTCAGAAGATCTGCAAACCCGAAGCCTTCTGTGGGGCTGCCGCCGGACGGTCACGCCGCACTGCTGAGCCACAGCAACGCCTTGTGCCCGAACGCCTTCTGCAGAGTGCTTGGCCCTCCAAGTCTTAATTCGGGTTTTACCCAGCGATTACTGGAAGAGGAGTTTGGATGTCGAGCCGAGCACACACAGGCTGGCTGTCCACGGGCTCACCCAAGGGCGCACCGCGCAGCCGGGTGGGAGAGGAGCTGGCGAGTGGTGGGGACAGAGCCCGGGGACTTCTTGCCTCGCAGCCTCCCTGCCTTGGCAGCCAGCGGAGGATGCCTGTGAGGGCTGCCGAGCATGCTCCCCGCTTCCCAGGGCTTGGGGAGGCTCAGCCAGGTGTGAGACAGCAGGGCAGATGGATGGACAGACAGACGGACACGGGTCCGCTGCTCCGCGGGTGGAGGAGAGGTGCGAGAGAGAACCCTGTGCCACATGGGTGCCTCGGGGTCCGTCCCATGAGGCACCCATGGGTGCTCGCTGGCAGTGCAGGGAGGACGACGATCTCACCACTGCTCACGACCTCCATGCTGAAGCCACTTTGAGTCTTAAAAAAAATTGCAAAGATAATGTTTACGCAACGGCGATACTCTTTTCTGCATAAAACAAACACGATCAGTAGCTCACACGGACTGCACGGGGGTCGGGTTCCACATCTCCGTGTTCCTCATCAATCATTCACCAGGGGATGAAAGCAGGATTAGAGGACTGCTGTTTGAGCAAGCACCGCTCTCCTATCGGGTACGGCACCCTGCTGGCACGCAGGGCACCCGGCGCGGTGGCGCAGCACCCGGCAAAGCAGCTGAGGTTCTCTGAGGAACATCCAGGGGTGAAGCGAAGAGCAGCGGGCAGGCAAGTACCGTTGGTACAGAAAGGCACGGATCCAAAAGCAGAAAACATAAAATCCTTCTGGAAAACCACAGCAATTGAAAAGGGGAACGAGGAGGTCTCACCTTCAGGTGCTGCGCTGTAAATAAATACAAACCAAACGCCTCGCAACAGCACAAAAGGGATGGGCCGGGGGAGCTGGTCACAGCACAGCGGGACCCTCCTGGGGTTTTCCAGCAGCAAACCCACCAAGCCGGTGGTGTGGTGGCTCACACCTCTCTAACACGGTTTATTTCTTGAAAGAGGTCACAAAACTTCAGTTCTGACCAACTTGGCCCCAGGCCTGCAGCACGGCAGCAAGGATGCTGGCAGCCCTTGTCTCGGTGCCCGCTCCGGCACATGCAGAGGAGCCCACGAGCACCTTGTCAGGATGAGAATTAACATCCGTAACATATCTGTAAGATGTAAAGTGCACAACTCTGATGTGTGACACCCACTAGTGCGGAGCAGCTTTGTGTGACTTACTGCAAAACAGAAACAAGGCTCCCGCAGGGAGATACGCGCTGCACGCACTATCGAACAGAGGAATCCCAGATGATTTTTAAACTTTAAGACGATTAAAGTAACCTTGCATTCTTAGTTTTTCTAAGCTCCTCAGCCAAAATTAGGGTCATCCACAGCTAAAATAAAATGAGAGTTAATAATAGCAGCTCATCTGCAAATGAACAGCGTTCCTCGCTCCTGGCAGGAGTGTGTCCGGGCCCACAGAGCACCGCGGTCCCAGCAGCACGTCCCTGAGCCCCGGGAGCTGCGGCTCCAGAGCCGTGCCCTGGCTGTGGGGAGGGACAAAGCCTCCGTGGGGAGGCTGCCGGCTGCTGTCTCTCTCTGGCAAGACCCCCCACAGGGTGCTGGCTCAGCACCACGGTTGTTATTGAGCACACAGGCACTAGCACACGGCACCGGCGTGCTGCGGGAGCAGCTGGGAGTGCCATCGCACCGCAAGGGATGCCCTCGGCAGAGCCCTGCAGAGGCCCGGCAAGGACCAGCCCAGGCTCAGTGCTCACCACGCCGGTGGGAAAGCCAGGTTTATTCTCGTGGACTTGGCAAGCACAACTTCAACATCTCCAGGGAGGGCCGGAGCCACCCCACACTTCCAGCCGGCACTGCCCAAGGGACCGAAGCTTTGCCGCTGCGAGACGCTGCTTTGCCGTCTCGGTGCTGCACGCACATGGCAGAGGACTGCTGGTGGGCTGATGGTGCCCAGCCCATCACCAGCTGGGCACAGACACTGCCAGAGGGGGCAGCCTGGCTCCACTGCACCTTCCCCCCCAGCTGCCCAGCCAGGGACGGGCGCTGGAACCAGAGCCCAGAGCTCCCCCCGTTTCCTTCTCCCGCCCGGGGCTGTGCACATGTCCTGCTCTACGCGTTTCTGCGTGTCGTGGTTTTATTTTGTTGAATTACTCCTCCGAGCAGCCTGAATGTGTTACACTTCATCATTTAATAAATTATACAAAGCTGTATTACACAGCGGCAGGGAAACTGCTCACCCATGCGTTTTGTGGCAGAGATTCAATTCACCACCACCACGGCACAGCCCGGCTAGTAAGCGCGCCTCCCCCGGCACCCAGCAGACGGGGCGACCTGTGCTCGCTGGTCCCCAGGGCCAGACCCAGCCGCCTGCAGACAAGGGCTCCCTTCCCACCACAGCCTGCTTTGTAACGGGGATGCACGATGCCGTGCAGGCGATGGAGAGGTCTTCAGTGTGTGATTTGTTATCCACCGGCCTGTTGCTGCTTTGGCTCATGGCTGGTAGACTCTGCAAAAGCTTTGCTCGGATACCACAACTGATTTTTCTTATTTTCTCTACAGAGCACCACCAGGCAGCCCCAGGACGTGGTGTGACAGCGATGGGCAGTGCCTTGTGCTGCACAGCCAGACCCAGGGGTGCCCGAGTGCCCTGCCCGTGCTGGATCCCCGCTGCCGGCAGGGATGCGCCAGGCTCACATCGCCCTTCATGCTCCATCCAGCAGGGCCACGGGAAGCGGCCGTGCCAGGCTCCTGCTCCGTGTGCGGCCCCAGGGCCTCCCCAAAGCCCTGCTCCCACCCGGGCAGCACCGGCTGCGGCCAGCCCAGCCCACGGCAGCGTTCACCCTCCTCGAGCTGAAATGTTGAATTTCGGCACCCGCTCCAGGGATTAAGTGCAGGATTTGTGAAGGAAATAGCAGCGGCTGAACACAGCTCCTTTCTGCCCGACTCGCTTCTGAAAATCTCATTGTGGAGATGGCCGTTCCTCCCTGCTCCATGAGCTTAGGAGAAGATTATTTTTTAAAGGAAACTGTCAAAAAAAGTCTATTCTACAAAGTGAAGTTGAAGCTTAAATCTCTTTGGCAGCAACATCTGAGCTGGGAGAGATCAAAGACCCACCAGCTCTGCTGCCAACACAAGGAGATTTTTCCTAGCAATTTGATTGCAATATTGTGGTTTAAATGCCTCATTTTCAAAATTCTGCATTGTATTGTATGAGCCTGGGATTTATTATCCCTCAGACAAAGTTAATGTTCCATTTGCAGGCAGGGCAAAGTCTTCCTGACAGCTCTCTTAGCCCTCAAAGTAAGCCGGAACCTCATCTGTGGCATGGGGAGAAAAGCAAAAATGTGCTTGAAAATGGGCAAAAATGTGCTTCACATCCAGACAGGAGGAGGAAGCCCAGCAAGCCCCCAGCGGGGCACTCTGCTCCTCTCCTCGCAGCCCCTCCCCACGGCAGCACGCCGCCGACTCCTCGTGCAATCCGAGCATCCTCGGAGATCGCTGGTGCAGCACATCTTCCAGGTGTGCACTGAGCGCAGCAAGAACGGCAGCTCAGATCACAAATCCTGCCCTGCTCATCCCCTGCAATATACCTAAGTATCTGACAATTGCCTGGCTGCGTATCACCGGCTGCAAACCGCTTCACAAGGCCAGGCAAGGGCAGTTCCACCCCGCGCTGGCTGCAAACATCGCTGCAGCAGACGTCCCTCAGCACCAACACCTCTCCCCGGGGATGCCCCGAGCACCCACCAGTGCAGGCACCCAGGGGCCGGGTCCCACCCGCCCCAGCAAGGTGCCACCAGGCGATGGGGCCGTGCTGACACACGCAGGGACGGGCAGTGACGCTCAGCCTCAGTGGCCCTGCTGCCCAACGCCAGCTGCTGCCTCGGAAAGCCCTTTTGCAGGGAGGTCACCAGGCAGCCCGTGCTGGCATCACGCCATGCCTGGCGCTGCGAGCGAGGCCTCTACTCACGGCCCTCTGCGCCCACGCTCTGCTCTGGGCTCTCCCAAATGCCCAGAGAGCAGCGGAGCCGTGCCCCAGCTCCGGGCACTGCAGCATCGCTGCATCTGCCCACGCTGCCCAGCGGGGAATGAGGGCTGCTCTGCACCAGGGACGCCTGGACAGCTTCCAGAGGCAGCCCCAGCGAGCGGGGAAAACGGGGATGGAAGACAAGGAGAAGGCAAGGAGGGGCAGGTGGCTCCGTGGGACTGCAGACGGGGGGGCGCCGACCCAGGGGAGCCAGGCAGAAGACGCGGCTCTCACCACCACGGCACTTCCCGACTCACCGCAGGCAACGCCGCTGCTTCCCTGCTGAAGCCGTTTAGCAAGGGGGTACCAGAGCAGAACCCCCGGGATGCTCACGGAGACATGCAGCCGGTGCCCCACAGCCTGACCTCAGCCCCCCAGCAGCAACCATCGGCACCCCCCACGGGCAGGCAGCCAGCAAGGGGAAGGGGCTTGATTCAATACCGGAGTGTAATCCTGGTGTATTTATAGCACGTGCATTTTGCTGCTAATTCCCTGTTATCTGTAATCCTTCTTCCTAGCTGACAGAGTAATTTCTGTCTTCGGGACTTACCATGGGAGTTTGCTCCAGAAGTTTATGAAGCTGTTGGGCAGGAAAGTTCCTAAGGAAGCGACTTGGCAGCCTTAAGCTCCAGATGATGGATTCCCTGCCTTAATCCACACGCGGGTTTTTGAATACCTTTGATGTGCTGGGGTATGCGAAAGGGCCTTCACGGCTCTCCATCGCCGAATTCCAGTCGCTGTAATTTCTGCTTACGTCTCCATTTCGGAAAGACCCCGCTCTGGGACAGCGAAGAAGGCAGGAATCCCCTCTCAGCCGGGACGCAGCCCCCGCAGAGGTGTCCCCCTTCCAGCGAGGTGTCCCCGCAGGGAACCTGCTGCTCTCCCCCAGCCCCGCAGCCCCCAGCCCGGCAGCACGGCTCCCGCTGGACCGGGTGCCCGCACGTCACACGCGGGTGCACAGGGGACCGGCCGCGGCCACCCCATGTCGCACAGCGCCCGGACAGCCCGCTGCTGGCTGCACCATCCCAACCCGCCGAGAGGCAGCGATGGGAGCCCCTGGAGAGGCGTGAGCTGCGCCCTAGGCGTGGAGCAGTCTCATTTCTGACAGAGAAGCTGGGAGCATGGAAATTTTCTCTCCGCCGAAGGCCCGACTTGGCAATGCGTGCAGGAGCAGTGGGAAGTTAATGCTGTGCAATGGAGATCTGCGTCCCCTATGACAAATCCGAGTCCTGAAGCTCTATTTAATTTTTAAATGCAAACTCCATTGTTACTTTTACTTAGTTTTAGCACGATCTGGACAAGCTCCATCCGGATGAAGCCTCCAGCTGGCTCACCCCAAGCACTCGTCGGGGCTCTCCCTGTGTCCCAGGCTGTGATGTGCAGCGGGTGATGCCCCATGCCTGCGGAGCTGGCAGCAGACGGGGATTTTTTTGCACCAAAATAATGCAAAAATGCAGCGGAGGAGCCCAGGCCATCACACAGAGAAGCCCAGCTGGTGGCACACTCACAAAGCTGCTGTGGCTTTCTGCCAGTCCACCTGCTCACCGGGGGGGGACCCGGGGTCCCTGGAGCCACAGCCTGCGGTGGTGGAGCTGCACCGAACCGGGGCTGGGGCTGGGGCTGGGGCTCCCTCCCCGCCCGTGGCAGAGCCCGGCCTCGTCTACAAGTACTCCGTAGCGTCAGTGTGCAGCGTGGCAATGGGAACCCAGCCACGGGTGGCTGGGGACGAGAAAAACAGATTCTGCTCTGCGAAGCCCGAGGAGGCACTGACATTTTATTTCACGAAGAGTCCACGACCCTGGCTCATGTGAAGCAAGAAATAGCTTTTTCCATTTGCCCCACACACCCACGGGGCCACCCAGAATCCCAGGACCGCTCTGCGTTAGCCATTTCTTCCGTCCCCAGGAACCTCTCCCCCATGCCCCATCACCAGCCACCACCCCAGGACGCCCCAGCTGCCAGCCGTGGTGACACCCTGGTGGCACCAGCGCGGTGCTGCCGCAGAGCCTCCCCCCGAGGCTGCACAAAGCGCTCCTCAGCCTGAGCACAGCCCCGGAGCGAGGCATGCACCGAGGCCCAGTGACTGATGACATGTCGCCTTACATTTAGGTATTTATTGCTGCTGTGTAGCGTTTATGAATTAAACTGGGAATTTATAAGTCTATAATTTAGTGGCACTGAAAACCTCCCTCCATAAAAGCAAATTGGTTTTTCCTATAACTCAAACTCACTTTTTTCATTCATGCAAGCTTGGAGTGGCTCCATGTGTGCTCTTGTTTAAATTGGCACCCGTTTTCCATAAAGCATGCAAAATATTCTTGGTGCAACTAATTCTGGTATGCATTCTTTGGAGGCTGATAAACACGTTCAGAGTGATCATCTGACGATGAGTGTTGCTTTGTCAGAAAGTGAGCCCTGCTTGCTGCACACAAGAGGAACAGACTTCCAAGCGAGTCGTGCTGTGAGTAGCACGTGGGAGCTGAAGGTGCTTCAGCTACAGCTGCACTTGCAATGGCTGCATGACCAAGGGGACAGCAGAAGTGCCTAGTTTTGTGCTGCAAATGAAAAACTGGATCACTGCATCTCCAAATTCACATGAGAAGCACCTGAAGTCTGTCCCTGGGAGTCATGCTGGCTGCAGAGTAGCTCGAACAAACTGCTAACAGGTTTGTGGACCTGAGCCATGCACTCTCAGGGGACCCCAGAGCTGAGCTTTGCACTTTGTGGTCAGCACCGCTGCACACACAGCTGATGAAAAATAAAAAAACAACCAAAAATATAAGCTGTGTGTGCTACTCACAACCAGAAGAGCAGGCACCTTCGGCTTCCTTGGCAACATTCCTGCTGAGCAGCTCGCTTTTCTTCAAGCAACTGAATGCAGCAAAAAGCTCACAGGAGAAAAAAAAAAGGTATAAATGGTTCATAAAAAATTTACTTTTCATGAAAGTGAAGCGAGGCGCTAGAAGAAACAGAGCAGCAGTTACAGAAAGGCCCAGCGAAGCCCTGCTGCTCTTCTGCCTCACCCTCTGCCACCCCAGGGCACCTCCTGAAAGCTGGCACCCGACGGCCACTGCAGCACGACCAAAGGCTTGGGGTGGCAACTGGCAGCATTTCAATACATGCACAGCCTCCACATGCCTCCTTTTGTATTTCTGAAACACGAATGTAACCAGATCTTTGTGACAACCGTGCCGTACCTGGTTACATGAGGCCCATTCACAGTGGGGCTCATTGTATTTAACAGCTTTTATCTGGTTTGCAGGGATTGCGTCTCAGTTTTTGATGTAGATTTGAGAAAAGTGGACGATTTCTGCCCATTGCTTGTATAACCACACACGTTGTTTGCATTTCCAGTCCGCATTTTATCTCCAGATCTGCAAACAACGTGCAAGCCCCAGGCAGCCCCGGAGGTGCAGTGCGGAGCAGCCGGCGGAGCCGCAGCCGCTCGCAGCACAGAGCGAGCTGTTTAATTGCTGGTGATCCACGTCGAGTGCCCACCACACTTGGTACTGTACTGAACAAGGCTCTGAAATAATTCTCTGTGAGAAGCCAGACTAACAGCTCCATGCCAAGAGCTTCTCAGGAAACGGACGCAGGACCTCTGGTACCCCAGTCCTCCGGTAAAACTAACGCTGAGGTTTACGACTTCTTCCAGAATTCATTCCATGAAAATAAATTCATCTGTGCAGTCTCCCGGATAGAGGAGAAAGTAATACAGCTAATGCATCTAAAGACTGAAGAAAAAAAAAAAAAAAAAAAAAAACACAATAAAACAACAACAAAGGGCAAATCCTGATTTCAAAAGAGTAAGAAATTCAAAACCCTGATTCTGAATCAAAACTAAAAGCAGGCTCAGGAGCAATTAATATTTAAATCTCCCTGAATTGCAGCTCAAGAATAAAGATTGTCACAGAACGAACTGACAAATGCAAGCCTTGTGATTAAGGCAAAACAGATCTTATTTGTGTGCTACAGAAATGACCATATGTGGAATCCTTTTGGGAAACTGTAATCAGTCAGATTAACATGATAATGAACTCTGATTTACTGAGCAATAGGAAGATCTTTGTCCTCAGAGACATTGCATTTCTCACTGAATATTGAGAAAGATGACTTTTTTTATAACCACGGATATCAGTTGAGTGCAAGATTGTTAATCCTCCCCAAAAGGTGATTTCACAGGGAAATAAAGGAGAGCAATTTTAAGACATAAATGATCTACGCTAATAGAGGGGCAGACAGTGAAAACTTTCAATAAATCTGACACTGCCTTCAGTGGGAAGTGAAATCACAAGCAACGCATGACGACGAGGTTATTTTACCTGTAACACCACGGAACAAACTTCAGGTAACGCGCTGGGCACGACGCAAGGAGCCCCCCAGTTTCTTTCCATCGTCCCCCCTCGGTTAGAGCAGTCCCTCTGCGCGGGGCGCCTTCTTCGTATCTATTCTGGAGCAGCTTAAATCGGAGGAAAACGCTTTGCGAACCCTCCTAGCACAGAGGGGGACAGGGCAGGCAGTGCCAGCACCCCTCTGCTCCACGCACACCGGGGGGGTCCCGGCCCCCCGGCGCACAGGGGCTGCTCCAGGCCAGGCTGCGGGGCTGGGGGCACCGAGCTGGGGGCACGCTGCGGGACCCGGGGTGGCAGCACCGGGAGCCCATTGCTTGTGGAGAACCGAAATCCTCCAAGGAGCGGGGGGCACCAGCACCGAGCCACCACCCCTGCCGGGCGGGGAGCTGCGGTGGGGCGGCGTGGGGAGACGGCAGCACGCCCGCTCACGGCCCGGCTCCTGCACTAAGCGCTCAGCAAGCCTGTTGAGCAGCTGGGCGTCGACATCAGAGCGCAGCAGAGAAGGGTTGTTTTATTCATCAAAAGGCTGGGGTAAGAACATGTCCAGTAAGAGCCCGTGACGGCAGCGGAGCACCGTAACTGCTGGTTTACGGTGCCCACCCCTCTGGAGGCACGCGCTGGTTTGCACGAGAGCGCTGCCCACACCTCCCCTGGGCAAAGCCCCTCTGCTGCGCTGTCTCAGCAAAGCGAACCCGCGGCGTTTCCATCCCAGGGAGAAATAACTGTGCAGCTCTTGCAAGGAGTAACTCGCTGCGAAGGCAGATTAAAGGTCAGCTCTCATCTTCCCAGTGCACAGAGCGCTGTCTGACACCCGCCGAGCTCTGACGGGAAGGAAAAGCTCGGAGGGAAGGCTCGGCTCTGGCTGCTGGGAGGAGGCCTGGCGGGGACTGCCGCCCGCCAGCCCAGGGAGCAGGGCCGGGGCGCTGGCACGGTGCCCCCGGGCAGCTCCAGGGGTGCTCCCGTTCCCAGCCTGGGCTGCGCACCCAGACCTGGAGCCACACAAGGGCCTCCCCAAAACCGAGTCCTCCAGCCCCGGGCACCCGTCCATGCTCTGCCCCGAGCTTCCTTGGCACACCCGCAACTGCAATTAACACCTACCAGCTCAGGTCCAAAACGAGCCACTTGACTCCAGCTGGCTCTCAGGTGGTTGTTTAATTCAGGGAACCTCGGTCTTTGCCTTTGTTTCCTAGAAATGTTTCTTGGCAGCACAAGATGCCCACGGGGCAGCCGCTCTCCCCTGCCAGCAGGAGCGCTCGGCTCGGCTGCAGCCCGTTTGCTTCCCTCCCAGGCTGCCCGGACGGAGCTCACTTGCTCCCCACCCATTTTTCTCTGTTTGTCAGGATTTTAGGATCCAGGAGAAGCTGACCTGGAACCGCAGAACAGTCCCAGGATCATTCTCTTGCACATCACATGCAGACCCCACACACCTGCCAATACTTCTATCACCTGAAGTTTTCATAGCACAGCTCCGCACAAGGAGTGAAGTGTTTACAAATGGCTGTGGTTTTCAGAAATGAAAAGGAAGAAAAACTACTTCAGCTGACGTGTGGTTTTACTTCCAAGGGCTGGTTGGCATAATATCAGGAGCAAGCACAAGAAGTGATGCGTTTGTCATCTCCACAAGGCCTTTTTTTTCGCCTGTGGGTTTAATGTCTCCAAATACATATTCATTTAAATGCAAATTTCTGGTTTCACCTGGGACCCAACCAAAGCTTTTGCTGAAATGAATGCTGTACTTTCCTATTTACCCTCCATTCCCTCCTGCTTTCTTCTGTACCTCAAAGCCCGTACAGGTGACCCGGACCTTCAGACCTCGCCGGGAAGAAAGCACAACAGGGGACGGGGAAGGAGCCCCAGGGCTGCTGCTGCTCCTCAGCACGCCGCTCACCTCTCGCCGTGCCCAGAGCTGGGGCCATTTTGCCGTTTTGCTGAAAATACACAAAAAGCATGAGGCTGCAGAGGGCTGAGCCCAGAGGAAGGCTCGCCATGGCGCACTTGCAGTGCCAGCGGGGCATTTCCAGCTGCAAGGGGATGGCACCTGGGTTGGTTGTTGCCTTTTTTTTTTTAGTAAAGAAAGCCCCAAAAAAAGGTCTCAGTCCTTCCAGCCAGCAGTCACATGCCAACGTCACATATGACCTTTTTCAGATTAACCCAAGAGGGCAAAAAACATTTCCTCGGTAGTGTGATTTGGGGAATGGTTATGCGGGCTGACATCTTCCACTGAAAACACCCACAGGCCACGGCGCGGCGGTATTTTCAGAAAGCACGTCAGGAGACTCCAGGCCGATCTGAGCTCGCAGCAGGCACCTGGTGGGGCCGCTTCCCGGTGCCAGCCCCTCGCTGCCCACCCCGGCCCCCCGCCTCCCCCCCTGCACCCCCCGCAGGGGCGAAGCACAGCTCTGCTCCTACAGAGGCTACAGCACACCTGTAACTGCACTGGGAAGGGCAGTGGAAAGTCCCGTGAGAAGACAAGAAGCCCTTTGCACGCCCCCGAATCCTATGGTGAAGTAACAAAGCGGTGCCCTGCGAAGAGGTCACGCACCAGAAAAGCAAACAGGAAACAACCTTCATTTCTAGAAGCAAAAGCAGTTTCTGTATCATATTCTGTAAAATAAGTGATCTAATCCCTGCTAATAACATCACAGGCAGTATATTTCTTTCATCACCATCTATAATAATCTAATTCCATATGTACAGTGGGCACCACGCACATACTTCCTGAATGCTAAGTGCTCGTGTGGGTTCAGATAATGGCTGGGAAGGAAAGGAGGCCCAGCCTCGCTGCATACTAAAATCCAGCCGCGCTAGAAGGATGCCTTCGCAGTAACTTGTTTACTTTCCATATCAAAAAAAAGACAGAATAAAGGATCCTTAGCTCCACTCGACAAAAAAATGTTTGACAAAGCATCGTGTTTAGAGATGAGAAACAGTGAGACGGGCGGTCTGACATTTTAAAGAAACGCTTTTGCTGCCTTTGCACAAAAGACAAGCGGCGGCGGCAGCAGCCCTGCGCGGGGGGAGCCTCTCGGGCAGCCCGTCAGCAGCGCGCTGAGCCCCCACAGCGCTGCAGCCGCCGCCCCCGGGCTGCGCAGCGAAGGGGAAAACACAGAATAGAAAGGAAGCACTGCCACATCGCAGTGGGTAGAAGAGCAAGTGTGGAAACAAACCCCCACCCGAGAAGGAGAAAGCCCCGGAGGGCAGGAGCTGGCCCCCACGGAGACCCCCAGCCCAGCTCCAGCACCTCCTGCCGCAACCCAGAGCCGAGGCACTCAGAACCAGCAGCGCCTTTGGAAACTGCAGCAGGAAACAACTTGGCCGAGGTGGCAAACAGGCCCGGCCCCCGAAATGCCAGGTCCCAGGTTTCTGCCCGCTGTCAGCAACAGGCGGCGCGGGAAGAGGTGCGCGGGGAGCTGGGATCTGCCAGCTGCAGCCGTGACATTTCTGCGTAACCTTTAGTCACTACAGTTATAAAAGTTCCTGTGATTGAATTCCCACATTTTTTATTGTACCTAGGAGTAACACAATCCTGCCTCGGAAGCCATGAAGTTGTGGGGAAGAGCCCACGGGCACCCTTAGGACTTCTGCTCCCGGGAGCACTGTGCTTAGCAGGCTGAAGGGGATTTTGGCAGCTCACGGCTCCGTGCCCGCAGCATGTACCTGCACAGCAATCCCTCTTCCCTGCACGGCCTGGCCAGGCTGCCCATCATTTATATGCAAATTAAAGATCCCATCTTTGCAGCTCTGCGCCCTCCGGCAGGGTCGGGTACCTCGCTCACCGAGCACGGTGCCGTTGGCACTGCAGCCGCACAGGGCCCTGCGAACGCGGCAGGGGCAGCAGCATCCACAGGCACTGCATTGTAGTGGGTGGAGAAGTGGCTAAAAGCCAGAAGCTGCGGGTGTCCCAGCCAGAAAAGGCCTCAGGCCTCTGTGCCCACCTCCCTCCCCAGCCTCCGACGGCTGCCGCACACTTGGTGAGCCCTTCGCCAGGCACGGAGCTAGCACAGCAGGGCCTGGCCTCAGCAGGGCTTGGGACAATACTGCAGCAGAAAACATTACCAGGAGCTATGACTAATGCCACAGGAGTGAGCAAAAGCACTCCAAGTCACTGAGATTTTCATTTAGAATTGAAATCCAAAGCATGTTTGAATTCTGCATCATCGTCCGCTTTGTGCAGTGCTGAAAAATTTGGGTAGTGGTTTCTCCAGCCATGTTTTAAAGGGCAAATATTTGCTTCTGCTGGGTATGGCCCAGTGGCTTTGCAGCAATGAGTTGCAGCAGCCCAGAGCTCACCAAAGGCCACAGCTGACCCCGGCCATGTGCACACGTGCCCAGAGCACGTTCCTACCCAGGGCTGCTGCTTGCTCCCGGCGCCTCCAGCAGAAATGGGGCCATGGCACTGGGACAGGCAGCTCCACGCAGGCACGTGGCAGCATGCTCTGACATGTGGAGACCTCGGGTGGGCAAACAGCCCTCAGCCCTTACAGCTCCTCCTGCCCTAGTGACGTCCCAGCACCACGAGGGTCCTGCCCCACGCGCTCCTGCTCCAGGCTCCCACCGCAGGCAGCCTGGTGGTGCGGAGAGCCCTGGCAGCACGCCGACTGCACTGCTCCAGCGCCAGACGTGAGGGCTGGGGCACGGCTGGGGATGTTCCCACCCCACGGCTCTGTCCTCCCCACCCCAGAGCACTTGCAGGTGCTGGGGCAGTGCCTGGGAGCACCCCAGGAGTGATGCCAAGCACGGAGACCCGGCTCTGCCAGCCGCCTGCCAGCAGAGCGCAATCGTCCCGCGTGAGCTTGGCCATGTCATTAAACTGCCTCCAATAGCTCAAACTTTACCACTGTTAAAAAACAACTTCTCGCAATGCTGAGAAGCTCAAGCAAGAACAGAAAAGGTCTTTGCTCTGCTCCCAGCAGAGCAAAAGTGTTCACTCTGTGTTCACTGAGGTGGCCTGGACAGCCACGACAGCCTTGTCTGTTTACCCACTGCTGCCTGGCAATGGCGTGAGCTTGAAAAGCTATTTAGAGAGAAATTAATACTGAGAGCTAAAACTAATCCCCAGAAACACAGCCGATGGCTGGTCCGCAGGCTCAGCAGAAGCTGGATTTTTATAGAAACCTGAATTTTAGGTCAGATTTCTCCTGCTGGCAACAGTTCAGAAGAGGGGCTGCCCATGTGCATCCCCGCAGGAAGCGGTCAGGGCCCCGGACACCCCCCTGAGCACCCATCAGGGGCCGACCTCAGCACCCACACCTGGGGCTCCCCCTTCCCGGTCAGGATCCGTCCCCCCCACAGCCCCCCTGTGCAGGTTCTTGCCCCCGGCAGCAGAAGCAGCTGCAGGGAGCCCAGGTGCCACCCACGGCCCTTTGCATTTGCGATGAATTCAGACAAATTACTGATGAAATGATGTCAGGCAGGAGGATTACTCATGTTCATGTAGAAAGGCAGTGCTTTAAGCCCAGATGGCTGCGTAAGCTTTACTGCAGCCGGGATCAGCGGATGAGAATTGCACAACTTAATGGAAGGAGACTTCCGATCGAGGGCTTGATTGAAGCTAATGCAAGCTGAATATCTAAACACGAAACACTAGATTACTTCACCAGTGACAGCTCAATAGTAAATACAGACTTTTCCTGGTCTGCTCCCCCAGAGCCTGCCTGCTGCAGTGCACACTTTTCCACCAGCAGGTTTGGGTGCCCACGGGATGAGCGTTGCCTTCAGGAAGCCTGTGCAGGGAATGGGATGCCACTCACGTGGCAACACCTGAACCCATCCCAAAAATCTGGGGAGGAGGGGGGAAACAGTAAACAAAGCTGTGTGAATCTGGAATTCAGAGGAACAACTAAAATCTCGACCCCTTAAGTAAAATGAAATAAAGGAGATGAAGATGCAACTCAGTGCATTGACTCCTGAGTTTATTTTAAAACACAGACTGTAGTAGAATTAAAAATAATTACCGAAATGAAGCCTGTCTGTGCCTGCACTACCAGATCCAGCTACTTCAAGCTGAGGAGAAATCAGCCCCCAAGGACGAGCCTCCCTTGGCAGTGGGGAGGACGCTGCTGCCCCAGCAGCCCGGGGATCGGCGGCTCCCCACAGCCACACTGCTGAGGTTTGGCTTTGTCCAAACGCTGCCGTCCCTCCTCCGCAGTGAGCAGGAGGTCGGCACCTTGCTGCCCCCCACCACCGCGGGCGAAGGCGCTGCTGCTCTTGCAGCTCCGTCACCCCAAAATCACAGTTCCGTCACCCCAGTTGGAAGGGAAGTCACGCTGCCACGAGCCGCCGGCTGTCCCCAGGGAGCCGTGCCCACCCACACCCTGGGGTCAGGGCAGCACCCGGCGGGGACGCCCAGCACTGAGCACAGCCCTCTCGTGACAGCGGCCTTGCACTCGTGCAGCTGGGGACCAAAGTGTTCTTCCTCGGTCCCGATGGGAAACCTCAGGTGGCGATGAGATCAAGGCTTGCTAGCGCTGGTGCAGAGCTTTCCTGCCATCCGGCCAGCTCACGGCATCGCGGGGCGCAGCCCATGTTTGAAAAGAAATATTTTTTTCCAGGGTGGGGCAGCGGCAGTGTTCAGATGCACAAGGCGTACCTCACAAATGAAGTTGTAAGGGGCGTTGTACTGAAGTTTCAGCTGACCACAAAGTCCCTCATCCCTGCATATACATACAGCTGTACATGGAGAGAAAAAGTTCTTCAAATGAGCAATATCTGGGAGAAGCAGGGAAACATCATCTCAGCAGCCTTCAATCTTGCAGAACTGTGGTGTGCTATTATTTGGGAACCTAGCTTTTGTGACTGGCTTACTAGGCCAAAAATCAGCCCCTGCGAAAGCCTCCCAAAGCCAGGGAGATTACACCTGAATTAAGTCTGCTCTGCTTCTCCACAGCTCCTGATGTACAGCCCGAGATCCTCATTACCATGGCAATGAGACCAAGGCCAGGGATCTTACGGCACACTTTGCAATATCTGAGGGCTCCCTAAAGGTTCCACCTTTATACAATCATATGAAAATATGCACTTGAAGTATTACCGGAATATAAATTAATCTTATTTTCCCTACAACAAACAACTGCATGAATAACGAGCACCACAATATATTCCAGAGTCCCTGCAATTATGAGCAAACCTGCAATTACACACTGCTGTTTGCATGCAAGGCATGAAGTTCAACCCATTAATTTGAATGGAGGTCTCTTAATGAAATGGGCTTTGGAGAAGGTCTATAAGGCGGTAAAGCATCTGAATTCAGAGATCAATTGCTGCCTCACATACAAAAACAAGGGTGGTGAAGCCCTTCCTCGCCGCAGCAATGGCTGCATCTACCCCAGGCAGCGCAGCGCCCATCTTCCCTGAGCCTGGTCCGTGCACGGCGCCCGCTTCCCCTCCTGCAGCACGCTGCCCTCACCTGCAAGGCACTCGGGAAGGACGCCTTCGGGCGACAAAAAGCCCTTTCTTTCCCTGACAAGTGAAGAAGCGAGGCTGGAAGGGGTAAAGCTGCGGCACAGCCCCAGCAAGCACCCTGCACAGCGCGGGGACCGCGCCGCCTGCGTGCCCAGTGCCACTCCTGGCACTGCCTGCCATCCTCCCACAGGCAGAAACGTTGCCTGACAATAAGAAAGAATGATTTTAGGACACGTGTCATGGAAAGTGGCCTAGCAATATACTCAACTGGATTTAGGCCTGTTTTTTGCTTTCCTTCCTCCCATCGTGGGTATAAACATGGAATACAGAATTACATGGAAAAAAGCTCCAGAGATGTGAAGGGACTAATATAGAATAATTCACGAAAAATATGAATCAGACTAGTGTCAGGCTCACAGAGGTATTAAAAATTGATTTCAAAAGGCAGAACTCACACAAAGGCCCGGAACAGGAGAGTGCCTGCACCTGCTGCACGGCTCCGAGGGGCTGAGGGCTCCTGCTGTGGCCGGAGCAAGCTCCCTCCCTCTTCCCAGACCCATTTCTCTGCATAACGGGCCCCAGGCCTGGCTCTCGGAGCAGCAATGCCTCTAATAGTAACGCTCGGGACTGCAATGCCTCTTGTAATAACGTGATGCTCCGGGCAGTGCCCCTTGGTGCCCGCAGGCCAGCTCAAAGGAAAGGCTCCAGCTCCACACCTGAAAGCACCTCAGGGCTCCCCCATCCTCACAGCTGTGGCAGCACGCTCAGTAGAATCTGGTCAGAAAAAGCATCTTCACGAGAAACTTATCATTAATTTTAAAACATCTCCAGCTCCCGGGTCCAGCCCCACCACCGAGACCCCGTCCCCTCCCAGCCGCCTGCTCTGGGGCACCCCGGAGCCGCCCTCCCCTCCTGGGGCACCTCGTACTGCCGAGTGCATTTCCAATTACTCGTGTTAAACAGGCCCCTCAACCCACATCGGCAATATTTACCTCCCTTAATTAAAGATGGCAGTAATAAACATGAAATATGGACAAAAAAGGATTTTAATAAATACTGCCTCGGGGAGCTCGTGTATCCTTGGGAGTCGAGCTGGAAACGCTTAATATCAGATGTTGCATTGTTATGAAATTAAAACAATATATTGCCACATAAAAGTGGTATTAAAAATAATTATCATAAATTAGGCTTGGGTAGGCTGAAACTACCATGGGCACAAAGCAGCAGCAGGAGGAAAAGTGGGGGGCAGAGAGATACCCGCCAGCGCCAGTGCTGTCCGCACGCACAGCCCTTCAACTGGGGGTCCCGGAGCCCCACGGAGGGGTTCCCCCTTTGCAAGCAGCCGTTTCTAGGTGGCCCTGCTGCAGCAGGGGTTGGATGCCCCCAGAGGCCCCCCCGCCCTCAGCCATGCCATGATTGAGCATCCCCAGGCTGCCCCAGCAGCAGGTGCCCAACGGCATCCCCAGGAGCTTGGCCCGGACACCGTTTGGAAGAAGCACCCATTTCTGCACTAACCCACTCGGAGGTGACCCGAGAAGGGCTGAGCACTCACCGCATGCCCCAGGTGACGCACAGTCGCTTTGTGCCTGGGTTCACCAGGCTCCAGCCCCACCAGGACGCACTGCTGGGCAGCTTGGCTGCTGCGGGATGCTCCGGGGCCAGGCACGGCTCCGCAGGGCCAGGCACGGTTTGGCGGGGCCAGGCACAGCTCGGCAGGGCCAGGCACGGAGCTGTTCTGCCTGCAGCCCCCTCAGCACCGGCCAGAACACGGCTCCCGGGGGAGAGCTGCACCCGCGCCAGACGTGCCCCGTGGAAGGGCCGTCAGCAACCACAGAACCGAGCTGCTGCCTCCCCCAGCCCCACAATGTGCTTCCCCCCGCGTTCCTCACCCCAGTCACGGATTTCAAGGTGACCAAAACTGAAATAATTAGTCAATGCCTAATTAAGATTCTCGCTGCCCTGCAGACCCCGCAGGGCGAGGACTCGGCTCACAGGTTTGTGTTCGATGACAGAGTTCAAATATTTACATTCTCAGGGAGTAAGCGCTCAGCAGACTCGGGATTTAAGCATTTAAATGGCAATTTCTTTGGGATACAGACTGGCCATCACTTGAGTTTCTGATTGTAAGAAAATTGTATAAACCCGATCTCATTTCATACCTCTGCATGAGGAAGCTCCAAAAGTCTGAAGGAAAGCAGCATTTTGCTGATAACTGAAAATGGTGTCAGCATGGGTAATCGTCGTCCTTCCAGCCCGACTGATCACGGGGAAAATAAAGGAAATGCTGATACCAGCTGCTGCTGCTGGAGAGCGGACGCCAAACACAGCTGATGAAAAATGAACCCTGTCAAATCTATTTGATTTTTTTATGATGAGTTTAAAAAATTGGTTAATAAAGGCAACAGTGTTGATTTAATATATTTAGACTTCCGTAAGACATTTAACCTGGTATCGCATGACATTTCGATTAAAAATTAGAATG
The DNA here is from genome assembly GCF_040182565.1 of Anser cygnoides. Lineage (NCBI taxonomy): Eukaryota > Metazoa > Chordata > Aves > Anseriformes > Anatidae > Anser > Anser cygnoides. Next base: position 679,717 of record NC_089883.1, read on the forward strand.
ATACAAAATCAACACGACACGCACTAAACGGATTAGAAGCTGACTGCCTGTCTGAAAGGCAATTAGAAGCTGAAACCACTGAGCAGGTGTTTCTGACGGAAGTCCTCCAGAAAACAGGTCCAGCTCCTAAGATTTTAATCAAAAGCCTACCAGAAAGCAAAAACACTGCTGTGAAGTTTGCAGACAACACAGAGCAGCAAACACCAAGATGCTCAGCCACTGGTACAGAGCAGCCTGCATTGCTCGGTAACTAAAGACAAATTAAAAACAAACATTTCCTCCCTGCCAAATGAAGTGCAGACATCTGGGAATAGGAAGTGCATGCATACACCTCCTTCATCAAGGTAACGAAGCATCCCTGCCCCGTGGCAGAGAAGTGCTGAGGACCACGGGGACGACGGGAGCCTTGCTCCGAGGCAGGGATGTCACCGCCTGCCTGCCGCATGCAGGAGCCTTGTCAGCCCCAGCACATCCAGAAAAATGTCACAAGAACACAAACATCCACCGTGGGCCAGAGCAGAGCTTCAGCCCTCCCTGTGCCCGCCCTGACACCCAGCAGGCAAAGGAAGCAAGACGCAGAGCGAAGGAGATAACCCTGCCCCAGCTACAGCGCGTACAGGGGAGCCCGGACCCCCAGCGCAGGCAGCACCGTGCACAGCCGGCAGAAAAACGGCACCGAGGGCTGCCAGGTTCAAGAGCTATTTTTAATCTTCCAAAAACCCAGACGCTCATGACTCAGCACCAGACACTGTCCCAGAGACAGCAGCACTGGCTGCAAGTCTCTTCAGGAGCAACGAACAACCCATCCACTTGCACCCCACCACAGAACCAGATGGCCCAGGCAGCGCCACCACCCGCCAGCAGCGACGCTGACGGACCCCAGGGGCAGGGCTGGAGGGGAGCGGGAGCCCCTGGCACCACGGCACCGCTGGATTCAGCAGCAGCCCCACTGCCCATGGCCAGCTGGGGCTCGGCCAGCAGCTGCTCTGCCCCGGACACCTCCTCCTTCCCACCTGGGGGCCATTGCTTTTCTAACTGGACTGAAGGGAAAACGCTCCTCTGCACCAGCTTGCACAACACGTGCAAGGGGACGAACCACCTCACCGTCTGTAGACACCCCACATGTTCCCCATATCCCCAGGTAACACTGGGTTACTTGGCACTCCCAAAGGGACCTCCTGGCAGAAGGCAGCCTCCGTCTCCAGATTTCCTTCTGCTACTTTTGTATTTCACCTCCAGCTCTGCGTTTCTCACGGTGTTGCCTTTCCAGGTTTCACTGCCAAGTAGTCCAAAACTACAAAAATTCAGCAAAGGCCGATCTTCCGTTCCTTTGGGAGTCCTGTGACAGCCACCGAGCTGCAACCCCAACTCACAATTCATCTCGATATATTGTGAAAAAGCAAAGCTACCTGCTGCATACAAATGACCGTCTTTTTGGGGGTAAAACAGAACTTTTCGGCACGGTTCATGCTGGAACAGCAAAGCAGCAGGCCACGGTCCTGCTGTGTGCAGCGGCTGTGACGGAGGGGACAGGGACGTTTCACTCCCAAACCCACCTGCCCCTTCCTGTGGGGCACTGCCCACGATCACACCGCAAACCCTGGCCAAAAAGCTCTGTTTTTGGGTGCACGAGTGCAGGGAGAGCTTTCGGGCAGCAGCAGAGCCCGTCGCGGGCCGGAGCAGCGGGGCAGCACGGAGCAGGGTGCGGAAGGGCCGGGCTGGCCCCAGCAGCATGAAATGAGTCTGGGGGCCCCCGGGATGGAGCTGCCGTAAATGAGGCCGAACAGGAGAGCTCGGCTGGGGGCTCTGCAGCTCTGCGGCGGGGTGGCCCTCACCCAGCAGCTTCCTGGGGCTGCAGAAGGGGCCCACGGACGCTGCCGGCTGAAGTTGTTTGCTGTAATAGTCTGTGTTTAACAGATCTCTGGCTTCTGTGCCTTTGCCAAGACTGAGAGACGATGCCAGAGGTGCCAAATTGCTGCACTCCAGCAGCTGAGGCGACAATATCTGCTGATTATTTATACACAGAATAACATATGGCCCCTAGCAATAATTGCATATTAAGCAGTCTATTAAAGCAGTTCTACTCCATCCTTCGCGAACCTTTATCATCCAGCCGCAGCACAGATTATTATTAATCACCTTTTCTGCTCTGCTCCACCACAGGAGTCAATCAAACAGGAATGCTGAAAAATATTTTTCCATGATGGACCTATTTTACAGCTACTGGTGATATCCATCATTATTCTGCTATTACTGATACTTAACATTTCCGCATGAACCAGAAGTTGTGTATGTTTGCATCTCATGCATTTGTGGACAAAAAGGTAGGCCGTGGCTGCTCTCGGCTGCCGCAGCCCTGCCAGCTTCAGGGGAGCAGCGCGGGCTGGCCCCGGCAGGGCTCGGGGCTGTGCACTAAGGTCAGGCACTAGCACGCGCCTGCAGGAACAGCCGCACACGTTCTGCTCCTCCTCTTCACCTGGATGAGACTGGGAAGAGATACCACCGCATGACTTGTCCCCCCCTTTAAATACAGTGCAAAATGTAGTTTTCATATACAGACGGTAACATCTGCATGGCTGATGGCTGCACCTTCCAAATTGCTTCAGATGCAGCAGTGGGGGGGGGGGGCAGGGTGGTACACATTGCATCACATTGCATCACACCACAGCATACTGCACTGCACTGCGCCACACTGCGCCGCGTAGCATTGCATCACACTGCATGCACCACACTGCATCGCACGGCATTACGTCGCATTGCAGTGCGTCACATCGCACTGCACCGCATGGTACCACATCACACTGCACCACATCACATCGCACTGCACTGCACCACACCGCATCGCACTGCGTTACATCGCATTGCATCACATCGCGCTGCACCACACTGCACCGCATGGTACCACATCGCACTGCACCACATCACACCACACCACACCTCATGGCATTGCACTGCATCGCCGCTGTCACATGCAGTAAGAGCGCTCAGCTCTCGCAGACCAGCCTGTGTGCTTTTAACGAAGAGAAAGGATCAAAAGGATCCATCTCCTTGAAGATATTTCTCTGACCTCATGGATGACATCATCTGTCCCTGTGCAGTCCTGCGAAAAGGAAGACAAATGCCTCCTCGCTGTTTGCCTGATTCTGCCGGGTGTGATGAAGACGTTGATCTCAACGAGCAGCCCTGGCAGCGGCTCAGTGCGTGCCGACCAGCACTGGGTACATGTGAGCTGGAGCGATTCACTGCTGCTGTGAATTACAGGTAGCAAACTCCCACATTGCACAAAGAGTCACAGCTCCGTGACATATAAAAAGCATTAAATTGGCTGCAGTAAACTGGATTAATTCCATCTTGGCTCTTTGAAAAAAATCCCAGACAACTCCAATTCCCCTCAGCCTCACCGATTTTGAAGTCACAAGATAACTCTGACCACCTAAGTCAGCCTTTTGAATAACATAAGCCAAAAAAAAGCCCACAAAGTGAAATGTGTGCATTAACAACAAGGTATGCTGAAACTAGGCCCAAGGCTTTTAGATAACTTGAATTAGGGAATGACAAAATCTCTTATCATTTCCCTTGGTAAATTCTTTACACACTTAAGTACACGCTCTGTTAAAGCAATACAAAATCCTTGCGATGTTACGCTAATTTCAGCCCCCAGTTACTAGACCCTAAAGTATTCTGGGGACTAACTGGGATTAAAAATGCATTTAATATCTGTGGGGTTTTGTTTTGTTTTGTTTTGTTGCATCATGAACGTGGCTCAGCCCCCAGCAGCGCCCGGCCCCGGTCACTGCGTCACCATCACCCGGGGGGGCCGGGGGGGCCCTGGCTGGCTGCAGCTGCCCGTGCTGCAGGGGGGCACCTGTAACGGGGCAGGGACGAAGGCAGAGCTACAAGATCTGCCTTGGCTGAAGATCTCCACATCTCCCAAGGGCACAGAAGGAGATTGCTGCAGCCGCGACTCGAGTTCTTACCGGCGGACAAGTGCCAGGAACGGCCGTACCTCCCCGACATCCCACAGACACAAACCCACGGGCATCAGTAACTGTGTGACAGGGGAAAAAGGCAGGTTAAGGAGAGGAAAGGCAGGGAAAAAGGCACGTTAGCTTTGGTCAGCTTGGGTCAACAAGGAAACGCCCTCAGGAGAACATCTAGAGCGCAGGCTGGGGGGCTTCATCACAGCAGGTCTCCGAGAAGCAGCGTTTAAAAAGGCAGTTTGTTTTCTGAGGGTTTATTTCTCCTCTGTGCAAACACGGTGACTCAGAGGCTCCCCTGGGTGCGACACCGGCTGCCAGCCTCAGCCCCGAGCAGCAGCGCTGAACGGGAGCTGCTGCCAGCCCCTCGCACACGGCCGCCGCCACGGTGCCTTCTGCGCTGGCTTTGGGACGGGGCACAAGAGCGAAGAGAAATGAAGGTGTTTGGGAGCGGGCCCCTATTACTCGCAGCACCTGAGCAGAACAGAGCTGTCTTTCGGTGGCGTGCCCCGTCCGTGCTGCCACCGCCGGGCCCAGGACGGGCAGGGAGAGTGGGGTGAAGGAGGCAGCTTCCAAACCTCCCCTCAGGTGTCACCCTAAAGCTTCATTTATTACCAGCCACGGCACCTGTACAGAGGAGCAGCAGCTTCATTCCTCATGCATTACCCCCATAAGTCTATCCTTCAGCTGCAAAATTATTTTAAATATTTCCCTCTAGCTGTAAATATTTCTATCTGCTCTTTATGCCATTCCCATTCCCCTTGCACAATTAACCATCATCCAACCTTTCTCTTCCTCCTCCTCCTCCTTCTCCTCCTCCTGCTCCTCCTTCTTCTCCTCCTTCTCCTCCTCCTTCTCCTCCTCCTCCTTCCTCCTCCTTCCCCACTCACTTTCTCAGGACGACCTGAGCCTGTCTCACGAATTAGCAATACGCCTCAGCACGAAGTGTCCCTACACTGCGACGCGTACAGAACGACCCTCCTAATAGCCGAGCGTCTGGATGAGCCTTCAAGATAATTTCAGTGCCTTATGCTGAAGTGCTAACGTGCTTTGTCACATAAGGTGACTTTGCAAAGGATTTGTAAAGACACTAATATATATAAATACAGATACAAACAGAGCAGGCACGCACAGGCAGCGCAGTCCCACCATGGGTGCATGGTCTGGGGGGGGGCTGGATGCTGGGGTGCCAAAGAGGAGCTCCTGGAACAGATTTTGGACAAAGATCAGGATTTGGGAAGAGGCACCTTTCGCAGCTCACTCAGCGCATGATGCTAATTGGTGCCGTGACCCCAGCGGGCACCGCAGACAAACGACAATCCTTTATTTGCCCAAACCCTCGGACATCCCGTCCTGCCCGACCACAGCCCACGGCCGGTGGCTGTGGCTGCCCGCTGCCTCCATGCAAACGCCTGGCAGCAATCAGGTCTCACAGTGCTGAGACCTCTTTTGTCTCCCCCTCGCTCCTGGGGGAGACGGGCTGGGGATGAATAAAATTATTAACTGCACGCGACAATATGGAAATTCACCGCCGTGGGCGACACGGTCACAGATGCCCCAGATTCGGCTGTTGCTGGCTGCGGCCGTACGAAGATCTCAGTGGACAGGCTCGAGTATTTTTATATGAGCGTGACATCATGCGCAAACGTGTCACATTGTTTTATGTCACACGGACGTCCACGGAGGAGCCTGCACTCCTGCCAAGGTTAAGCAGCAATCTGTTTCCGCAGCCCGACCAGATGCAGCGTTACGAACAAGCCCACACAGGGAGGTGCAGCCCGACTGGTAACAGCCCGGGAGCTGCTGGGGCTGGTTGGACACGGCGGGGAGATGCTCTGAAAATTTCCCCTCTTTTTGGGTGGATGCTCTTGGGTCTTGGCACCAGCTCCAAAGCCCTCAGTGGGGCAGGTGCCGGGCAGCCGCAGCTCCCGTGCCCTGAGACCAGGCTGGAAAACACAGGGGGTCAGGCCCCAAAAAGGTGCCACGGGCCCTACGCATCATTGGGGTGGATGTCACAGAACTGCGTAGCTCCAGGCCAGTCCACGGACTGCTCACAAAATGTCCTCTGTAAATGAAGTTTCTGATGGTACTTTTGGTTTTGATCCAAGTGGTGGCACCTTGGTGATGTGCATCACGTACGTCCATCACACAGCGCGTACAGATGTGCGGGTTGTGCCTTCAGAGCAGTCTGCACGAGGCTGGGAGGGTCTGGAGGCCGCTGCTGGGGCAGGGAAGCACGGCCGGAGCCCGTGGGGCTGAGCTGCCCTGCTCTCAGGGGCAACCGGCTCGTTTTCTGCTTAGCTCTGTTTCTAACCACGCCATTTCTTATATGTCACGGGCCTTTTCTCACTGTTCCACTGAGTTTATTTTCCAATTTGTTTGCTCTCAAGGCTCTCTCTGAGTTTTCATTTAAATTTTCACCTTCATTGCTTTCCCGAGCAACAGCCTGCGGATGAGGCAGGAGGTGAGAAACCCGCCAAGGCTCGTGGTGATGGCACCTCGGGGCCGCTGCCGGCCATGGGACGGAGGGGTGCTGGCATGCAGCGGAGCCATGCCCCGAAGCTGCCCCGGCCACAGCCCTGCAGTGCGCGAGCCGCGCTTCCCCACCACCAGCAGCTGGGGACCTGTGCTGAGCCCAGCTTCTGCTGAGCACCAGCACCCGTGGGCCATGGGGTCCCCGCCGCAGGGGCTGCCCTCGCTGCAGCGACTGCCCGGCCACGTGCTGGGCACCCACACCACGGCACACACAGGGGTGGCTTCAAAAACCACACACGCTTGATTTTGCTACGTGTTTGTTCGGTGCTTGATGTTCCCAGGTGTGTGCCGGGCACGCTTTGTGTTCTGAAAAATAACAAAGTTTGTGCAAATGGGCACGGGGAGCTCGCCGAGGAGCTGGGGTCCCTGCCTCAGGGCTTCCCAGGCACCAAGGCTCTGCGCTGCGTAATTCACAGGAACAGAGACCTCGGGGCCAGCAATCTCCCTGTGTCTGAGAGACTTTCGTCTGAAATGACTTAGAACTGACATCAAACCACAGCTCCCTCCAGCACTTCAGCACTGCCGAGCATGTAAAGCTCAGCTCTGCGCTGGCTGTTCACCAGCAGCACTTTTGCAGGACATTGATGCGTTATCAACTCACCATTCACAGACACTTCGCATGAACATCACTTTTTTATCTCTATCACCTGAAATCCTGAGTGGTGTAAGCAAATAAACGTGCAGCAAAAATCCAGTTTTAAATTTAATTTTGCACATGCACCGATAGTGCCTTTGGCCCCAAGTAGGGAAGGTGCATGCCAGACATCCATCGTCTGCTCCCGCCCAGGCAGGAGGTGCGGCAGGCACAGCACGGAGCTCATGGCACGGAGCCCCCCCAGCACCCCAGCGCCCGCCTCTGCTAGGAGCCACCCATGCGCCTGTCCCTTCTGCTGAGAAAACACCCACAGCAATAAAGATGCTTCTAACCTCTGCTGTTTTCCCTTTTCATCTATTCAATTTATCCCCCCTATATTTTTCATCATGGCTTGAAAGTAAATTATAGGCGTATTCTGCTGAAGGAAACATTTACACGAGCTTCTGTCTGTTCTCCAGCACAGAGAAAATATTGCCACAAGATTTTGCTTTACGCTGAGCTCTCCCATTCAGCCAAATAAAATGGGTAGCTTCAAGGATCAGGCCAGACCCACTGAGGCTGCAGGAGACGTTGGCACGGGGCACCAGAAGTCAGGCAGTCAGGGATTAGTACACAACGGCGTTAATGCCACGTGGCAGCAGACCCACGGAAAGATGCTGTCAAAAGTGATAATTGGAAAAGCGCACACAGAAACGCAGAAGAAGCCCTACCAGACTCCCGCACACAGGACGTGTAAATATACTTTTCTGACTGCAAACTGTTTGAGAGGAATCTTTTTTTCCTCCAAAAAATGGTAGATTGCTATAATTTACCCATTATCAGGGGGCAAGACCTCCTACCCCTGACCCACACGACCACCATCTGATGGCAGCACGCACAGGCATGACCAGGTTTCCCAGGGGGAGCAGGCACAGCCCGGGGCTGTCACCCCCAGACCTGTGCTTGGAGACACCGTAACTTCACCTCCCTGCAGTGCCAAGCACACCCGTGCCCACGAGGAATTCATCGCCATTAAAGGCTGCTTGTGAAAGCGCTGCTTTTTGCAAGTTTGCTCTCAAGGAAAAGGGCTGGAACAGGCCGCGTGTGCCACGGGGCGATGTCACCAGCGCAGTCACAGCGGCTCGGACCAAGGTCCCCATCCCCATCCCCTGTGTCTGCCAAGGGCTGCCGGGGACGGGCGCAGAAGCAGAAAGGACCTGCTGTGCTGCCTGCCTAAATGAGCTGCTTCTATAAAGGGGAAGATCATCACACAAAGCGTGCAACAAGTCTGCGCCCCCGTGCTCCTCGGCTGCGCTTGCAGAGCAGGCAGCGCGGCGGGGGCCAGGGCACGGCGGTGGGGAGCAGCCGGGGGTGGCTGGGGGTGTCCAAATCAGCCCTGGGGAGCGGGTTTCACTCTGCACAGCGTCAGCGGGCGGGATGCTGGAAGGCGGTGCCCTGACTCGATAGCTGCAGCACAAGGAGGGAGATGAAAACACCGGGGAGGGTGCAAAAAAGAGACAAAAATTGTTTGGGAGCTGGAGAAAATGCCTGGCAGTGGGAGTGCTGAAGAGCTCAGCCTCTCTAATGCATCAAAAAGAAGAGTGAGAGGTGACATGATTATCATTGGTAAGTGCCTTCACAGAGAGAAAACACCAGCTACTAAAGGGCTCTTCAATCAAGTGAAGAAAAGCGTCGCAAGCAGCAGCCTCTGGAAGCTGGGAGCAGACAAATTTGAATTGGAAACAGGGGACCTTTTTTTTTTTAAAATGAAGGTGATTAAACAGAGGAATAAACTGCACCAGGAGGGGTGGATCCTGCAGCTCACGGTGCCCCAAATCCAGAGCACGGCTGCTCCGAGTCCCGGCCCAGGCACCTTCTGCTTCACAAACCCCTTGTGCACGTGCGCCAGCACAGCTCGACCGGGCTTTGCCAAAAACAAGTACCTCTCCATCACCTCCTGGTGCGACCACCGCCTGCACGATGAAGGCACAGGTTTATGCACAAAAAGCAACAAAAGCAGAGAGCTGTGGGTGAAGGGAGCCAGGGAGGGGGCTGAGCACAGACCTGCATGGGAGCGAGCCGGGGCTGGAGGGACGGAGGTGTCTGCCTGCACCCTCGCCTCCGCTGCAAGAGGTGGCCTTGGGCACCCGCCTGCCTGCCACTGCTCGCAGCACCGATTTTCAACCAAAGGCAAAGGATCCAACTCCCCGTGATTCTCACTTTGGAGGCAGCAGCCTGCACCCCCACCCTCCCTGCACGCTGGGGCGTTAGCACGCAACGCCAGCACGAGGCTGGCCGCCAGGGAGGATATTTCGCTCACACCAAGCACAATATTTTGAAAAGCAGGCACTAACAAGCAGGAACGCTTTGTGAGATGGAATTGAATCCGCAGGTCCACGGGAAGGCTCTCCCGCTGGTTTGAAATGCAAATACCCCCGCGGAGAGCTGCCCCCAGCCCCGCGCACGCTGATGCGAGCAGGCGCTGGCGGCACCAGCCGGAGCCGCTCGGAGGGCGCCGTAGCCATGGAGATGCGGGGCTGAGCAGCCCAGCACCAGCCGGGACACGCGCTCGTTGTCCAGGCACCGAGTTTCTCAGAGCAGTTCCCAGGGACTGCGTGTTAATAACAGTTGCATCCTATTTATCATGTGCCTTTATTGTCTCTTTAATGAGCTCTCCAGGAAAACCTGGAGAGCGTTTCCTCGGAGGATGAACGCCAGCCACGGAGCTCCGAGTGGAGCCGTTTGCTTTGCAGGCAGTTCCCTCCCTTGCCCACACGCTTTCAATCGCCGAGCAGGCTGATGCACTATTAATAACGGGACAGCTACAACAACCTTCCCTGCCCTGCTTTGTGCCACGTTGCTCCAAGCACACCGGGAGCGCGGGGGCTGCGGGCGCACTGGGGTGGCTGCACTGTGGAGCCCCGCGAGGCTTCCCAGGTGCCACCCACCACAAGCACAGCATGGTCCCAGGCACAGCCACCTCCTGTTGTGCGCTCACCCTTGGCCACGGCACGTTTTGGGGCCGGCAAACACCACAGCAGTCACATTTCCACCAGACCCGCAGCTGCTTCTCCCAGTGCCACCAGTCTGAGTGACCTGGACCAGCTGGCGTGGCACTGGTAGCACTGGTGGCACCCCGAGCGCTCCAGCAGCTTGTGCCAGGATCAGCCCAGGTGCGTGGTGATGGTGATGGTGATGATGAAGAATGACAAAGCTACCCAGTGCACCCGAATGTAACAGCCATGTGAGTGGAGCCTGGAACTCCCTTCCCACTCACAAATACGGGAGCCGTAATCAGACAGGGACGTGCCCCACGTGCTCTCTGCAGACCAAACCAAACAAACCTGCGCTGGCTGTTCCCTGCACTCGGCGAATTGGGAAAAAGTCCCCCAAGGTGCAGGGGACGGACTGTGCCCTGCCCTCACCTCCGGCACCCGCAGCACTGCCGGGCACAGCCGCCCCGGCACAAGCCACACCGCGCCTGCAAGACCTGCACGGCATGGGAAGAGCCTCTCGGGAGGGCAGGGGACCAGCAGCTATCCCGGGTGCTGCAGGATGGCTGAGGAAAAGCCACGCGTGGCTTACGGAGCCCAGACGGTGCCTGTACATCACACGTTGCCAGGAAGGCGGCACAGGGGCAGTGCTGTGGAAGGGCGAGCGAGCAGCCGCCCGTGTCTGCCTGGGTGATTTGCTGTGGGAAATAAAGCTGGCCAGGAAAAGCGCAAAGTGGTTTTCTGCAAGCATGTTCCATAGCACTTACGAGCACTGAACATCTTTGCATAAGAAAAATGTTTATGCCACCGCTGACTGATATTTATTTCAGTTACCACACCACTTCTGGGAGTAACCTCGTCGGATGGGTGCCGTGAGACTGCCGGCCGTACGGTCTGCGAGCAGGAGCATTGGTTCTGCTCCGAGGCGCCGCCTGCCGCCCCGCTCTGACTTGAATTCAGCTGGGGCACCACTTTCAGCACCCAGGGGGGCCCAGGGGAGCGGGGCCGGAGCACCCCCACCTCCGCACCAGCACGCTGCCTGTCGTCCAGTTTAAACCCCAGTGAGCGCCGCAGCGCTGGGGACGGGCCCAGCAAATCCCGGCGGCTGGGAGCGGCGGGGCTCCACCTCACAGCGGCTCCCCAGTTCCTGTACAGCTCCTGCCAGCTGCAGGGACTGGGCACTGGATTTGTTTCTGCATTCAGCATCTGCCACGCCGTGCTGTCGCCCAGCTCCACGCTGCGCTCCCAGCTCTTCATTTCACTGCTAGCCCAGACCGACTGTGGTCAGCACCCCAGCCACTCAGAAGTATGGAAAGATTTATTTTCTCCTTTAACCAACAACCACAGCCACTAAAACCCCCTTTCTGGTTAATGCAGTTTTGATACATCAAAACACCTACAAGGCAATTCATTTATAACAAGCAAACTTCTAAGGCTTGAATTTTCCCCGATGGCATGGCTGGAAGGCTATAACGCCCCAGCAGGTCAACAAGTTGAAAGCCGCATTTTATCTGGCAATTTATTTAAATAAAATTTTTCAAAAACATGACAAGAACTAAAGGCGGAGCCTGTCAAGCGGGCTGCAGTAGCTGAGCTTCTGCGCAGAGCAGCAGCAAGGACCCGTGGGGCACCACAGCAGGAGCCCCGCTGCCCGCGTCCCCGGGAGCCGTGGCAGGGCAGGAGGCTTCACCGCAGACATCTGCAGAGCTCTCAGCCAGATACAAGCAATAGGTTTAAACCCAGAAAAGCATTTTCATTAATTATTATCATTATCGCCATTGTAGTTCAGATGTTGTCCCTGCTTTTGTAACCCAAAGCCACAATCAGAAGGATGGGAAGCCAAGCCCTTTGCTGCACCCAAAGATTTTCTCCACCAGCTCTCCCGCGCCTGCCCTGTGCCGCGGACGGACCCATGCAGCCAGGGCTGAGCAGTCCCTGCCCGGGGAGGTGATGAGCAGGGAACTCCGGCCCAAACACGGGCTTTCCTTGCATTGCCCAGGGGGGAAGGAGCTGGAACAAGTGGATGTGCCCGCTCTGGGGGAAGAACGGCCCCCTTGTGCGGCGCACATTGTGGGCATTGTTCCCTGCCCGCCTGTCCTCGCACCAGGGCTGCCCTGCAGCGCTGCCAAGGTTGGCGGCAGCGTGAGTCACCCGTCACGTCCGAGCTGCTTCCCTTCGTGCCACTGACTTCTCTCCGCCAACATCTCGCAGTCGTGGTCACTCACTCTCTCAATTTCTCTTCCCTCCTCACTGTGTTATGTTAAGGAAGGGAAGAAATGACAGAGACTGACTAACAACGCATACCGAACCACTAGAAGGGATGCTGGATTCATTGGGCACGCTGAAAATCTCAGCCTCACCCTAATTTGGCAGAGGGAAATGGATTTGGTAAGACCAGCAAGAGTGACTGGGACTGGTCTCTGGCTTAGAAAGAAATTCTGAAGCCTGAAGAAAAGAGAGCAGGTAGCTGCATTTTTCTGCCCGTGATACATCTCTACCTGAACACAGTAACTCCAGCAGCAGGCCAAAGCCAGACCCTGCCTGGTCCCCAGGGAGCGCAGCGCGGCACGGGGCCGCTGGGACCCGTGGTTAGGGGAGAGGCTGCTCACACACAGCCTGAAAGTGAGCGGCGATCCCGCAGCTGATGCACTGGCGGCTGTAGTGCAGATTAAAGACCGAGCAGGAGATGTGGCTTTGCTGTTCTTTCATGGAGCAAAAAAACCTGTAAAATCGGAGAATTCAAAGCTGTTTAAAATACTGGCAGCTGCCTCGGTGTGCCCCTGCTGCTGTCCTGCCTGCTGCTGTGCCCCCTGCTCCCGAGTCCGCCAGCTGCTCCCACGGCATAGCACAGCATGGCATGGCACGGCACGGCACGGCACAGCATGGCATGGCGAGGTGTGGCACAGTGCTGCATGGCACAGCATGGTGTGGTGTGGCACGGCTCAGCATCATGTGGCACATCACAGCCTGGGCAGTACAGCACAGCACAGCACAGCCTGGCACAGCACGGCACAGCACGGCACAGCACAGCCTGGCACAGCATGGCATGGAGCAACACAGCACAGCCTGGCACGGCACAGCATGGCATGGAGCAGCACAGCACGGCATGGCACAGCCTGGCACAGCACGGCACGGAGCAGCACAGCACAGCAGGGCTTTCCTGCACTGTGCAAGTAATCGAGGTGATGCCCATTAGCTCTAATGGGAAGCTACACTGCCATTACTTCCTATTAGGGCTAACGGGGCGCTGCTCGCGTAACGTGGTTACGGCTGCAGACTGCAGAGATGCAGCAACTTCCCTTTCAGCTACACAGACTCTCAGGGTCAAGAGCCACAACTTAATTCTCTTTGATACAGGAACCAAATTAGTCCCTGGCCAGGAGAGCAGTTCATTACTGCAGGATGATGGATGGTCGGCGCTGGGCATCGCCCTCCCTGCCATGGCCCCACGCCGCCCCTGAACACACAGAGATCCCGGGCCCCGGGGGGAGAGCCCCGAGTCAGCCCACCAAAACGCCCTCCTCGCCCCGAGACACTGGCACGGTGGGACCCTCCGACATCCCCACACCATGAGAGCCCCGGGGCTCCAGAGAGCCGGCTGCGGCCCCGCAGCGCAGTGCTGGGAGGTGGAGGAGCCCCGTGCCCGGTACCCGGCAGATCGGAGCTCTCCCTGCTCGTTTGTTCCACACGTTCCTCATATTCACTTCAAGTTAATTCAGCATGCCTGCGGGGTCATGAAGGGATTTCCACGTTTATCTCCGCTTACAAATTCAGGGTAAACCACAACTTTTTGTCGGGACGCAGGGGGTGGCGGGGGAGGAAATTGCTTTTCATCCTCCCAGGAACAGCCCAACCTGCCCTCTGGAGCAGTTTGCAAGGCTGAACTCTTGATCCTCCCCAAACATCTTGGATTCCGAACAGAAACTTGATTGTTTCTGGGTCTACTTTGATGTTATGTTTTCATAATGAAGCCATTTGCAGCATGAGAATTAGGATTGTGTAACGATCTATACGGGAGATAACGGCCTTCCAGGGCCGCTAACTGAAAGCGCTCGCACTGAATGGAGCTCGCAGTGGAGGAGCTCAGCCTTGGGAATTTTTTTAATGTGTGAGTATTTACTAAAGAAGATTTTGATTTCAAATTCCAGAAAAATGAAGTAGCTGAAGAGATTTGCCAGCTTGATTTGGGCTTGCAACAGTACAAAATGGCCTTGAGGTAGGCACTTCTGCTTGGCAGGCTGATTATGCAGTCTGGTCACATCGGTGTTCTGCGGGCGATGGGAAACAATCCAGGATGCAAACCCAGGAAACGTTTAATTTCTTCCCTCCATAAACCTACTGTCTCCATCCCCAGAACGGGATATACAGAAACAACCCGTGCAGTAGGTAAGGTTCCCAGCTGCCTGAAGAAGTGTCAGGCACTTACCGCTGCCTCCAGCACCGACGTCTGCATTGCTGGAAAGCCCCAGCCCGGTGCTGCTGAACGGACGTGGTGGGAGAGACCCTGCTGCACGGCCACAGGTCCCTTCTGAGAGATGGTGGGGTCAGCCCCACGCGCCCCTTCCTCTCCTCAGCAGAGACACGGGAGAAACGAGCCCAGGAAACCACCGCAACGGTGACCCAGCACGATGGAGCCAAGGGCACCACTGTGCCCACGGCACCGGAGCCCCCCGCTCCCTGCTGTCCCCCGGGCTATGGAGAGCAATGAGCACCCCACTGAGCAATGAGCACCCCACAGAAAATGGTGCTGGTCCTCCCTGGTGGTCTTGCAGTAGCTCGGGCAGCAGCTCTGCGGATAAGAACCGGGCTGATTTTGCCACGAGCAGGCTCTCCCCGTTCCAGAGATGATGTCTGATGTGAGCAGAAAACAAAGCAAAGGTGCATTGCCTGCAGCACACATCCCAGCACCCGCGGGGCTCCAGAGGCACAGCACATCTCTGACGCAGGGGCACACCACTTGTTTTAGCAAAAAAAAAACACCACAATATTATAAGGCTTGAGCACCTTTAGAGTAGCAGCATCTCAAAATCACCAAGCTCCTGTCAGATGTACGGCCATGCCAGCCGGTCAGCAACAGCTTATTAACCTCAGGGCAGCTACAGGGGCAGCTCATAAATTTAGGGATGCTTCGGACTCTCCCTAGAGTCGCTGCAGCCCCAGCCCCAGAAGTGGCAGCCGGCTGAAACCCGCAGGGCAGGGGCAGGGCACACGTGCGCCCGCAGCACTGCCACCGTCCTCCCAGGGCACGGGAGGGCCCGCCAACCCCACCGCAGCGATGCACACGGAGCTTCCTACTGGATCAAGCCAATAATCACAAATAAAAATGGGACTAGAGTTTCTGGGTTGCATAACGAGGAGTTGCGAGCTGAAAGAACAAGCCTTGGGGAGGCTCGGGTTTGCTCCGACCGCTCGTTACAGCTCCCGTGCCTTGCGCTTTGTTCTGTGACCTCAGCTGGGCTGGCAGTTGATCCCAAAAAGAGGACAAAAACGCTACTACAGTGCGGAAAGTTGCAGATGGCCCGGAGCAGGGAGGCGCTGGAGCGGCTTGGCTCTGCACAAGCCCAGCTGCAGGCGGCACACGGCTGCTGAGCCCTCCCCAAGGGGGCACCGGGGCCAAGAGCCCAAATCCCTGCACCAAGGTGCAGCAGAAAGGGGGCTTGTGGGGAAGTCAGGGGAAAAATAAAAATGGGCATTGCAAACTGGGGCAGCACGGTGAAATAAATAATATTGTTCAGAAGCCCTGCATCCAGTAACATTGTTCAGAAGCCCCACGTCCAGTAATATTGTCCAGCTTAGTGTTGTCACCACGGTACACACACAATGTGCAAGTAAGTCCTGAAGCATCTTGTTAACCACTTAAATTGAGGACCAGAGTCCTCCTCACACCCCTGGTTGTCCCTGGGACGTGTTTGAGGGCATCCCCTGGTTGCTCCCATGCTGGAAGCAAGCCCCGCGCCACCCGTCAGCATGCAGCAGAGCCCCCTGCCCCCCGTAACCCAGCCGTAAGCCGGGGTGCCCGCTCCATGGGCTTCCTGCCCAGTGCGCTGTGAACTTCAGCAAAACGAGGAACATCACCTTGGCGTTTCCAAACCACTGCATCTGTAATCGCATTTCAGCGAACGCCTCGGGGCGCTGTGCCGAGCCCAGCACGCTGGAAGCAGCCCCGCACCGCTGCACCAGCGCCAGTGGCTCGTGCTTGTCTTATATCCTGTCGATGGGCAAGGCGACAGGGTGTAAGATAGGGACTCTTAATATAACTTCAGCTTTTAATTCCCCTCGCTGCTTATCAGAGGGATGCAGACGCCCGAACAAGAGCTTACTCCCATTCAAACCACCCTGCTTGTCACAGGCACTTCAGAAAGCAAATCACCCTCCTCTCCCCACGGCTGTGCAGCCATCCTGTGGCACATCCTACGGCACCGTCCTGTGGCACCATCCCATGGCACTGCCCTGGGGCACCCTCCTGGGGCACCCTCGCTCCAGCCCAGCTTGGGCTCGGGGTGCTAGACCACAGCCCGACACTGACAGACCCTGCTCAGGGCTCGCTGCAGATTTCTGCAACAAAAGCCAGGAATTTGCACTCTCATGGGAGCTGATTCCAGCAAGCTACCAGGACGAACAAAGCACCGGTCTTTTTAAAGTCTCCGTCCAGCTTTCTGCCTTGTGCCTGTATTTTATTAGCAGAGCCCCAGGCGGCGTGGGCAGAACCTCCGCAACCGCGGTTCTGACATTCACCTCAAAGCACAACGTGGGAAGTTTATTGCCGTGATCTGACCTGGGGAACCTCCAAATCCTGTCTGAAGCTTAAGCACAGGCGCAGTGCTGGAAGTGGCTCCCCCGATCCCCAGCAGCCTCACCCGAGCGAAGGGCTCGGCGCAGGAGCCCCTGCAGCCCGCGGGCACGATCCTGCTCTGCAGGGGGAGCTCGGGAAAATGCTGCCTGCTCTCTTCCCAGAAACAGCTCTCTGTTAAAGAAGCTTCTCAGTACAGGCAGCTCCCTGTACTATATTTTTTTCTATAATGTTTGAAAAGAGGAACAAGTGTGCCAGGGAACGATCCAGCTCTCACGTGCCTCCCCTGTGCCTCGTCCTGCGGAGCTCTGCGCAAGGGCCTTACCTGGCCAGGTGCAGGAACCAAAGCAGCAGCTGCACAAATATCCTTCTGAAAATACGACACAGTTCTGCGAGGGGACAATTTAATTTTTAAACCACATGACATTCTTGAATTTTCCTATATTAATTCATTGCTGTCTCCAAGGTGTGCAGAAGCAGCTAAAGCTTTTCATCACTGTTATATAGAGAAAAATTGCATTATGGGCTGCAAATGTTCTTAGGGCAGTCTATTTAAATGGAATTTTTAATGTTTACTTTTTTTCCCCACCTTTCTGTGTAGTCTCTGAATCATCTCTGCTTGATTAATTCCTAATTTATTTTAGGAAGTCCGTGTACTCTATAGACACGTTAACCGAAATGTCTGTCTGTGTGGGTGAGGGTTACTGATCTGTCTTTCAATTTGCAAAGACAAATGCCTCATTTTTAATTGGGACATGTAAAATATTTAATTGAAATCTTATCTTTTCTGCACATACCTAACCAATCCCAGGAGAAGCCGCGGGTACATCTCCCCCAGATATACATCTTTTTCCCGCGTGAGAGGGTGCCAAGAGGCTGTCTCTGCAATAAACTACAGAACTTGTCTCAAGAAATTAAATCAGCAATTTAGAGCTTTTCAAGTGCCGTTTACCTGTTCCAAAGGAAATATATATATATATTATATATAAGTATATATATAATACATATTTTTTATATATATATATATATATATATATATTTCTCTCAGAGTCTTTAAACCCTGCCATACTGGAGGTAGACACAGCAACGTACGATCCGAAGGCACTCCAAGGCCTCCCCGTGCCCGGATGGCTGCCACGACACCGGAGAAACTAGTCCAGCTCCCAACACTGGCAGGAGCAGAGAGACACAGAAAACAATCCCTCGTGAATCCTGGATCCAATTAAAATTATTTCAGGCTTAATGATTTGAGGTGCTGCTGGTGATGGAGCGCTGCAAAAGCTGATTGCAAAGCGGAATGCGGAACTGGGAACCAGGAAAGAAAAGGAGCGGCCTGCTGTGACCACGGGCACCAAGGCCCCGCGCCGCAGCCGGCTGCAGGGCCGGGAGCTGCTCCTGCCTCCTGCCGGGCCGTTCCTGGGCACAACCCAACTCTCGGCCCGTCCCCAGAGTGCAGCGATCTCCTCACCCCTCTGGGTCTTCTTCTCGCTCACGTTCCTCCTTCCCCTCTTTGCTGTGCTAATATTTACCCAGGCTGACGAGTCTTTACCCTTCAGCAGCTCCTGCAAACGCTTTGCCCTGAGCTCTTAAACCTTGCAGACGCCGCTGGGCCCCCACGAGCAAATGTTAGCGGGTCCCGCAGCCATCCTCTCCCAGCACCAGCTCCACCGGGACCTTCAATGGCACCCGGGGGAAGGATGCCCGATCCTGCTGCCCACCCCATGCAGCCGCCCACCCCGCTGCATCCCCCAGACAGCCCAGAGCAGGGAGCAGGCAGAGCCCCAGCCCCAGCCCCAGCCCCAGGTCTGGCCCAGGCACTCTGCGGGCCCCCCCTGCCCACCCTGAGCCCCAACAGAGCCCCCCGGTACCGGGCACCCTTCCTGGCACCCCCCAGCATTCACTTTCTCCATGTCTCTAACACAACTCTCCCTCGCTGCACCTCCAGCACGCAATTTCTCCCTCCACCCCGCTTGCATGCACAGACTGCGCCCTGCTTCCTCCTCCTCTGCAGCGACTCCTCACCTGCAGAACGAGGACACGGCACAAAAACACCTCTGTTTCACTCCCACTTCACTCTTTTTGCCCTCACGCCTGCCCCCAGCAGCACCCCAAGCCCCACCTCAGGGGCTGCTTCCTGCCACCTCCCTCCCAGAGCTTTACGCCCTGTCTGAGCTAAGAGCTTGCTCTGACTTCTGTTCTTGCACCCCGCAGAACTGCAGGACCGCCGGTGCTGGCGGGGTGTTTCGGGGCTGGGACGGAAAGGGGCTGCCACAGGCAATGCAGAGACATGAGGACAGGGCAGAGAGCACACGAAGCACTTTCTTCATCATCAGTCCAACAGAAAACGATGTCTCAGCTATCCTGCTCCACGCTTCCTACTCAGCAAAGACTGGCTGCAGCCCCCGGGGACCCTCGGGATGTGTCAGGACTGTGACGGGACAGCTGCTGGGCATGCCAGCCTTGAACGTGCCCTTAGGAAAACCTGCCCGAATGAGCTGCACTGAAAACAAAGGGTAACCTGACTGGAGAAGAAACCCGCGCTGGGCAAAAGGATGCATTTTTTACGGTCACTCCAAAGCAGAACTAGGGACTCTCTCTGAATAGTTGAACCTCATAATTTTCAAGAAGCAAGCGAGCTGTGATGTTTCAGATGTGGATCCGCGCATCCCGAGAGCACGTAGAGCCAGAGGTATCATGTCTACAGCTAGCACTCAGCCAGCACAGCGTGTGCACAAGACTCTGCTACTCAGGTTTAATGTAAAAAAGGTTCTGGCTGTCTGTTCCACTTACTCACATCAGACCACGTTTTCACATATGATTAGAGAGTGTCTCTGACGAAGGAAAGCAACGTTTTGTGAAACCTGCGGTAAGAAAAATAAGAGTACACCTAGGAAATGTTCACACAGGCTAGAGAAATCAATGCAAGTTACACTAATCTGATCAAGAGTAAAAAATCTAATTACATTTTCCGTTTGATGGTTTATGTGCAATGTAAGAACCCCCCAAGAGCCTTAGAACAGCGGGCAGCCCATACGCACGCACGGAGGGGAGGCAGAGGGAGGATCTTGCTCTCGATCTCGCTGATCTTGGCTGTCTGTCCCAGCCAAAGGGACCCCCTGACCCGTGGAGGACAGGGGACCCCCACCCACAACTCCCTGACCCGTGGAGGACAGGGGACCCCCACCCACAGTCCCACAGCAGCACCTTCCCTCCTCCAGCCTGGGGGCCAGGAGTAACCCTGCCCCAGCCTGCACAGCTCAGCACCGCCAGCACTGGTCATGCAGCTGAGATGCAAACCACGCAGAACACCTCCATTTTTTTTAGAAACTCCCAAATTAGAAAATTCCTGGGAGGTGCAGTTCTGCAAAATGAGATGCTCTTGCTGACAGCAGAGGTAAAAAAAAAAAAAAAAATGCAACCAAGCGCTATTCTGCCTGGCCGTGTGCTGAATGAGTTGCACTGCAGCATGGCTGTGTTTCCCACCTCCTGAGGCACTACAGAGGAATTTGGGCTTAAAGAGCTGGGGAAGGGGAGTCAGAGAGGAGAGGGCTCCTTCACTGCCGCCAGCGGGGACAGGGGGCAGCGTGTCCCCACTCACCCCCCGCACACGCAGGGACGCTGCTCATGGAAATACTTGGTGGAGCCATCCCACAAACTCAGACCAAGTTACACTGGGGAAAGGAGATAAGAATTAAAGTCACGAGGCCACATGAATCTCTAATCCATTAACAGGAGAAAAGACAGCACAGTAAAGCTTGCAGACAGCACTGGCACCCTGGCTGCTGCCCGAGACAAGCGGTGCTTTCTTGCAACACATCTGCATAAATACCGACGTGTCTCTGCGCAGACAGACACAAAACATGTGTTGGTGGCAGAGGAAGAGACAGAAATGATTTCTGTATTATATATGCAGTGGAGAAACTGCTGCCCATAAAAGTGATCTACGCGCACCTTACCACTTACAGGGCAGACCCAGCTCAGCCACTGTTCACGCCTGCTCCCGTGAAAGCCACAAATGCTGCTTTACCCCGGAGTATTTGTAAATCTCGGCCTTGCAGGTAGGTGCTGCCTTCAGGCGTACAGCACTGCGGGATCCCCACCCCTCGTGTCTGTGCAGAGCGGGGCTGCCGCGGAGCCTTGCCACCTCTAGCCCAAGGCCCGGGTGCGAAGTGCCGCCCTCCCCGTGCCTCCCGACCTGCCGGCCTCTCTTCAGTGAGCAGAGAACTACTAAGGACTGCGGTCTGTTTTTCAGAACGCCTGTGCTTGTTCCCCTGGCCTTATTAAAAATCCCTTCCGCACGGATTTTCCCTGTCACCTCACGGCAGCTGAGACCACTTCAATTGCACCTTGAAGATACGGATCCGTTCTCAGATGTTGCTTTCTGTGCAAAAGCAGGAAAGGTAAAACAAAAATCGAGGGGACCGTCTTGTGTCTTCAGCAAAGGCCAGCTTAGCATGCGTGACTCACGCCGGGCTGGTTCCCCATTTCATGTTACTGACCTTTAAAACACCCTCAAGGACTTTTCAAATTGTGTCAGTCACTTGCCTGATTAGACAACGCAATCGTATTTCACTGAGCTGCACGGGGGCTTTTTCTGCTCTGAGATTTCATTTTTCCAGCTACAAGCGCCGTGTTTGCAGAGCGCAAACCAAACCGGGTTCCAGAAGGAGCCTCTCTCTCCTCTGGGCTCAGCAGAACACATTTCCAGCACCCTGCCCAGGACCGTCCTTCACCTGCTCCCGGGGGCCGGTGCTGCTCCTCGGGACGCTGCCAGGCCCCGCGAGTGCCGGGTCCCCAGCGCGAGGTCTCCCCCGGGAGCCGCAGGGACGCCCGCAGCAGGGATGGCGCAGACGTGCCGGGGTCCTGGAGGACGGGCACCCACCGTGGCCAAATCCTGCTCCCTGCAGCGCCCCGTCCCCACGGTACGCAGCTGCGTGAGGCAGGCACCCCCCTGCCGGGGACCCCCGGGACCGTCGGGGGGGCAGGATGCGCGACCCCACGCTCAGACCGGGGCCGTCAGTCAGCCGCCGAACGCCCTGAGCGTGCACACCGCAAATGGCTCAGAATAAAAAGCTTTCCCTAAAATATAAAGTGCTGTGCCATGGCTTTTCAGCGCTGTTAGCTCGTACATTATTCGCTCAATTAGGTCCTTACTCTGCAGAAATAGATGGGTAAATAGATCGAGGAGTACAACCCTGTCGTTCTCAGCTCCTGAAAAATTAAGAAGGCTGCACGGTCAGTGTTGATTGCACGTCAGAAATATGCAGAGGAGAGAGAGAGACTCAAGCACAAGCATTGCTCGGCAGTTTTAAGATTTGTGAATTCCCCTTGGAATCAGGGCAGTGCCTTTCCCTGCAAGCAAACCTTCGTATCAGGCCTGATACAGAAACACATTTCCAGGCCGTTCACTATCTCCAAGATCCACTCGCTATCTATCGCTCAGACAAAGTTGCTGGAGTTTAGGAAAGGAAACAGAGGCTCTGGGCTGTCTGAGATTTAATTTAAAGCCTCTGTGAAGATGCACATATCTAAACCGTCTTCAGAAACACCCAGACTTTACAAGGGCGCAAAGCAGGAATATTTCAGCATGCCCAGAGGCACATTTGCTTAGTCAATCATTGGCAGAAACACTTCCTTCGCAGAGACTGTAAATGCAAACAAAAGGTGGGGGGGGCCAGGAGAACTCACCAAGGAAGCAGAAGCAGTCTCCTTCCCCTCCCAGTGCTCCCAGCTTAGCCCAGAGCAAGGCACAGACTGGGAGCAGCCAGAGGGTGCTGGCAGGGAGGCAGGCATTGCCATGGAGGCTGGCATTGCCACAGAAGCAGGCATTGCCCACGGAGGCTGGCATTGCCCACGGAGGCTGGCATTGCCCTTGGATCCTTGGGACATTCAGGGGAGAGGAGCACCAGAGCCAGGAGCAGCCTGGAGGCCGCACGGCTTCGAAGAGAGGCTGCTCATGGGGCGCAGAAGAAGAGCGAGCATCTTTGTAATGAAAATAAATATTCTCAGCCTTTCAGGCCATCTTCTCCCAACACACCCTGAATCAAAACCCGTTGGGGTTAGTGATTGCCAAAGGATGTCTTCCTGCCAGCAGGCTACCCAGCCAGCACTAAAAGCCCTCAAATTGGCCCTCAAAGCTTGGATGAAAACATCCACCTCCTGTGCATGCCAATCGCACGCTGATGGCAAGCACTCAGAAGCACAGCAGCCCACCCTACATAACATTGCTCTCAAAAAAAATGGGCTGCCATGGACTTGCCAGACACTCAGCGACTTTGCTCATTCCTAGACAGGATGGTTTGTTCCACCCAGGCAGCAGCTCGAGCATTTCATTACACGATGACAACGAAAGCTCAGAAATGAGGTAATGAAACCCATCCTTCTTACCCATTCTCAGCTGCTTTGCCACGTGCAGCTTGGTTTTGCAAGCACCATGTAAGCGGGATGTCGCAGCACCACGGGCTGGCCCCGTGTGTGTCTGAGCGGGGTCGCAGCGCTGTGCTCGCGGACCATCGCCGCCTGCCCTGTGGAGGAGGTGGTGCAGAGGTAGGGGCGAGGCTGGGGCTCGGGGCACAGCGAGGCTGTCAGCCGGGGGAAGGCCTGCTCTGGGTGCCAGCCCTGCACCAGCAATGCTCAGAATGCAAAATACTCAGAGCAAAATACCCAGGGCCTGGCATCGAGCAAACCCAGCCTGGAGCAGCAGCAAACCAGCAGGAAGATATTTTAGATAAGGTACGGAGGGGAAAAAAATAGAGAGGTTTTGTAGAGCAGCCTCTGGTTGCAGTTCCCCGGTCTCCGGAGCAGGTCCTGCCCGCCCGGGGACAGCACCGGCTCTCGCCCAGCGCCCACGGGAAGGGCTGGGGGTGCAGGGGTGGTCGGGCAGAGGAGGGCTCTGCCCCCAGCCCACCGGGCTCTGCCCCCAGCAGGGACCTGCCGTGGGCGCTGCCACCAGCCCCAGCTCCGCACCCTTCCCAGAACAGCGGGAGGGGTGGATGGCACCGGGTGTCTGGTCTAAAACCAAGCAGTGAGAGATGAAGAGAGCAGTGCAAGGATGCAGAGCCTCCCACCGCATGCTCCAATGGACGTGCTCATTAGTATTAATTACTGTGAATGTCCTGCATCAGCCACGGTGCTGAAACGCAGCATTAACCAGCTAAAAGATAAAGATTTCATGCCTCGGCCTGCACGCATGCAGCCTGAAACAAGCACGTGCCATTGCCACTTCCCTTTGACTGCTAGGACCATGATCACCGCTAGCACGATGCCTCGCTCACGTCGATAACACACAGAGCTGTTATCTGTGAGCAACATAAGGCCACCGGTGTTATTACCACGCTGACGCTGGCGTTGCAGGTGGCTCTGCCTGCAGGAGGGTGCCGCAGCCTCCACCCCCTCCCCAAGGTGCTGCAATCCGATGCACGCCCCGTGCATCGCACCCACCCGCGGGGCCGCCGTGGGCTCGGACCAGCGCCCCGTCCCCCCGTGTCCCGCTGCCTCTTGCTGCTGCCTCGGCTCCAGGCCCCGACCTGTCCCCACCAGCCCGCGGGGCACGGGGACACGCTGACACGGCAGGCGGGGGGGGGAGGCTGTTGGCATCAGCAGATAAAGTTGGGCAAACACATCCAGCCTTCCCGGCGACCTGCCAGGAGGAGCTCGTTCAGCGCGGTGCGTCAGTGCTTTTGTGCGCCTCAGCTCCGGCTGTCGGTCTGCCTCACGCCGCCCGTCACTCTGCTGGCTGCGGCCAGGGCTCCTTCGGAGGCCGGGGACGAGGGCGCGGATGCTCTTCCCCTCTGCGGGGATTGCATAAGCAGCAGGCTTTTGTCCTCAGAGCGCTGCAGCCAGAGCCGGCACGTCAACCAGCCCCGTGCGATTTCCTCCGACAGCTTCGTCCTGAAGAACAATGGGCACGACAGGGCTGCGAAGCCCGATTTCTAATTTTTTTTTTTCCTTTTTAAAGAAGGTTCTGCAAAATAATGCGCAACGCTGACAGTCCAGGACTTCAAAGATCACGTTGCTCACAGCAGCCCAGGGCAGTTGCACGAGCGCGCGCGGTGCCGCGCAGAGGCAGCTCCCGTCCAAAGCGCCCCCCCGCCAGGCTCTGATGTCTGAGGGAGAGCCCCAACCTGCAGCCACTGAACTTGCTAACGGCAGCGGGGAGGGGGGCGGCTTTATATAAGCACTTTACAGGCTATAGCCACATTCGGAAAAAACGGAAAGATGAGGAAATACTGTCCCCATAAAGCATGAGTTACGGCATTACAAGCTTTTCCCCTTGTAGCAACGACTCCGGCGCCCGGGGTGGCTGCAGGAACCTGGCGGCTGGGGAGGTTATGGGCCAGCATCACGGGGCCTGAGAGGAACTGCAGATATATAAATCTAGCTGTAATTGTGGCAATACGTTGGAGACTGAGATAAAGAAAAGCCACAGGATTACACAGGATTGGAAAACGCATTGCATTGTGAGATCGGCACCTCTGACTTACAAAAGGAAAATTGACTCAGACAAAAGCATTCTAAGTGGTTTACATTCTTAATATGCTATCAAATTAGTTACAAAGATGTAACAGCGGTAGATGTAATTTACCTATTCCTTGCAAGGACGAGATACTCTACAACACGGTAAATTGATTTATAAAGCTGGGAGGCAAAACAGTACTACAAGAGATGATTATTGACCCAGCGATAGCAACCTGCTGGGCGGGAGGGGAGCAGGAGGCATCGGGTCCCCTCCGCGTGGGGCCGCGGGATGCAACGGCACCGAGAGCTGCCTGGGGGTGGGAGGGGGCCCCGAAAGGCACATGAAGTGGTGGCTTTTAGGGTCACCTCCTGTAGGGAAAAGATTGGTAGAGCGCGTGGCACGTCCTTTTTCAATTTGCATCCTAAGTCCCATTAAGGCAACCCCAAGCTTTGGAAAAGCACTTCCAAACACCGGCTGGAAGACGTTAAACACATCGGGCTATCTTTTACAGACGGGAAGCTGCAGGTGTCCATGCAGACAGCGCATTCCCATCACCTCGGCAGCGCACCTCGTTCCCGATGATGTTTGCCTTTCATTCATCCCCACGCACAGCCACCTTGGCACTGTGTATCCCAGGATCTCCCTTAAAAGCAGTGCACGTTGCTGAGGGGCAATGGGGCCATCGCCTCCCAGCACCGGGGTGCACCAGGGAAGGGCCCTGGTGCTGTGCGTGCCGCTGCTGCCCTGCCAGCACACGCCCCGTCCCCGCCATGGGGTGCCTGCCCCTAACGCAAGCACAGGACTGGATGGGCTTCTTGCAAACCCTCCCTTCTCCAGCCAAACACACCCTATCTTCAGCTCTTTCTCACCAAAAGGTAATTACCTTAAGAGCTCATTATGACTACAGGATGTGCAATTACTGCCTGGAAATAATGCACTATTTTTAGCACGTCAGAGTAAAAAGTGGCAGATTGACAAGAATTATCCCTCCAGCAACGAGGCAACCGGCTTATTGAAACTGGCTTCTTTTTGGCTGGCTAGCAAGCTCCTGTCCCTTCCGCAGGCGGGGCACCACCAGCAGACCTCGTGCAGAGGCAGACTTTGGTCCCCAGGGCAGGCCATGGTCCTGGGGTGTCCAGGTGTCACGGCTCCCTTCCAGGCTGGCGTGGAGCCCCGTGTGCCCCATGTGCTGTCCCAGCCCCCAGTGTCACCTATCCTGTGGGACCAACCTGCCTCCTGCGTGGCTCTGTGCGGAGCCCCGTGCGTGGCCAGGAGATGCTGGGGTGCGGCGCAGCCCCTCCTCGCACCGCCGAGGGCCCCCCGGGAGCAGGCTGAGTTCTTCCTAAACCCCGCTGCAGAGACACACAGCGCGTGGCTGCCTGAAGCCACCTCCTGCCGTCCGTGCAGCGATGCTCTCTGGAGCCTCTCCATGAGCAACGAGAGATACAAACGCAGTGCAGGACGCCGTCCAATATGCTTAGAACGTGTATGGATTACAACACGGTAAATATTTTAAGGGCTGGAGTGACTCTGTTGCTAACCTGTACCAAGCTCCACTGGCCCTCGCAGCCCTTCCCTCTACAGCTCAGCCAAAAGCGCCGTATTTCCACCTCGGTGCAATCACCGTGCCTAACTGACACTCTAAACAAATGCCAGAATAATTGTAGCACTCACAAAAGAACCAAGTCCCTTCAAAATAGCCTCTTCTGGCTTCTGTAGTTTATCAGACGATTTTATTTTCCCAAACACACCTAAAAGACAGCATGCCGTAAGCACTCATCCTCTTCATGCTTGCTCTGTATCAAGTGTTTTAATTCATGCCAGCTTGCTCACTTGGAAGACTGCAACAGCAAAATGGCACCGTGTTTCCTCTGCCCAGCCAGTGAGAAAACATCAGGAAAGGAAAGCGCACAGCTCTCAGCAATATCAACACGCCAGCACTCCACGCACACAGTACATGATGCACCAGCACAAGTTTGCCCAGGAAGCTGTCACAGATCTTAAATAATCCTATTATTTGCAGACAAGCTGTTACCGTCACTGAGAGCACTTCGGGTCAGCTCTGGCCAGGGCCAAAGAGAAATCCGTCCCTTTGGATCCGGCACACTCGAGCATCCAGCAAGAGCAGGATGCACAAATCCTGCCCTATAGCAAGCACAGGGCATCGGCTCTGTGTGTCCCAGCCTGGTGCCAGGCGGAGGAGCAGACCTCCACCCACCCCTGCCCTGCAACTTTTATCCAGGTATGATCAGAGGGACCCCAGGTTTTGCCGAAGCAGCCCATGCCACGCAGTATGCCACGTCCTAGCCCAGCCTGCCGAGCTCTGTGTGTGCGTTGAGTGTGTGAGAGACTGGCAAAAGAAGCAGATCCTTTACAATCATCATCGTATGCCAAAAATATAAAGATTGTAGCCACAGGTATGTAAAGCAGCCAACTACACCGAGAATGCCACCAGCCAGCATTTGGAAAACCGTGAACAGAAATGAGACAGCCTTTTAAATCACCAGGACTTATATAATGCGTGCGCAACTGCCTCCCCACAACATATGGCAGCCTCACTGTATCTACATACCCAGAAAAAAGCATCTCGGTGCCTGCCTCCAGGCTAGGAGTAACCTTGCTCTAGCTGGCAGCGAGATACCTGCTCGGGAACACAGGGAGCCAGCAGCCAGGTGCTCGGTAAGGCACAGCACTGCAGAAAGGGGAGCATCACAAACACCTCTGGTCCTATTCAGCCCCCAGATATAGGACTGCAATCATGAACTTCCCTTTCTCTGTATAATTCAAAGGATTCAATAGAATCCTTCAGATACACATTTTGTTTATTAGCATTGTAGCACAATAAATGTCTACGTGTGGATACTGTTATGTCAGCACAAAGAGAAGGAGGAAGCACCACCACAGCTGCGTGCAGTCTCTCCAGAAGCCCACCAGGCAGCGTGGAGCAGGAGACCACGTCGGCAAGGCAGGCGTGAAAAAAGTTCATAAAAATGTCCAACGGTAACTGGCAGGTAGCCGTAATTCAGCACAGGATCCACAGGACCTAAAGGGAAACCACACGCTGCGGCGCCCAGGCGCCATTTGGTGCATCCTCCTGCCGCACGCCTCTGCCCCCACCGCCAGCCCGCAGCGCAAAGCAGGCACCACGATGGGGATGTGCTCAGCACCACGGCAGTTACCAGCCGTGTGTGTAGTTCCTCCAAAAGTGCGAAGGAGCTGATTTATTGACTTCTTTGCATGTTTATTTTTACCTGCTTCGCTTGTTGTTACAGCGCAAGCCGGCTCCTTCCCCGCACGCCCTACGGATGCTGCTCAGCAGCGGCACTTCTTCGGGTGCCCTGCACCGGATGCTGCGGGTGGGCGCCCGCCCCCTGCCCTGCCACCCGGGGGTCCTGCTCCCCTCCCTGCCACCCGGGGGTCCTGCTCCCCTCCCTGCCAGGCTCTGCCCAGGGGCACAGCACCCGGCGCAGGCACCGCCGCCTTCCCCCACACTCACTGTCGGAGCAGAATTCCTGCTGCTTTGCTGCTGGAAGTGTTTTAAAAACCTAACTATGCCAGGACAATAAAGTTTCAAGTAACATCTAATTTAAGGAGAGGTTTATCTGCCATACCGGTTAATCTGACTGCATTAATTAAAGAAGCGCTATTTCAGTGCAACTTACTTGCCTAAATGGTGCTTTAAACCCAAGCAACCCTTTCAAGAAGATTCATGGAAGCGTGTGTGCCCCTCCAGCGCTTCGCTCCCCCCGTTGGCACCATCGCCAGCAGCAGCAGGATCACAGCTCCTGACCGGCCCCTGAGAAACTGCCCAGGAGCAGGGATGTTCCCACACTCACACTGGGGCTCAGCACCTCCGTGTCCCACCCAGATGCAATCGCAGGTGGTACAGAGGAAATAAATAAGGATCAAAGCGGAGGGACAAGATCCCATCCACGGGGGGCCGTGGTCGCCCCTCAGGTGAGCCCCCAGCACCACGTCCCCACCAGCAGCAGCAGGGCCGAGGGCATCTCCCGGGCTGTGCCTGTGCCCCACCGGCCGCGTTGCCCTGTTCCCACGGCAGCCCCCCGCCCCCGGCAGCACCGCGCCGCTGACTTTTTCTCCCTCTCCTTAGAAACCCGTGGAACAAAACCACACCAACAATCGGGCAGTGTCTGTGGGGTCAGCGCGCAGTCACAGCCTTCGGGCTGATTTACGGTCTCCCCAGCCCCATGCAGCAGCCAACTTGGAAGCCATCGCGGGCTGCTCTTTGTTTTTTTCCCTTCTTGTGGAAACGGCACGGAGCGCAGGACGGCAGCAGGCTCCGCTCCCCGGCTGCTCTCACTGCTCAGCAGGCGCCGCGGCACCACTGCCGCCCAGCCCGAGGGGTGCCTCAGGATGCACTGCTCCTCGTAGGGGAAGAACAAGCACACAACAAAGAGGGAAGGGAAGTCTTGTGTTGGCAGGACTGCTTAAAAGACGAGCCTGTGATTTCAGCTGACACCTAGCACTGGCGGTGGCTCAGCGAGGGAACACCAGCACCGTGGCACTCGGGGAAGCTCGGGGTCATGGCACCTGAGTGCTGGGAGGAGTGGCCCAGCTCTGGACTTGGGGTACAACACTCGCATCCACCCTGGGGAATCCAAATTCAAGTCAAGAAGAGCTCAATGAGCTGTAGCAGACAGAAGCCATGGAAGGAAGGTGGTGGCCTGGCAGAGGGCAGCTGGCGTCCTCCCATGCCCAGGCAGCAAGGCACCTAAAACCTGCCCAGGTCCCCAGGAACCACGTAACCCACCAGCAATACCCTCGCAGGGGACAGCAGAGGGCTGCAGAAGACCAGGGCCACCTTCTCGCTCCTCCTTGAGCTGCCACCCCATGGCCGGAGCCTCCCCAGCCGGGCTCCTCCAGCCCCAGCACCGCTGCTCCAGCTGCAAGGGCTCGCTGAGAGCTCGCAGCACACGCGTTAGGCTCCGAGAACACA